>NC_135537.1:120682975-121012967 GCF_045843805.1 Urocitellus parryii | reverse complement strand
TACTTAAAGAGTGAATGTAAGCTAATAAAAAAATTAGTATTTTATATTCCAAAATAGCAGTTGTTTTTCTATCCATATCCAAGTTGAAAAAGATCTAGTAATTTTTAGTTGCCTCCATGGCAGCTTACTAATTAAGTAAGTAGTTGAATGCAAATTTTTGATTAACACAAAATGTAGTAATTTTGACAGCTTATTCTATTAGGCAGGGCTTGTAATGTACTATAGTATGATATAGCTCTTTGGCTGTGTTTATTCCCCAGCTTGCCCAGTCCCAGTGCCTGTGTATGCTGGTTCTGTCCCTGGAAACTCCTGTGGCAGCTCTCCGTCTTGTCGCTTTGCTTCTCCACCAGTAAGTTCCCATTTTATTAGAAATAATTCCAGAATTAGTGCTGTTGCATTTATTCACAAATGGAGCTTGCTCTGGAGGCTCTTTTTTTTTTTTTTTTTTTTTATTAGTGTTTACTAATTAAGCTGAAGTTTAAGAGAAAGTGTTAGAGTTGGATCAAGTGGACCTATTTTTGAACCTCTTTCCTTTCTTCACTGTGTAGCTTCAGCAAAAAATATTACCTCTCTGGGCCATTTCCTCTGAACACTGAGCACAGTACTACCACCTTTTTATACTCTATAGGATTTTGGTGGTGATACTTGCAAACAAAGACTACCCATTACAGGTGAATAAGCAATAAATATTTGTTTTGCCTGCATACTATAAATGTTGGGATTATATAGGATTTCTAGTGTGGAGTAGTGACTTTGGAGTCATATTTTTATTGGTTTGATTGTGATTACTGACCCCTTAAAGTTTCTTCTCAAACCTCTTTTCTTCTTCTGAAGTTCCCAAGCCATTTCTTCCATGACTCTGTTCCCTCCAGTTTAAGTACTTTCTCCTGATCCTCAGGACTTCTGATCACTCTGGTCACCACTTCTTATTTATTTATTTTTATTGATTTAAAAAAAAATGACAGCGGAATGCATTACAACTCTTATTACACATATACAGCACAATTTTTCATATCTCTGGTTGTATATAAAGTGTGTTGACAACAATTCGTGTCTTCATACATGTACTTTGGATAATGATGTCATCACATTCCACCATCCTTGCTAATCCCCTGCCCAATCCCTTTCCCTCCCTCCCTTCTACCCTATCTAGAATTCATCTATTCCTCCCATGCAACCCCCTCTCTGCCTCACTATGAGTCAGCCTCCTTATATCAGAAAAAACATTATTTTTTTGGGATTGGCTAACTTCACTTAGCATTATCTTCTCCAACACCATCCATTTACTTGCAAATGCCATGATTTTATTCTTTTTTATTGCTGAGTAATATTCCATTGTGTATTTATGCCACATTTTTTTTATCCATTCATTCACTGAAGGGCATCTGGGTTGACTCCACAGTTTAGCTATTGTGAATTGTGCTTCTATAAACATTGTTGTGGCTATGTCCCTGTAGTATGCTGTATGCTGTCACCACTTCTTACTGTACTCTCCTAGGGTGTTATTTTATTTTTTAAAAATATTTTTAGTTGTAACTGGACATAACACCTTTATTTTATTTATTTATTTTTCTGTGTTGCTGAGGATCAAACCAGTGCCTCACATGTGCTAGGCAAATGCTCTACTACTGAACTACAACTCTAGCCTCTCCTAGGGTTTTACTTAGCTCTCTTATGTTCTTTTTTTTTTTTTTAATTGACCCTTCCCCCAAATCTGTGTTGCAGCCTGTGACCTTGAGGCTTTTACACAGCTGAAGGTCCAAGGCTCTGTGTCAGCTATTGTGAATATTTTTCAGGTTAGCCTGACAGACATGAATTTCTTGAATTCTGTTGGCAGAATGGTGGAGAAGCCATAAAAGGAAGTAATTTTGTGGTTAGACAGTTGAGACAACTCAGGTTTAAGAGCATGGAGTTTGGGAGTTCCTACTTGGCATAGTAACTAGGACAAGGACCTTAATTTCTCTGAGCCCTCCTCGTATGCGAAACGAGTATGATTTTCTTCCTTAATAGGATTCTTTAAGGATAAACAGGCTTAAGCCCTTACTACAGTGTATAGTACACAGTAAGTACTCAAGCAGTGATGACAGCTGTTATTATTTTTCAGTGAAATCTAGTAGTTCCTAGTTAAAGCAGATGGGAAAGTAACCTATTGCTAACAGACAAATCTTGAAACTGGCAAAAACCTTTCTTGTAGAACCCTGTAAATCCAAACCAAAAGTGGATGTATTAGTAAGACTTACTTTATATTCCTGTGAAGGTGAAAAATTAAGAGAGGAGAAAGAACTTTGTATATTTCCTATGTCAGTCTGGAATATTTGAAGAACCCAAGAAAAACAAAAAAAGCTACTCTGGATTTGGAGCTTGTCAGGGAGAAAGGTAGAGGAAGTGTATTGACATACAAAACTTTATCTGGAGCCTGGTAGACTGGCCTCATCCTGGCCCCACTACTTTCTCACTGGTAACTTTGAGCTGGCCACTTAGAGAACTGAGTCTGGATGTTCTCCTGTGGAACTAGGTCTGGTTAACCTTTGCTTGCAGGTTTTTTTTTTTTTGTTTGTTTGTTTTTTTGTTTGTTTATTTAATTCATTAATTAATTTGCTTTCCATATTATGTATCACATTGTGTCAAATATATACTTTATAATAAAATTTAAAATTACTATGGGGTAGGCCCTTTTCACATATAACCACCACCATTAAGGGTTTTTTAAAAAATTTAATTGGGTGACAGTAGATAGGTAAGTTAGTCATGTGTATGTGTAAATTATACATATAAAAATTATATGTATAAGTGCATTTATATACATACATAGTATATACATACAGAGCAAGGGGCTGGGCATAGTGGTACATGCCTGTAATCCTAGCTATTTGAGAAGCTGAGGCAGGAGGACTATAGATTGGAGGCCAGCCTGAGCAACTTAGTGAGACCCTGTCTCAAAAAATAAAAGGGGATGTAGCTCAGTGGTAGAGTGCCTCTGGGTTCAGTCTCCAGTACCACCAATGAATAAATAGATAGATAGATAGATAGATAGATAGATAGATAAAATAGATAAATAAAAAAAAAAAACTAGGGACATTGCTCAGTGGCAGAGCACTTGCCTAGCATGCATGAGACCCTGGGTCCAATTCCCAATTCCTTATTCCCACAGGCAATTGAGGTATATAAACCTCAATTGCCTGTGGGAATAAGGATTAGGGGCATCATAATCAGACTGAGGATTCAGGAGGGCTTATCTAAAGAGAGTATTGTTTGAGCTGAGCTTTTAATGAATGAGTTAGCAAAAAGATGGTATAATAGACAGGAACCCCCCATATAAGAAGTGATAGAAATGTGAACCACTGAAGGAACTCTAGCTCTCCTTGGGGACTTGCATTTAAATTTGTTAGAATTTAAAATAGTCATACCAGCACCATGTGAAGTACTTGATAGATGAAGTTGGGGAGAGACTAGTCAATAGGATAAAGATACAAAGTAAGGACTGAAGGGTGGGAGAGCCCTGAGAAGTTCTGTATTTTTCTTCTGGTTTTCAAGAGACAAATGAGAAAATGTACTTCCAAAAAAGACAAAGAGGGCTGTGGCTGTAGCTCAGTGGTAGAGCTCTTGCCTCGCACGGATGAGGCTCTGGGTTTGATCCTCAGCACCAAGTAAAAATAAATAAATAAATAAATAAATAAATAAATAAATAAATAAATAAATAAATAGAGATAAAGGAGGGGTCTCCATGAAGTAGGAGGAAAAATAATAAGAGCGGGGCCGTGGGGTGAGGGGGAAGAACGTTAAGTACTTTTGTGGTGAAGTATTGACAGTATTTGTAAGCTTAATAAAGACAGTTTTATTGGAGAGTTGAAGACAAAAAATGGATTATGGTAGATTAAGGGATATATAAGCGTTAAGGAATTTGAGTCAGTAAAAATAACTTCAAGAAATATTGTTAAGAAAAACAGAGGGCTGGGGCTGTAGCATATGATAGAGTACTTGCCTAGCGTAAGTGGTAAGTGTGGTCCCAGGTTCAATTCCCAGTATCTATTTATCTATCTTTCTCTCTCCCTTTCTCTCTCTCTCTCTCTCTCTCTCTCTCTCTCTCTCTCTCTCTCTCACACACACACAAAAAAAAAAAAAACAAAAAAAAAACAATAACAACAAAAGGAAAGGTTGGAATAAGGATTAGGGGCATTATAATCAGACTGAAGATTCAGGAGGGCTTGTCTAAAGAGAGTATTGTTTGAGCTGAGTTTTTAATGAATGAATTAGCAAAAAGATGGTATAATAGACAGGAACCCCCCATATAAAAAGTGATAGAAATGTGAACCACTGAAGGAACTCTAGCTCTCCTTGGGGACTTGCATTTGAGATGTGAGAAAATTAAACATATTTATGTGCAGAGGTACAAAAAGCCAGAATCAACAGAGAGGGTGAAAATGTCAGGAGCTGATCTGTGTCCTTGGGGAGTTAGTATGGGTGGTGGAATGAGGAGCAAGACCAGGTGGAAAGATTAGTTTTGAATAAAAGGGAAGCAACTCTTCTGTGAAGATGAGAAATGAGAAGACCATTTGTAGATGTAGATACTTTCATTAATAGCAGGGAAAGAAATTGAGAAAGTTCTTCCTTAACCCACTGTCAAGAAATTGTGGAGTTTGATACTTGCAATCACATCTCAACTCGACTGCCTTTTAGTTATATGGTCTCAGGAAAATTACTTAACCATCTGAGGTTTTGTTTAGTTAGATGCAAAAGGGAGTTCAGAATAAGGCTGCAGTTAGATAACAAGTGGAAAGCTTTGAACTCCTCTTGCCTTTTCGTATTACCTTCAGATATAAAGTCTTCAAAAAGATTTTATGTATGTCACATACAGAAAAGGAAGTAATAAGGTGCTTTGAGACTGATTTCATTGCATGGTGATATTCAGAGGAGCAGCAGGAGTAAATTGGGCATTTAAAGCTTGATGTTAACAGCATGATGTAGTGCAAATTCAATTTTTTAGAAAACCATTGTATATTCAAGACATTCAGAGCTATCACGAGAGAACTTGATTGAGGCAATTGCTGAAAAGTACATAGCTAGTGATACCTAAGTATTTGCTTAAATAGATTTTCTTCTCTTCCTGACCTGTCTTCCACAAACTACCTCACCTCATAACAAAATACAAACAAAAGTAACACACCCACACCTGTAAAGTTTTCCAATATTTTTTTCTGTGAGTGTAAATGAATTTCTAGTCTAACATAGTTACCCTTATTGACTTATCTATTTTATCTTACATAATATGTTAGTCTTTCACTTCCTGTTTATAATGTTTTCTTCACGGTAGATTTAGAACTTGTTTTTGTTTGCAAGATATGATTAATTTAAAATACCTGGACATTTTGTGTTATTAAGTGAATAGTTACTGAGTATCTGCTTTGCTGGGCCACAAGCTTGGGCAGGAGATATTTCAGTGATTAAAAATTCACCTCGAAGGCTTCACAAGAGGCAGATAGATAGGTACATGTGATAAGTTGTATTTTTAAGTATCATTTTTGGAAAATATTTTAGAAGTCTTTATGGCAATACTTCTAAACTGTGCTTTTCTAAAAGAAAAACTTTCCAGAGAGATTTTTTTTTTTTTTTAAATCTTAGGTTGAATTCAACTTTGTGCCCCATTTCATGAAAAAAAAAAATTCCTTAGTCTAATGGCTGTTCTGACTTGCATTTGATTATTAGGCCAGTTTTAATTTTATGTTGTTAATTTTAGTCCCTTCCAGATATGCAGCATATTCAGGAAGAAAACTTATCCTCCCCACCATTGGGTCCTCCCAACTATCTACAAGTGTCTAAAGATTCTGCCAGTACTAGTAGCAAGAACTCTTCTTGTGACACGGATGACTTTGTTTTGGTACCACACAACATCTCGTCAGACCACTCATGTGAGAATCTTTCTACTTGTACACATTATATTTCTTAAGTTGCTAAATTAGCATTTTTTAACCTGTGTATCACACTTTCTTGTGTAGGACACCTTTTCAAATGGGCATTTTATTTAGTTGTTTGAGTTCTTAGAATTACTCACTTGCCTTTCTAAGATCTGTTCAGTCATCTATAAAACAATTTTGGATGCTGAAGTTACATGAAAGTTTATAAAACTTATCTCAAATTTTGTATCCAAACAGAAAAAAAGAGAGAAACCATCATAATAAGTAAAATTAACTTTAAGGGAAGGAATTAAAGGAATAACTCATTTAAGAACAAAATCTAAGATTGGAGTCTTTTAGGAAATATATTCAGGAATAAGTTCAGGAACAAGCTTCATAAATATATAGAAAGAATTTTTAATAAAGGAACTAGAATGCAGATTTATACTATAACTAAGTATAGCCAGTGTTCTTTGGAATAGTAAAGTGTACCAGAAAATCTACAAGAGAGAGAAATTAGACAAAAGTGTTAGATGAAAACCATGATTTGAGTATGAAAGAATAGATCAGAGAAGCTAGAAGATCTGGTTCCTTTAGCAGTTGAGTAGTACTAAGTACTAACTATATGCAGAAGTTTGCATCAAGAGGTTTATTTAGTTGTTTGTCAAATACTTATTTCATAGGTATTGCCAGGTGTTGTGTTCATCATTGCAAAGGTCAAAATCCCCAGATTAACTTAAGGATTTTATTACCCAGGGAGGGAAAACATGGACCACAGCAAGTGTGTGTACAATTTATAGTCAGAGCTGTGAGAATCATAAGTTACCCTTAAAAATCATTCACTACAGTGGTTTGATTTCTTTACAAAAATTTAAAAAACTTTTAAAATTATGAAATATTTTAAACAGAAAATAATACTCAAGTTACCTCCCCCATGCTATGCTGCTTTTTAAAAAAATATTTACTTTTTAGTTGTAGTTGAACACAATACCTTTATTTTATTTATTTGTATGTAGTACTAAGGATTGAACCCAGTGCCTCACAGATGCTAGATGAATATTCTGTGGCTGAGTCACAACCCCAGCCCCCTATGCTGCTTTTTATACATGTCAACATTTTGCCATATTTGTTTTAAATGTTTTCCCTAAAGGTATAAAAATTCTATAGGAACATTCACATTTTCTTCTTTCTGTTTTTTCTAGACAGATATTCTTCCTATAGATATTTTTTCCTTTAATACGTATTCATATATAATAGATAGTATTTTAATCTTTTCATAGTTTTTAAGTAAATGGTTTATAGAATGCTTACTTCTCTAGTTTGCTTTTTCCTGTTTTTATTATAGATCTGGATACATACTGTTTGTGTTTTGTTCATATTTGAATCTTATAGCACAACTAAAGCCCAGATTGCCCATTTCCCTACTGATTTATATTAGATTATTTCTGCCATTTCACTGTTTAAATTGTACTCTAATAGGTGTCCTTGTATACATGTGCCAGAATTTCTTCTAAGTAGAAACACTAGATGGGGACAACTTCCAACTCTATAAAATATTGGTACAAGCAAATTGTACCAGTGGTCTTTATCCCGCTGCTCCAATGTTAGAATGGTATTCTCCTGTATTTCCTTCTGAAGGTTTTTAGTTTTTTTTTCATATTTAACTTTACCTGGAATTCATTTTTGTAAATAGAGTAAGGTGTAGGGATCTGTAATTATATCAGTATTATTTATTGAATGTTCTATTTTTCTTCCACTGATAATGCAGTGACAGAGTTGTCATTTCAGGTTTAAATATAGGATTGGATTTCTTTTGAGATTCTCCATTCTATTGCATTGGTCTATTTGTATTATTTTATAATAATTTCTATATTTGTGTGTCAAGCATATGTGTGATCTGGAAATGGTGGTAGGGGAGTGATATATTGTTAAGAATCGCTCTGGCAATTGGCTTTTCTCAGTATCAGCTTCCATAAAAAAATGCCTTAAAAAACCATTTTGGGATTTTGATGGGAATTGCATTGATTCAATAGACTTGTTCCAGGATTTTTACAGTGTTAAATTATCATCAAGATGTTTGTGTCTCCATTGTTTAAGTTTCTTTAATTTTTAAATGCTTTTTTTAAAAATTAAATTTGTTTATTTTAATTAGGTATATATATGACACAGAATGCATTTTGATTCATTGTACACAATTGTAGCACAACATTGCACTTCTCTGTACATGATGAAGCATCGCACCATGTTATATGCTCTTTAATGTTTTCTGACACATCATTTTATATGTTCCTATATGAAAGTATGTAATTTTTAATTTATTTTTTTTGCTAGTGTTACTAGAGTCTTAGGCTAAAGAGCTGACTCTAATGAGGATTTAGGGTCCGCAAAACACAGGTCTGGCCTGTTTGCCCCAAACAAACAATAGTAATAGTGAAAGAAAAGCAACTTTAATCACTGTAGCCATACCAGCAAGACTTGTGGATGAGTTGAAGCCTTTCCCACTTCTAACAAGCGGGCCTCTACTGTAGTTGATCTGTTGCTTACTCACATAAATCCACTTCTATCCAATCAGACAATGGCCCAGAATTCACCTCCCAGATAACTCAGGGACTGGCTCATGCGCTATCACTCCCGTGGCATTTGCATTGCCCTTACCACCCCCAGGCTTCTGAAAAGGTTGAAAGGACCAATGGGTACCTTAAAGAGACCCTCACCAAGCTCACCATGGAATTAAGTGCTGCAGTCTGGCTGGGCACAAATAACCGAGCTGCCACAAAGCCTTGTAGGTTCAAACAGCAACTCTTTATTCCCAAACTCTCACTGGCACTCTACACGCTCCTCCTGGTAACACACTCCCTCCACTGGGCTCCGTGTGCCAATTTTCCCGGAACCCCGACTAAACTGTGGCTCTCAAAATCTCCCCCCTTCTGTCTAATTAAACAAGCATGTGGCTTAGGGACCGTGCCTGTCTTAGGTTGTCCAATACTACATATGGTCCTTACCCATCATTGGATGAGCTGACCTCAAGTAGTCAGCCTCCTGTCTTAGGTTGGTACCATTGTAATTGGATCTTACCTGTCATTGGCTACCGGTCCAGCATACAGCCATACTTGTGGATAGGCCTTTGCACCAGTGGGGGGGTGAGGTTCTTTGCCTCACCTCTGTTGGCCCCCAAATTTTAGACCATCACAAGCAGAAAGGGAGGAGGATGCAAAATGCCATGGCACCAAGCCAAATGACGGCTCTTATTGGAAAAATTGTACCACCGATGACACCATCAGCAAAGATACCCCAGCAATACCACAATTCACTGCACCAACAGATAGTTTACAATGTATGCAAGTGATACATAGTCCATGCAAGTTCTGCAAGCAGTTCAAAGCAGAGGAATGTATTAATATGTCCATTTCCTCCCAAAGTAAATCGACTCCTTGATTGAGCATCACTTGCTGAGTTATTATTCATTGATGCATCAGTTTATACAGTTTACTGTGATAGCTTTCGAAGAAGCTGTAGCTTAGTTTTATCTTTGTCTTCACCGGCACTGGGATGAAAATAGGAATTCTGGCAATGATGGCTAAAAAAAAAATTATGTAACATTCCAGCAGGCACTAAGAAAACAATTTTCTGAACAATTTACATTATCCTGAACAGAATTATTAAATATAATGAAAAGGAAAGGTAAAAGTAAACAAACAGATCTGTTAACCTTCTTTTTTGTTCACATATTAAAATAATCCTCAACAGTTGTTTACCCAATTTAAATTAAACCATTTAAATCACGTGAATAAAAAAAAAATTCAGATCCATTTTTTCATGAGCACTCCTCATATATATGGACATATGCACATACAGACATACAACACAAAACAGAAGTGTGCACATATAACACAATACATACAACACATAACATAATAGTAAAGGCCTTGTAGCTTTTCACAGGTGAAATCTCCATTGCAATGTTTAAAAACTCCATAGTCAAAAAATAGAACTGATCAGCAAAATATTAACCTAGGTCTGTATGAGCTCAAAAAATAAAATAGAACTTCATGATGTGGGAAAAGGCAATAATAAAATAGATATTGAAAAAAAAGCATCCTGGTTACCACCTGGGTTTGACTCTTCTTATGATATCCCATCCTTCTTCCTGTAACTTGCATATGAATCTGAAGGTATTCCCACAAGTAAGCCTCAAGATTTCTTACATTTGAAATAGGTCTTAATGGTGTTCATTATTCATTAGTTTCCAGGTGTGGGAGAATCACTCTCGCAGATGTAAGAATAGCCAAACTGGAGTTCTGAATATCAGCTGTTATGGATTTGAGCCAAATCATCTTCTTTTTAGTCTGTAGAAATCTCATTAGTTAATCTCTGTGGAATCCAAATCGGCTGCTGTTCTCCCTGTGGAAACACACAAACAGACCCCCAACTCCAGCCAATCACTGGGTCAGGACCTGTCCTGTTAGAATATCCTTCCATAGTACCTTGGGCTTATGTACATTTTTTGGACACATATGCCTTTCTGAAGCACTAAGCCCTGATGAATCCAAATTTAAAAAGTTTAGAGTAAAAAGGGTTATTTTAAGTTTATCTTTGGGGGATATATACCCCTTTCCAATTCCCTCTTTTTGTTTTAATAAGTACATTTTAATAGTTTGATGAGCTCTTTCAACTATGCTTTGTCCCTGTGGATTGTATGGGATTCCTGTTAAGTAAAACATTAACTGATTTTTCTTCAGGGATGATGTTTCAAAACATCCTATATGCATCCTTTGGAAATTTGAAGATCCTTTTAAATTCAAGTCTTCCAAAAGCATTTTGGTTTAGTTTTTAGAATTACTTTAGTCCTTTTAATTTTTTGATGTGGTTTTAAACCAATTTCCTTCTAGTTTAATGTTTTCTAAATTGGCTCTTGTCTATAAATTTTAACACCCTTATCTGAGACTTCTAATTTCTGCACCACCAGAAATTAAAGTTGATGGGCTTTTTGAAAAAGTTACTAATAATCTCCTTGTTCTTCTATTTTATCCAATATTTGACTTTAAACTTCTCTCTTTTATTTTTTTCTATCTTGAATGTCTGTATCTAATAGTTGTCTTAGCTTTTTGTATTTTTTAATCTGAAATACCTTTATTTGACATTTTTAACCTTTTTTATCGTGTTTCTATCTTCTAGTTTTCTTCTAAGGTTTGTACATTCATCCTTAGTTGCTTTTTTTCCTCCTAGTTTTTTTTTTTTTTTTTGCTTACTATTTGTGGGTTTAAAATTCTTGTCTTCCTACATCTTTTCTATTTTCCTACATCTTCTCTCTTTTTTTTTTTTACCTTTCTGACTTTTGTCTTTAAAGTTTTCCACTTTAAATTTTTAATCTTCTTTATCCAAATTGCTTTTATCCTATTATCTTTCCATTTTCATGGGTTTTTTTTTTTCAAGTAATGCTTTTAAGATTAACTAGGCTTTGAATGAAGCAATCTTTCCTCCGCCATGAAGGCATCTTAACCACCTTTAATTTAACCTTTTAAAGCCTTTTGCAACTTACTTAGACATTTTACAACTTTTTACTTTATCACACAAAGATAAAGTAAATGTTTCATCTAGAAACATTTCTTTTTCCTTTAACCTTCCATATTAAAATATATTTCTACATCTTGAATCTTTTTATGTCTCTTTTCTAGCTGTTAACCCTTTTTATAAATTCACATTCTGAAACAACCTTTATAAAATTTCTGAATTTAGACAAATTACTCCACTTTAATAAGATGAAATATTTTTATGTTTTTTATGGTACTATAATACTATAATTGAAACCCAACTGAAACTTCTTATACTCTTTGTATATAAATTACACCTGATAGAATCTTAACTCTTAGTAACCTTGTTTCAGCAAAGACACAGACACAAAGCAATATTAAACTTTTTTTTCCATTTACCAATTTATGAAAACACACATAATTTTTTTTATTTTATAATATTTTAAATATATTATCTTATGGAACTTAATAAGTAAAGAGTACTTGGTTTTATATTTAGTGGTTGATGTTTCAACACTTTAGCTTTGTAAATTAATCAGATGTCTGTAAAAACCAAGATCTTAGACAAGTGTAGTAAACAGAACTAGCCATCTCTTTCTTGTTGAAGAAAAATCTTTCTACAGGATACCATGATGGTCCCATTGTGATATATTCAACAACTCCTCTTTAAAAAGCCATGGGCTAGGGGGCTAGGACTGTAGCTCAGTGGTAGAGCGCTTGCCCCTCAGGCGTGAGGCCCTGAGTTCGATCCTCAGCACCACATAAAAATAAATAAATAAAAAAACAAAGATTAAAAAAAAAAAAAAGCCATGGGCTACATTTTTATATTGTATCAACATACGCCCTAACTGTTCTTGGTCTTACTGGGGTGCCTCCTTCCTCTAACAATTTCAAACCTTGAGTCAACCATTTTCCCCAGTTTGCCTGAGAAAGTTCTAGGGAAAGGCAACTTGAAATAAAAACAAAATAAATCAAAACCAGAACAGATTGTTTTTTGAAATGGTCACCCATTCTTTCGCTCTTCCTCAGGGGCCAGCAATTTCACTTACCTCCAAGCTTCAAGCGTTCCCCACATGGGCCACCAAATGCAGCAGTCTGGCTGGGCACAAATAACTGAGCCGCCACAAAGCCTTGTAGGTTCAAACAGCAACTCTATTCCCAAACACTCACTGGCACTCTACACGCTCTTCCAGGTAACACACTCCCTCCACTGGACTCCCTCCCCGGGAGAACTCAACAGGAACTCCAAAGTAGGAGGCAGCAGAATCCGCCCTAATCCCAGCAGGATCAGCCCTAATCCGGGAGCCCCCCTATTCCCAGCAGGATCCGCCCTAATCCTGGATCCGCCCTAATCCTAGCAGGATCAGCCCTAATCCGGGAGCCACCCTAATCCCAGAGCAGGGTCACCTTTCAACCATTCCCTCTGGCAAAAATGCCGGGCGTCATTCTGACTAAACTGTGGCTCTCAACAATTAAGCCTGGACTGGGTAAAGGTGCTCCCTTTGTTTTTATTGTGCATTAGAGCCTTGCCAAAGAAGCCTTCTAATCTCTCACCTTTCGAAGTCATGTATGGCCATCCCCTCATTCCTCCTGGACTGCCTACAGAACCCCTACCCATCTCTGAAAAAGTATCTACCAATACAATAAGATATTTTATGTTTTTTACTCGGGGCATGTTGGTGAAATCAATCTGCCAGTCTGCAGCCGGGGTATGACTGCAGGCCTGATGAGAAGGGAAAGGTTTAGGTTTTAATGGAGTATTGGTATGGTTCTCTTGCAGATCTGACAAGTGGAAGTGATCTGTTGTAGGAGGGTCTTATCACGTGGGGAAAGGGTGATAAAGGAGTGAAGGAAAGTAGTGAGACTCCGTGGACTAGAATGGAATAGAGAGTGAAGAAACTGGAAGAGTTGTTGGGGATCTTTGGGCTGATCCCTGGTGGTAACGAAGAGTAGCATAGAGGAGGTAAAGCTCTGTAGGGAGGCTGAATGAGCCGTTTGGCCTTGGAATTCCCCATAGTAGTAAGGGAGGAGTCAGTTTGATGGGCCTTGCAATGGATTATTCCCAGTTGGGAAGGCAGCCTGGAGGCTCCTAGTAGGCCAGAAATAAGTGTGGAATTAATGACTGCCGTCCCTCAGGTGGTCAATAGCCCCCTTTCTTCCAAATGGCTGTGTGGGAGATCAGGATATGGAAGACGTATTTGGACTCTGTATATAGGGAGAGGGTTTTTCCCTCTTCTAGCTTGCATGCCCTTGTGGCATCTATGAGTTCATCTTGTTGGTTGGTGGTATTGGGTCGGAGAGATTTTGCCTCTATGATGGATGAGAGGGAAATGATAGCCTAACCTGCCACTTTAACCCCTTCGTGTATAAGAAGGCAGGGGTCCCTCAGAAATGGTGGTAGGGCAGGGTAAAATCGACTCTAATACCTTCAGGCATTTGTGGGTGGGATCTTATGAGGGAGAGGATGGGAGGAGGGAGGCAGAGTCAAGGAATGAGACAAGGAGGGATAGAACCCTGGAAGGAGGAAGTGACTGTAGCCCTTTGTAAGTGAGGAAATTCTTTAGATGATGAGGAGATAAGATGGTTAGCCAGGGAGCCAAAGGTAAGTTTGTGTGCTTCTTTCTGGAGGTCATGGGCCACTGCTAGGGCTCTGAGGCATGGGGGCCAGCCCCTGATGGTGGGGTTGGATAGGTAGGCCACTGGTGCAAATGTGGGTCCATATTCCTGACCCAGAACGCCCAGACTTTGTCCCTGTTTTTCATGTACATAGAGGGTGAAGGGTCGGGGAGATGCAGGGCGTATGCCCAAAGGAAGGCCTTTTTTTTTTTTAAAGAGAGAGAATTTTTAATATTTATTTTTTAGTTTTCGGCGGACACAACATCTTGTTTGTATGTGGTGCTGAGGATCGAACCTGGGCCGCACGCATGCCAGGTGAGCGTGCTACCGCTTGAGCCACATCCCCAGCCCAGGAGGGCCTTTTTAAGGATTGTAAAGGGCTTCCCTGTCGCTGAGGGTAGGGGTTCATCTTGGAGGTCCATGGCCAGATTAGTGGCCTGGCAAGGTGGGAGAAATTCCAGGCCCTGAAGTACCCAGCCAAACTCAAGAAGGAGAGTATGTCTTTGGTGTAGGTATAGACACAATAAGCTGTTTTCTGTCTACTGTAATGACCTTTTTCCCTTGAGAGAGAGAGAACCCTAGATGTGTGACCTATTTACTGCTATTTGGGCCTTTTGTGGAGAGGCCTGATATAAGTAGGAAAACTGTGTTATCTGTTGAGCGCCCTTTCGACTGGCTAGAAGAATTTGTAGAGGTTTGCAAGAGGTATAGAGAGCAGGATTGGATTGGAGCAAGAAGAAAGCCTGGACATAAGTGATCTCTACCCATTTTTTTTGCACAGTAATTCTAGAGATCCCTTAGTATGGAGGGATCCAGGGATCCAAAAAGGGGACATCTGCTTTGGTTGTCTAAGGGATAAGTGGGCCAGGTCTGGGTGCTATATTTGATCCAAAAGGCATTGCAGGGGAAAGTCGACTGGCAGAGAGGACACATTACCCATGTAAGGAGGAGGGAAGAGGACGCAGAGAAGGAGGAAACTGATTTTTTGGCAAAAGGGGCGTCCCCGCTAGAGCCAAAAAATTAAGAGTGCCTAAGTGGCAGGTTTGAGCTGCAGAGATTGGTCGTCACCGAATCCTGACAGTCGAAGCTCTTGTCCTGGACAGAGCCAGAACCGTGGGAGACCTTGGCCAAGGCTTTTTGGGACCCCTCCTGGAGAGGCTGGATACTCCCATGGCTAGAAAGAGGGGGAGAGGCAGGGCATGCAGAGAGGAAGGGGAGGGTAAGCATCTCTCTAGCAGCAGAAGGTGAGAGGACTAGGTCTTTAGGAATCTGCCCAAGGAAGGAGTCCCTGAGGGCTAGCGTAGCCTTAAAGGCTGTGGTGGGGTGCTTTCCTCCCTGCAGGTGGGCAAGGAGATTTGCCAGATGATATTAATCCCTGAGGGCCACTGTAGCCTTCAACATATTGTAAAAGGGTGGATTGGGGCACTGGGGGTGAAAAGATTGAAGGTCGAAGGCCAAGGTTTGTCCAAAGAGGTGTGGACTATCTCAAAATCCCTGAGGAAGGACAGTCTAGGTTAAAGGCAAAAAGATATCCTTTAAGTCTGTGACCAAGAAGTGGGTGGCAGTGTGGGGCATCTGAGACAGCAGGATGTATGGGTTGGGAACCAAAGGATGTATGTGCCTAATGGAGGTGTTGATGAGTTGTAGGTCCTGAGCTAAGCAATAGGACCTGTTGGGCTTTTTTACCGCTAGCATCTGGGTTGGCTCCACAGTTTAGCTATTGTGAATTGTGCTTCTATAAACATTGTTGTGGCTGTGTCCTGTAGTATTCTGTATGCTGTCACTTCTTCTTACTGTACTCTCCTAGAGTGTTATTTTATTTTTTAAAAATATTTTTAGTTATAGATAGACATAACACCTTTATTTTACTTATTTATTTTTATGTGGTGCTGAGGATCGAACCCAGTGCCTCACACATGCTAGGCAAGCGCTCTACCACTAAGCTACAGCCCCAGCCCATGATTTTCTATCTATTTGACTTAATACTCTATATTTAGGAAATATCATTAATGTTTTCTTCTAATCCTATCAAAGGATAAAATTACAACAATTTAGTTTAATGTTCTTAATTGGATTTATTTTCGATTCTAGAATCGAACAATACTTTGTTGCATGAAACAGAATGTGTTGTTCCTATAAACTGAGCAGAGGAGCTTGATTTTAGAGACAGTAAAGGACTGAAGAAAACAGAAACAGGGCTGGGGTTGTGGTTCAGTGGTAGATCAGACATTTGCCTAGCATGTGTGAGGCACTGGGTTCGATCCTCAGCACCACATAAAATAAGTAAATAAAATAAGTGCCTATTAACAACTAAAAAATATGAAAAAAAAAAATAAAAGAAAGCAGAAACAAAAAACAAAGAGCTAATTATTATTTCAAAGTTACTTTTCCTGTAAGGCTCAGACTGGGAGACAGAATAATGAAAAAATAACTGATGAGTCAACATCAGGTAACCTAGAGTAAAAACTTAGGTTACCTTTCCTGTGAAAGGATTAAGGCAGAGAAAACTTATGATCACACCACTTGAAACTACTTTGGTTGGAAAATTTGACTATTATCTCTCTAATCCTGATTTCTTGGAAGGTCAGATAAAAGGTTAGTATCAGATTGCTGATGGAGTTTCAGCATGAGTGACTATTTTTAGCCTGGTTGTTGGTTGGGGTCTAGTATAGAGCTTAGACCAAAACAATGGCCTCCTGTAAGTTTTATTTAACACCACTCTGTTGAGTTTTTCATTTATGCTGTCATGTTTTTAATTTTCAGTCCTTTGTCTCCCCGCTCTGACACTGTTCTTATTTCAAGGTGTAATATTCTGTTTTGTTGTTTGATTATCATAGTTAAAAATGGAGGATTTAAAAACTGAAATCTCTGTTTAGAGCTACGTCTGATTGATAGTACTGGGTACTATGGCTGGGGCATTTTCTTGGACTATTTCCTTTTTGAAGGGCTACTTAGATACCTCAAAGAAGATTTATCCAATCTTCTGCCTAAATCTGATACTGTTTAAGGGAACCAGTAAAGTAGTATGTCAGGAGGCTCAATTGTCAGTGTAAAATTTCACTTATTTACTTTCCCTCATTAACCTTTTTAAACCATAGTACCTTTGCCTTTAATTCTTCCTTGTGCTCTATGATCCAGAGACCCAGTTTTACTTTGTCCCAATAGAAACATCCAGTTTTTCACAATAGTGGGGTCTGGGCATTCATTGCCTTTCTACATTAAGTTAGAGAAAGGACATGAAATTCTAATGCTTTTTTAAAATTCTGTATTTTAAAAAATATTCTGTATTTTTGAAAATAAATTTTACTGTGTTTATTTAAGGTACACATCTGATGTTAATGATATAGATATATTCGTATTTAGTAAAAAGGGTACTCTAACGAAAAAATTGACATATCCATTCTCTCATATAGTTACCTGTCCCCCCCCCATGTGAGCAGTTATAATTACTCATTTAATAAAAAATTTAAAGACACTACAATGTTATAATTTACTGTATTTTAACTGCTTCTAAATAGACTTTCAAATAAGCCTGTGGGGGTGTTTTTTGTTTGTTTTTTTCTACTTTCAAGGTCTCTGGTACTGCTAATTACTCAAGCCTTTTGGGGTTCTGTGATTAAGTTGCTTTACTTCTGGGGTTAAAAATTCTATCTTCTTAGGTCAAGTAGGTCAATATCACTTGTCCACCAGCTTTCTATCTTCCCACCCAATTTTTGTGGCAGTAGACTTTTCTGTGTGTGTGTGTGTGTGTGTGTGTGTGTGTGTGTGTGTGTGTTTTAATCTGTGTGAATTTAGGCTGTAATCTTTTCTCTCACTCTTTGGAGTTTCAAAATAGCAATATTGCATTGAAATAACAATATGAATATTACTTAATGTATAATTACTAAAGTCGTTTAAAATCTCTTTCTGGGTTTCTTTGTTCTAGGATAATCCATTAGAGATACACAAATTACACATTTAAAGTCATTTGAAATAATTTCCTGCTGTTGATTAAGCTACCAAGTTGATCTGTGGTTAGATTCCTTTGCTTCATTTTATTTGTTTCTTGCAGTCCTGGGGATTGAACCTAGGGCCTAACATATACTAGATAAACACAGTATCACAAGGAGCCATATCCCCAATCCTTTCTTGTTTTGGAACAGGGCTTTGTTCTATTTCCCAGGCTGGCCTTAAACTTGGGACAACAAGTGTGTGCCACTGTGCCAGGCTTCATTTTACTTTTGATTTCTAGGGATTGTTTTGTTTTTTTTAAATTTAATTTTGTTTTATAATCATATGTGCCTCCAAACTCAACGCTACAAAACAAGGGAAACCTAGCTTCTAGGCTTGCCTCTTCTTCCCTTTTTCTTCCTTTCTACTTATAGGAATTATTAAATATCTTTAATATAGACTCTTCTTTTATCCTACTACTTGTTGTTCCCTTGCCCTGATTTATTTTCCTTTATATTTCCAATCACTACCTGACATTATTAGGTTCTTTCACTTCTAGAATATACCCTTTTTGAGAATAGGGACCTGAGATGTGACAAATAAACATCTGTCTCACTTCCTATGTAGGGTTATTCAAAAGAATATTTGTGATTCTTCCCTCTTTTGAGTATAGGTTAGCAACACGGTTTATTTGTAAACATCTATTATTTGATCAATACTTCTGTTGCATATCACATAAAATTACATAGAGCAGTGTGTTAGTGAATATAACAGTGGCAGGGAATGAAGGGTCCCTGAGTTCTGAGCTGTGCAGTACTCCCACATTCAGAGGAAACGTAAGAGTAGACTAAGATGGCCTGTGGCATGTGCTACTGTGTCCAGGAGTCCTCAGCTTCCATAGTATATTCAAAAGAGTTATTCAGGAGGATGAGGTTGTTTAACATTAGATTGAGATAGATTGAGATAGACTTTGTTATATGATAATTTCTGGTATAGTGTGATGTATGTGTTCTTTGCAGACTGGTACAATAAAAACCACAGAGCAAGCCTGATGTGGTGGAGCATGCCTGTAGCCCTAGCTACTTCGAGGGCTAAGGTGGGAGGATCACTTGAGCTCCCTGAGTTAGAGACTAACCTGGGCAACATAATGAGACCCCTATCTCAGCAACAAAGCCAGCCCCCCCCCACCCCCGCACTATTACACAAACCTAGTGAAGAAAAAAGGTTTCAAAAAACACAGAGCTTATGGGCTAGCTAAATGGTTACACTCAAAACTTGTCAGTGACCTATGGAAAGGAATCTAATTAAAAATAAAAGCACAATTTCTACACATGTTGGATGGTGAAGAAATACTTAAATACTGCAACAGATACGGCAGTTTACCTTGGAAAAGACAATAAGTTTGCTGGTAGAACTGGCATGGAAAGGTCAACATCCTGTATATTCAGATGGGTGCAATTTTCTGTGTTCACCTATTATTTTCATTGGTGGAATTGAAACATAAATGGATCATTCATGTTGTACTCCAAATGTTTCATAATAATCATGTTGGAACAAATTTGCATTTTTTCAAAGCATGGGGTATAACAGAACTGATTGTAGTTTTCTCTTTCTTCTTAGATGACATGCCAATGGGAACTACTGGCAGACGTGCTTCAAATGAGTTCTTGGTGTGTGGAGGGTATGTTTGCTTGTATTTTATTAAAAGTTTTGTATTTTGTTATTTTTGCAAGTTTATAGAACTTTTGGTATTTGATTTAATTTAATTTAATTTTGTTTCAAAATTTATCACTTTGAAAAAAATGATGTGATAACCAACACACAAAATCTACGCTATTCACCATTTTAAGGTTACAGTTCAGTAATGTTAAATATATATATTGTGCATCCAGTCTTTTGGATTTTATCATCTCATAAAACTGAAACTTGATTCTTACTAAATGATACAACATCTCCCCATTTCTCCCTCCCCTCTGTTTATGTGAATTTGACTAATTTAGATAACTCATGTAAGTGAAATCATACAAGTATTTTGTCTTTTTGTGACTGGCTTATTTCACTTAAGGTACTGTCCTCAAGATTCATTCATGTTGTAGCATGTGACAGATTTCTTTCTTTTATAAGGCTGAAAAATATTGCATTATAAAAGACACTTTGTTTATCCATTCACCCATTGATAGACATGTGGGTTGCTTCTACTTCTTGATTATTATGAATAATGCTGCTGAATGAATGTATAAATATCTCTTCAAGATCCTGTTTTCATTTTTTTTTTTTTTTTTTTTGGTACTGGGGTTTGAACCCAGAAGTGCTTTACCACTGAACCAAATCCCCAGCCCTTTTAATTTTTCTTTTGAGACAGGATCTCACTAAGTTCCACAATTTTCATTTGGTTGTTTTTAATATTTTTTTTTCCTCTTTTTGATTTTCTCATTTCGTTTCAAGCTTCATTTTCCTGATTTCATTTGTTATCTGCCTGTTTTCTTTTTTGTTCATTGAGTAACTTCATGATTATTGCTTTAAATTTTTTCTTGGGCTCTTCATAGATGTGTTTAAGAAAATTGGATTGATTTCTGGACCTTTATCTGTTCCTTGGTTGAATCATGTTTCTGTGGGGTTTTTTTTGTATGCTTTGTGATCTTTTGTTGAAAATTGGGTTGAAGACAGTCTCCTCTCAATATTTATGAACTTGCATTATAAAGGGAAAGATATTTATCAATTAGCCTGGGTAGAGATTCTAAGACCACAGACCTTTTCTGGGGTATTTTTTCTGTGGGGTTGTGCATGTGCTTTTATCCTAGCATTCTTTTCTCCTCTCCTCTCCTGTCCTTTCCTTGCAGTGCTGGGGATTGAACCCAGAGCCTTGTGCATGCTAGGCAAGTACTCTAGTACTGAGCTACAGTCTCAGCCCTTATACATGTTGTTTCTGATTGTTTTAATTTCCTGTTTTTTTCTTAGGGTGTTTTGGTTTCATGTGTGTTATATTCCTCTGCTTTTAATCTCTTGCTCCTTTGTGCCTGCTTTCAGAACTACAGTCTCTGCTGCTCTAATGTACTCTGGAGTTTGCCTCTGCTTTCACTGGCCTCCCATCTGGTAATCAAATTGTGTCGCCTTTTCCATTTATACTCTGAGCCAGGCAAGATAGAAACCAGTTCCTCACACAGACTCCATATAAGCCATAATGCTAGGTGCAAGTTCTTACAGGAAGAGCTAGGAGTTGGGTTAATATTCTCCTGATCCTACCTAAACATGCCTGGAGGTAGGAGGAATTAGGGCAAACAAAATGTGAACTTTCTTATCCTTCTCCTTACCATCTCCTCTTGTTTATGCGCTCAACTGGGTGTTGCTACCCCAAAACTAGTTTCTAAAGTTTCCCCCAAAATGCTTTATTATACATATTGCTATTTAATGTCTCCATGGAGAAATGAGGAACCTGTAGGTTCCTAGTCCTCCATCTTAATGGCATCATGTGTTATCATTCTTTTCAAAATGTGATATTTTAAGCAAAGTATGGAGAAGAGTATGAAGAATGATATATATTTAATCTGTAGCTAGGTGTGGTGGCCCAAACTTGGAATCCTAGTGACTTGGGAGGCCAAGGCAGGAGGATTGCAAATTCAAGGCCAGTCTAAGAAATTTAGTGAGACCCTGCCTCAAAATAAAAAAATAAAAAGAACTGATGTAGTTCAGTGGTGGAGTCCCAATGCGTTAAATTCCCAGTACTCCTCACTATCCTCCACAATGTTACCTATATAGTCACCCCTCAATTCTCTTCCGACTTAAAATTTTGCCTTTAAACAGCTAAGAGAGGTAAAAATATCTTAAGGTCAGTCAAAACAAGGTGTTTATGTTATCTATAAATAGTATATAGTACCTTTGCATGTTTTATATTAGTGGCATAATATGTGTTTTATTTTCAAACACTTTTTTCATGCAACAAGAAAGTGTTGAAAGGTTGAACTGAGGTTTTAAATGTCCTGGGCCACAGTGGTGAAGTCAGTAATGGAAATTAGACAAGAGAGATGTGAATATAGTAAGACAAAGGATTTCTTAGCTTTTAAAAGAGTGGGAATGGAGGGCTTTGATACCAAAGAGATGATGTTTGTTAGGTTATTGCTATGGTATTGACCCCAAAACTTCATTGGCTTGCAACAAGAGCTTATTTTTTATTCATATTACTACCAACTGTGGATCAGCTGTAACTTTACTTCATTTACCTTCTTTCTGGCTTGCTGGTTGGAAGATCAGCTCCTGTTTGGGACATGCCGAGGAAATAAGAGTGAAGGCAGAACTTCAGTGGCCCTGAAAGCTTCTGTCCTGCCATTCATTACTCTCTCACCCTCCACTCTGAGGACAGCATGTCTCAAATGGGAACTGCTTTTCAAACTGTTTTCCAGAGAATTGTGGCAGGGTGGGAGGTAAATAATGGAATGTAGAAATGGGTCCTGAGAGAGGTTATGAATACTTTGAAAAATATTAATAATGCATTCTTTCATAACATGTTAAATATAATTAAAAACAGAAGTAGAAAGGGAGTATTAAAAGTTATGCTGTATACAAGATTAAAATAGTCGATACAGGTGAAAAACAGATTTTTCTTGAAACCATTAAGATTTTGTATTCATATCTCAGTGGTTCGGATTGCCTGACAATCCCTGTAATTTTAGTAGTGGTATGTGCTAAGATATCTCTCATTGTGACAAAATACCAAGAAAGTCAGCTTAAAGGAAGAAAAGTGTATTTTAGCTTATGATTTCAGTGCATAGTTGCTTTGCTTTGTTGTTTTTGGGCCATTGGTAAAACAGAGCTTTGTGGCACAGAGGGAGTGGTAGAGCAAAGCAGCTTACCTCATGGCAGTGAGGAAGCCGATTGAAGGAGAGAGGGAGGGAAAGGGGCTAGGGACAAAATACACCTTTCAAAGACATGTCCTAGTGACCCACCTTCTCCAGCTAGCTCCATATCTTCGAACTTCACCACTTCACAGTGGCCACCAAGCTTTAATACACGAGTTTTTGGGAGACATTTCACATTTAAACCATAGCATGGTATATTTAATTCTTCTCCTAGAGCCTAGCTCGTTGAAATTTCTTGGAAATACTTTGTTGAAATGAGTGATTTTTGTCTAAGAGTGAGAAAAATTCCTAGAAACAGTAGTTCCAGTCTTTTTTTTTTTTTTTTGGTAAAGTGGATTGAACTCGAGGGCACTCAACTGCTGAGCCACATCCCTAGCCCTGTTTTATTTAGAGCAGGGTCTCACTAAGTTGCTTAGTGCTTTACCATTTGCTGAGGCTGGCTTAAAAAAAAAAAAATCAACAATTTTTTTTTTTTGTAGTTGGACTCAATAGCTTTATTTTATTTATTTATTTTTATGTGGTGCTGAGGATTGAACCCAGTGTCTCACACATGCCAGGCAGGTGCTCTACCACTGAGCCATAATCCCAGCCCTGAGGTTGGCTTTGAACTCGCAGTCCTCCTGCCTCAGCCTTCCCAGCTGCTAGGATTACAGGTGTGCACCACCGCGCTTGGCAGTAGTTCTAGTCTTACAATATTATTTAGAAAAATATAATTTTAGGATATAGAATTTTGTATTAGGAAAACATAATTCAGTATATAGAATTTTACTTCCTAGCATCCATTAGAGAACATAATTGAGGACAAACACGCACATGTTGTATAACTAAAGCGTTCACAAGTCTTTGAAGACCTAAAGTTTTTGGCCCACAGTGTTCTGGCATTATTAGGCACAAAATTAGCCTGCCATTTCAGGAAAGTATTGCTTAGTGCTATAAAATATAATTAGGCAGTGTTGTGAGCAACACTTAAATGGATAGTTATTTCTCTTGGAAATATTAGTAGTAAAATGTTCCACTTAATACCTCCTCCTCTGAGGTTTTCATTTCATCTGTCTTTAAAAAGTGTATAGAAAGTTGTTCTTGGTGTATGTGTATATATATATATATATATATATATGTTCTAATTAGGATACATGATAGTAGAATCCATTCTGACACGTTGTACACAAATGGAGCATACCTTCTTCCTCTAGCTATACATGATGCAGCTATACATGATGCAGAGTCACACCAGCAGTGTAATCATACAAGTATATAGGTAGAATAAGACAGCCATTGTTACCCTATATACGTGTACTTGGCATTATTGATGCTTACTCACCTTCATTGGATGCCAGCTGGATGATACATGGCTCCTAGGTCACTCATGAATGCTTACCAGGTAGTCATGAAATCTTGCTACACTGCTTCTAAATAGTATTGATGCTCTGTTTTGGTGAATTTTTTGGTCACATTACCAAAAAACCTGACAAGAACAACATAGAGGAGGAAAAGTTTATTTGGTGCTTATGTTTTAGAGGTCTCTGTTCATAGATGGCCAACTCCATTGCTCTAGGCTCAAGATGAGACAGAACATCATGGCAAAAAGGTCTGGTAGAGGAAAGCAGTTCAGAATATGATAACAAGGAGGCAGAGAGAAAACTCTGGGGCAAAATGCATACCCTAAAAGCATGCCCCCAGTGACCTACCTCCTCCAGCCTCATCTTCCTTATGGTTACTGCTCAATTAATTCATTCAGGTGGATTAATGCCCTGATTTGGTTGAAGTTCTCATAACCCAATCATTGTACCTCTAAACTTTTCTTGTGTTTTCCCACACATGAGCTTTTGTGGGGGACACCTCATATCTAAACCATAACATGCTCTTTACTACTTTGAAGGAATTTTTTTTAATAGGAAAAACAGAAAAAAGTATAAAAAGAGCTCCAAATTTGAGTCTAGGAATTTTGGAATTGTGGGATGTTAGTTTATTGTAAAATAGGTTCAACTAGAGGTTCCCTTAATGTCTCAGTAATTTTTTTTAGTGATGTTTCTAGGCTAATAGGAATATAACAATTTATTAAGAAGTTCCATTCAAACAACTTGGTACTTTTAGTTTACAATAGTAATAGTAGTTAGGTCTCCATGTGTCTTTTTAAAAAATTTGATGTACTCTAGGGGATCCCTTGAATAGCAGTGGTATCTTGAGGTCTCTTGGTACATGGTGTGAGTTCCATGGGGGTAAACAAGTCTTATACAAACTTGTTTGCTGCCTTTTTAGAGGATAAAGGCATTAATTGCACAGTGCTAGTTTTTGCTGCTTTTGATTTGCTGCTCTTTTTTCTTCTTGAATAATTTTTGGTTCCTTTCATCTTCTCTTCCTATTGAATAATCCTTTAACTTTTCTTTCTAAAGAAACATTTCTTGGTAATGGTTTCTTCATTGTGTATATGACAGTGTCCAGTAGAAACTGGAATATAATATCCATTCCTTGTGTATCCAGGCAAAAAGTAGGCAAAGACATGAAGTTAGTGTATCAGAATTATGAGATTAGTTGTTACCAGCCATTGATGAAGGCCACCTGCATACACAGCCCCTTTTTTTTCTTGCTGGACCATTCACCTGATTTTTTCTGCAGCTTAGTATTCTTGAGAGTAGATTGAATGATATCTGATTGTGCTACTGTGTGGTCAGACTGCTTAGTCTGCATAGTAAACCATGTAAACTGCAGGACTTCTGGAGACTCAGGACATACATAGACCTCTCTTTTCATGTTGGGCTTATGGAGTTGAATGATGGTTCATATAAAGCTAGATAGAAAAATGGTAACAATGATCTTATCTAACTGGAAATTCAGAGAAGACTGTTTTCTTTCATTCTTTTTAAAAATTAGTGTAGTTTCTATATTGGAACGAATTCATTGTATGTATTTATGGGATGCAGTGTGGCACTTCAAAACATGTATACAATATGTAATGATCAGATCAGGGCAATTGGCATACCTATAACTGCAGAACTATATAATTTCTTTGAATTGAGATCTTTCAAAAATCTCTCTTGTTGGGCATGGTGGCGCACATCTGAGATTCCTGCTACTCTAGAGGCTGAGGCAGGAGGATTTCAAATTTGAGGCCAACTGGGCAATGTAGTGAGTCCCTGTCTCAAAATAAAAAATAAAGAGGACTGGATATATGTCTCAGAGACAGACCTGGGTTCATTCCCTAGTACCATGCCACACCAAACAGAACAGACAGGAAACAAACAAACCCAGATTCCTCTCAAGTATTTTGAAATGTTCAATTTATTATTGTCAACCATAGTTATCCTTTTGTGCTATAGAACATAAAAATTATTCCTCCTATCCAGTTGTACCTCTGTAGCCATTCACCATCCTATTTCCAACTATCCCTCCCCTGCGTACTCTCCTCAGACTTGGGTAACCACTATTCTGTTCTCTCACTCTTTTTTTCTTTTTGAGATCACCTTTAGTTTTCACATGTAAGTGAGAACATGCAGTGTTTGTCTTCCTTTGCCTAACTTATTTCACTTAAGGTGATGTCCTCTAGTTCCGTCTCTTTCCATAAGTGACAGGATCTTATCTCTTGATGGCTGAATAATGTCCCATTGTGTATATGGTACTGCATTTTCTTTATCCAATGACATATCAGTGGACAATTAGGTTGATTCTGTATCTTAGTTATTGTGAATAGTGAGTGCTACAGTAAATGTGCAAGTGCAAATGTCTCTTTGATGTACTGATTTCATTTCCCTTTGGGTATGTAACCAGTAGTGGTACTGTTGGGTCATATGGTAGTTCTATTTCATTTGTTTAAAGAAACTTCATACTGTTTTCTATAATGGTTTTACTAATTTACATTTCCACTAGTAGTATGTAAGAGTTCCTTTTCTTTACGTCCTTACCAGCATTTATTGTGTTTTTTTGTTTGTTTGTTTTTTGATAACACATGTCTTTTTGACAATAATCATTCTTTTTTGGGTGAGATGTTAACTGCTGGGTTTCTGTTCTAGCGACTAAAAGGCTCAGGGGTCACTCCAGTTAAACTGAGCTAACTGGGCTGCACGAAATAACCATACAAGAGACACAATTACCTTTTTCTTTGGGGTCGCTCTGACAGCTCCTCTGACCTTAAGGGTCCGCAGAAAGAGAGAGTGAGAGCACTCGCTGACCCCTTTTATTGAGGAAAAGCTATTCAAATGAGGCAAGGGGTCAGGTTTCAGGGGGCTGAGTCTATTCATGATGTCCACTGTCAGCAGGTTGACTGACACCTGGGTAGGCCACACCCAAGGGCACATTAAGAGAAGGAGACACACCAAGGCACTTCCATGGAAGATTCTATCCTAAACAGGGCAAGGGATTATATTACAAAGGAACAGGTGAGCATAGCTTCACCCACAGGGCTATATCAAGACCCATCCATGCATGAAACACCGACCCTCGAACCCAAGAAGGGTGGGGAAAGCTCTGCCACATTTCTGTGACTGAGCGCCTCAACACCCAGCCGGGGAGTGTGACTCAGTCACATGTAAGGTTGGTCTCCCACAGTTAACTCAATGTGATTTTTTAAAAAAAATTATTTATTCTAATTAGTTATACATTAAAGTAGAATGCACTTTGCTAATACCATACATATGTCATCTGAGTATAATTTCTCATTTTTCTGATTGTACATTATGTAGAATCCCACCTGTCATGTCGTTATATATGTACATAGGGTAATAATGACTGATTCATTCTACTTTCATTCCTACCTCCATAACCCCTCTCATCCCTTCATTCCCCTCTACCTAATCTAAAGTAACTTTATTCTTCCCTAGCCCCTACCTTATTGTGAATTAACATGCATATATCAGAGAAAATATTTGACCATTGTTTTTTTGGGATTGGTTTATTAAACTTAGCATGATATTCTCCAGCTCCATCCATTTACCTGCAAATACCATAATCTCATTCTTCTTTAAGATTGAGTAATATTCCATCGTATTTATATATACCACATTTTCTT
Source organism: Urocitellus parryii (assembly GCF_045843805.1). Classification (NCBI taxonomy): domain Eukaryota; kingdom Metazoa; phylum Chordata; class Mammalia; order Rodentia; family Sciuridae; genus Urocitellus; species Urocitellus parryii. The sequence goes on along the minus strand of NC_135537.1, from coordinate 120,985,144 downwards.
CGTCCATTCATCAGTTGAAGGGCACCGAGGTTGGTTCCATAGTTTAGGTATAGTGAGTTGAGCTGCTGTAAACATTGATGTGGCTGCATCACTGTAATATGCTGATTTTAAGTTCTTTGGGTATAAACCGAGGAGTGGGATAGCTGGGTCAAATAGTGGTTCCATTCTAGGTTTTTTGAGGAATTTCCATACTGTTTTCCATAATGGTTGCACCAATTTGCATTCCCACCAGCAATGTATGAGTGTACTTTTCCCCCCTACATCATCGCCAACATCTATTGTTGTTTGTATTTTTGATAATTGCGATTCTGACTGGGGTAAGATGAAATCTTAGAGTAGTTTTGATTTGCATTGCTGAAGATGTTGTACCATCTTTTCATATATTTGTTGATCACTTGTACTTCTTCTTCTGTGAAATATGCGATCAGTTCCTTAGCCTATTGGGCTATTTGGTTTTTTTGGCATTAAGTTTTTTGAGTTCTTTATATAACCTGTAGATTAATGCTCGATGTGAGGTGCATGTGGTAAAGATTTTCTCCCATTCTGTAAGCTCTCTGTTCACATTCTTGATTGTTTCCTTTGCTGAGAAGTTTTTTAGTTTGAATTCATCCCATTTATTTATTTACTTGTGGCTTTCTTTCTTAGTTTGTTTTTACACATTACAATTCATATTATACATATAGAGCAAAATTTTTCATATCTCTGGTTGTGTACGAAGTATATTCACACCAATTTGTGTCTTCATACATGTACTTTGGAAAATGATGTTCATCACATTCCACCATCTTTTCTAACCCCTACCCCCTCTGTTCCCTTCCCACCCCTCTGCCCTATCTAGAGTTCATCTATTCCTCCCATGCTTCTCCTCCCTACCCCACTATGAATCAGCCTTCTTATATCAGAGAAAACATTTGGCATTTGGTTTTTTGGGATTGACTAACTTCACTTAGCATTATCTCTTCTAAGTCTCAATAATTGGAATGGATTCAAACTAAAAAGTTTCTTCTCAGCAAAAGAAACAATCTGTGAGGTGAATAGGGAGCCTAATCTTGGGAGCAAGTTTTTACCCCTCACACATCAGATAGAGCACTAATCTCTAGGGTATATACAGAACTCAAAAAGCTAAACACCAAAAAAGACCCAAATAACCCAACCAATAAATTGGTCAAGGACCTGAATAGACCCTTCTCAGAAGATGATATACAATCAATCAACAGATATATGAAAAAATGCTCATCATCTCTAGCAATTAGAGAAATGCATATCAAAACTACTCTAAAATTTCATCTCATTCCTGTCAGAATGGCAGCTATTATGAAGACAAACAACAATACTTGTTGGTGAGCATGTGTAGGAAAAGGTACCACTCATATACTGCTGGTGGGACTGCAAATTGGTGCAGCCAATATGGAAAGCAGTATGGAGATTCCTTGGAAAATTGGGAATGGAACCACCATTTGACCCAGCTATCCCTCTCTTAAGTCTACACCCAAAGGACAAAAACAGCATACTACAGGCATACAGCCACATCAATGTTTATAGCAGCACAATTCACAATAGCTAAATTGTGGAACCAACCTAGATGCCCTTCAGTAGATGAATGGATTAAAAAATGTGTCATTTATAAACAATGGAATATTACTCAGCAATAAAAGAGAATATTTAAAAAATATTTTTATTAGTTATTGATGGTCCTTTATTTATTTATATATAGAGCTGAGAATCAAATCCAGTGCCTTACACATGCTAGGCAAGTGCTTTACCACTGAGCCATAACCCCAGCCCCAAATCCATCCCATTTATTGATTCTTGATTTTATTTCTTGTGCTTTAGGAGTCTTGTTAAGAAAGTCAAATGCTAGGCTGACATGGTAGGAGATTTGGGCCTACTTTTTATTCTTTTAGACACTCATTGTGGTTTTTATTTGTATTTTCTTATTGATTAGTGACATCGGATTATTTTTCATATATTTGACCATTTGGATATCTTCTTTTGAGAAATGTGTATTCAGGTCCCATTCACCCATTTTCTAATTGGATTTGTTGTTGAGTTGCTTGAAATTCTTACATATTCCGGAAACTAGGGAAGACTGTCTAGATTCTGATCAAGCCTGTTTGCAGGTCCTGTCCAGAGACTTAGTAGACAACATTTACAAAATACTGGCTGTGGCTGTTCTCTTCATATGCTGATAGGAAGATGAATTAGAGTCATTAGAGAAACTCAGTGGGGTTGTTCTCTGAGAGAGGTACTTTGAATTATGAGGTTGCTGGGTTTATAATCGTAGGGTACCTTTATGTAGTTTCTTAACTTTGCTTTGGAGATTAACAGTATGGGGGAGATATTAGAACTTGACAATGTGTAAGTTAAAAGAATTCCCAGTGTACTTCTAGAGAATGAATGTTCAAACAAGTTTTTATTTATTTCTTAAGTTGAAATAGGAAGATACCACTTGTTTATTTGTATCTGATAACTGATGGTTGTACTGATTGTCTTTTTATTTTTAATGAAGAAACTTAGGTTGTGTGTGTATTGGCTTATAGGCAGCAGAGCTGGTTAGTAAAGTTTCAGGTGGTGGATATTTGTTTTTCTTTTCTCTTTTTTTCCCCTGCTTTTAGAATGCAGGCAAACTAGCCGGTCAAGGTCGTGCATGCATATAATCCCAGCAGTTTGAGTGGCTGAGGCAGGAGGATTGCAAATCCTCAGTAATTAAGTGAGGCCCTAAGCAGCAAACTGAGATCCTGTCTCAAAATGAAAAGGGCTGGGGATGTGGTTCAGTGGTTAAGTGCCCCTGGGTTCAATCCCTGGTACCACCCCCTACCCCAAACAAAACAAAATAAAACAAAACAAACCATTGCAGGCAAAGCTCAGAATGAGATGGGCAGATATTGAAAATACTAAACATTGTGTAAAAAGATACTTAATGGAAATACCTAAATGAAAAATAGAGCATATAGCAGCACACTAATTGGTGAATCACTTAGTATTTCCACTTGACTATAAACAGCTGGGTCCTGACTGTTGTGTGGTTAAATACTGAAGTTTGCTCACATCAAGAGAAGTCAAAGATTCTACAGAACCAAAAAATACAATTAATAAAATGGACCGAACAGACATCTACAGAATATTACATCCCTCACAGAATTTACGTTTTTCTCAGCAGCACATGGATATCTCTCTCTCTCTCTCTCTCTCTCTCTCTCTCTCTCTGGATTGGACCCTGGGGCACTTAACCATTAAGCCACATTCCCAGCCCTTTTTTATATTTTATTTAGAGACCAGGTCTTACTGAATTGCTTAAGGCCTTGCTAAATTGCTGAGGCTGTCTTTGAACTCGGGGATCCACCTGCCTCAGCCTCCTGAGCTGCTGGGATTACAGGCGTGCTTCACTGTGCCTGGCCACATGGAACATTTTCTAAAATAGATCATATTTTAGGTCACAAAATAAATCTTATCAAATATAAAAAATAGAGATAATAACCTTGCATTCTATCAGATTGTAATGGAATGAAATTAGAATCAATGATAAGATAAAAAATAGAAACCACTCTAATATCTGGAGATTAAATAATACAGCGTTTAGTGATGATGAATGGATAGCAGAGAAATCAGGGGAGAAAAAAATTCTTAGAAGTAAATGAATACCTCTTTACTAGTTTTTTCACAAACATTTGTGGACTATCTAGTATAGTAACTATCTACAAACTATTATATATAGTAGTATAGTAACTATATATAATAGTTTGTAGAGTGTGTTTACAAATGCAAAATATGATAAGGGAAACAGTTTCTTTTAATGAGGCCTCTAGCCTTTCCGAGCTTAACAGAAATGTTTACATTTCAAAGAGGAGATGTAACACAGTAACAGCTAGCAGGGGGTGGGAAGAAAGGGGAGAAGAAGCTCTCCCCTTTTCAGGCAATGTTCTTGGAGGGTTAATTTGCCTAGAATGGTGAAAGAAAAAGCTGCCTTTGTGTGAACTTCTGTAGATTGTGAACTTCTGAGCCCTTCCCCTTACACTCTGGGTATAAAGTTCTGAAATTCCCTGAACTTGGGGTTCAGGGCTATTGATTACAGCGACAGCTTTGCCCTCTGAACTTGGCTGCAGCCAAATAAATCTGTTTTTTGCTGTCTTTGGTGTCTTGCCTCATCTGTCCCCTAAAAATTGAAGTGGCTATCAAAAGCCTTCCAACAAAGAAAAGCTCAAGATTGATGGATTCCCAGCTGAATTCTACCAGACCTTTAAAGAAGAACTAATACCAATCCTCAAATTATTCCATGAAATAGAAAGGAATGGAACTCTGCCAAACCCATTCTATGAACCCAATATCAACGTGATGCCAAAACCAGACAAAGACACATCAAGGAAAGAAAATTTTAAACCAATAGCCTGGATGAACATAGATGCAAAAATTCTTAATAAAATATTTTCAATCCACATACAAGATGACATTAAAAACAGTGCATCATGATCAAGTGGGTTTCATTTCAGGGATGCAAGGTTGCTTCAATATATAGAAATTAATAAATGAAAGAGTCAAGGTCAAGAATCACATAATGATCTCAGTAGATGCAGAAAAAGCATTTGACAAAGTACAGCACTTATTAATGTTTAAAACCCTAGAAAAACTAGGGATAGAGGGATTTACCTCAACATTTGTAAAGTCTATATAAGACAAACCCCAAGGCCAACATAGTACTGAATGGAGAAAAACTTAAAAGCTTTTCCTTTAAAAACAGGAACAAGACAGGGATGCCCATTTCCACCAATCCCATTCAACATAGTCCTTGAAACTCTAGCCAGAGCAATCAGGCAAGAGAAGGAAATTAAAGGGGTACAAATAGGAAAAGAACTCAAATCATCTCTATTTGCTGATGATATGATCATATATTTAGAAGACACCTCTCCCTCCAAAAAAACAAAAAAACAAAAAACCTTCACCTGAAGACTTCTGAGACTGATAAATGTATTCAGGAAAGTAGTAGGGTACAAAATCATTACTCATAAATCGATCGTGTTCCTATACTTAAATGATGAATCTGCTGAAGAAGAAATTAAGACAACTATCCCATTCACAGTAGCCTCAAAAAAAGGGGAATCAATAAAATAAAAAAAAGGTGAAGAGCCTCTACAATGGAAACTATAGAACACTAAAGAAAGAAATTGAAGAAGGTCTTTTTTTTTTTTTTTAAAGAGAGAGTGAGAATTTTTTTAATATTTATTTCTCGGCGGACACAACATCTTTGTTGGTATGTGGTGCTGAGGATCGAACCCGGGCTGCACGCATGCCAGGCGAGCGCGCTACCGCTTGAGCCACATCCCCAGCCCCCTGAAGAAGCTCTTAATAGATGGAAAGACCTCCTATGTTCTTGGAGAGGCAGAATTAATATTGTCAAAATGGTCAGACTACCAAAAGCACTATGCAGATTTAATGCAATCCTGGTCTGGATTCCAGTGATATTCTTCATAAAACTGGAAAAAACAGTTCTGAAATTCATTTGGAAAAATAAGAAACCCAGAATAGGCAAAGTAGTCTTTGGAAAAGCAAAGCAGGAGTCATCTCAATACTGGACCTTAAACGATACTACGAACTATAGTAACAAAAACAACATGGTACTGACAAGAAAATACACATGAAGAACAATGAAATAGAGCAGAAAACATGGAAATAAATCCACATAAAAATGTATGTTGGAGAAAAGGTAGCCTTTTATACAAATGGTGCTAGGAAAACTGGAAATCCATATGTAGAAGAATGAAATTTGACTCCTCTCACCCTTCAAAGACCTAGGAATTTTACCAAAAACCCTGTAACTGCTAGAAGAAAATGTAGGTCCAACTCTCCAACATGTTGGTACAGGAACTAGCTTCCTTAAGAAGACTACCAAAGGGCAAGAAGTAAAGTAAAAAAATAAGTGGGGGGCTGGGGATGTGGCTCAAGCTGTATCGTGCTCACCTGGCATGTGTGAGGCCTGGGTTCGATCCTCAGCACCACATACAAAGATGTTGTGTTCGCCGGAAACTAAAAAATAAATAAATATTTATTTATAAATATTTCTCTCTCTCTCTCTCTCTCTCTCTCTCTCTCTCTCTCTCTCTCTCTCACACACACACACACACACAAACTCTCTCTCTCTAAAAAAAAAGTGGGATGGCATCAAATTAAAACACTTCTGCACAGCAAAGGAAACGAGTGTGAAGGGAGACCCTACAGAATGGGAGAAGATCTTTGCCACCTGCTCCTCAAATAGGGCATTAATATCCAGAGTGTGCAAATAACACCAAAAAAACCAAGTAACCCAATCAATAAATGGAAAAGAACCAGGTGCAATGGCACATGCCTGTAATCCCAGTGGTTTGGGAGGCTGAGACAGGAGGATGGTGAGTTCAAAGCTAGCCTCAGCAATGGCAAGGCACTAAGCAACTCAGTGAGATCCTGTCTCTAAATAAAATACAAAATAGAGCTGGGGTTGTGGCTCAATGGTTGAGTGCCCCTGAGTTCAATGCCCGGTAACTCCCCGCAATGGAAAATAAATAATTCTCAAAAGAAGAAATATAAGTGGTCAATAAATACATGAAAAAATGTTTAACATCTCTAGCAGTTAGGAAAATGCAAATCAAAACTACATTGAGATTTCATCTCACTCCAGCCAGAATGGCAATTACAAATAATGTTGCTGAGAATGTGGGGAAAAAGGTACACTCATACATTGTTTGTGGGGACTGCAAATTCGTACAGCCACCCTGGATAGAAGAATGGAGAATCCTCAAAAAACTAGGAATGGAACCACCATATGACCCAGCTATCCCACTCCTCCGTATATATCCAAAAGATTAGAAATTAGTATATTACAGTGATGCAGCCACATCAATGTTTATTGTCACACAATTCATAATAGCCAAGCTATGGAACCAACCTAGGTGTCCTTCAACAGATGAATGGATAAAGAAAATGTGGTGCATATGCACAGTGGAATATTACCCATAATGAAGAATGACATCATGACCTTAAGTGTAATAAGCCAGTTCCCAAAACTTGAAAGGTTGAATGTTTTCTATAATATGTTGAAGTTAATCCAGAATGAAAAAAGGGGATAGGAATTAAGAAAAAAAGGGGAGAGAGAATTTCATCAAAATAGAGGAAAGATAAGTAGAGTAGGCAAAGGGAGAAAGAAGGGAAAAGAAAAGTGAAGTACAGTGGAATGAATCTGAACTTTTTTATGTGCATGGATGTGCACAGTGGGTCCCAGCATAGGGTGTATTCACAGGACACTAATTAAAAAAAAAAATGTAAATGGATTGAAGAGGGATCCATTGAGTGGAGGGAGAGGAGCTAGATGTGGGTGAGAAGTGCTGGGGACTGAGTTGGAGTGGATTGTATTCCATGCTTTTGTGATAATTTCAGGGTGTATCCTGGTGTTGTATATTACTAAAAAATAAATAAATAAAGCCAAGATCAATAGTTGTTGCCTTTGTTTCTGTGAAAGAGAATATCTTGAGTTAAATATCTTGAGTTCTCTTGACCTTTTCTTTGTGGTTCCAAGGTAGCTGCTAAAGCTCCAGCAAGCATACTCACATTCTGGGCAGGAAGAAGGAATAATGCACAAAATACTTCCATTTGCATCTCATTGGCTAAGAAACACGTGGCTACCCTTGGCTATAAGGGAGTTAGGGATATGATGTCATTTAACTAGATACATAACATATCAATACATTCTGAGTTCTGTTAATAAGAAATAATGGGTAAATAAATATTGAAAAGCAACTAACATCTGTGCTACAGATGAAATTGTTATTTCAATATAAAATACTTTTTAATGGTTCAAAAAGTTCTAAAGTAATACTTCAGAAAATAACCATATTGTTTGTTTGAATGACAGCTGTGTGATTGTGGTGTGTGTGTGTGTGTGTGTGTGTGTGTGTGTGTATATATATATATATATATATTAATATACATATAGTTTTTTAATTTGTTGGTACTTGGAACTACACTTGGCTGTCATTTTTATTTTTAAATTTGAGACAGGGTTTTTCTGAGTTCCTGAGTCTGGTCTTGAACTTGCAATTCTCCTGCCTCAGCGTTTCGAATTTCTGGGACTATAGGCATGCGCTACTATGCCCAGCTTAATCTCGTTATGTCTGAATTATAATTGAGAAAAAGTGAGATGCATGTCTCTTTTTTAGAATTGTAGGATAGAAGAATGAAATAAATCATCTTTCTTAAGGCCCAGTATTATCCTTAATATATTTCTGGATATGTTGTAAAACAAGTTGAAAGTCTTCTGAGGACATACTATTTCTGAATTTATGAAAAGTAAGAAGCTATTAAAGAAACCAAATAACTGACAGTTAAATGTAGACCTCAGATCATCTCTATGCTTTGAGAGTTATAAAATGTGGACTTCCTGGTAGTTCTATGTTTTGAGAGTTATACGATATTTTCAGTCTTTAAGAAGAGTTCCTTGAGAATGTTTACTCCATGCATGACTTGTAAACATTCCAGTCATCTCTGTTCTTGAATCCTTATTCATAGATATTTTTTCCTTTCATATGTTAATGAAAAGCACACTGTGAGTGGATGAAAATCTTGCTGACTTTGCCTGTTGTAAGGGAATTTTTTCCCCAGGTTTGTGATAGAATTCTTAGTTCTTAATATGCACATGAATGCCAAGAGAGTTATAGATGAAGATGTATATATGTGTGGATGTTGGTGTGGATGTGTATTGGATTTTTAAATTTTTAACAAGATTATTTCTTGTTCACACACAGAAGTGATCATTTTGGCTCTTTCTAGAATTTTCTATCACTGGCAGCTCAAATGAAAGAAAAGCAGTCTTTCTGATACTTCTTTCCTTTTTTGATAAATTATGGTGGCAGGCAGTGTCAACCAACCGTGTCACCTCACAGTGAAACAGCCCCAATTCCAGTTCCTACTCAAATAAGGAATTATCAACGCATTGAACAGAATCTTACATCTACTGCCAGCTCTGGCACAAATCCGCATGGTTCTCCAAGGTAAGGCAGTGTCTGGATTCCTTTTTAAAAATTTGTTTCTTTTATAATATATAAATATATTTATATATTTGAAATTAACAGATTTAATTTCAAATATATAAATATATTTGCCCACAGGTATAATTACTTTTGAGAATTTGAGAAAGAGCTTGTTAAAAAATGAAATCCCAAATTGCAGTAAATTATTTATATATTGTTTATTTCCCATTTTGAGACCCCATTAAGATGATAGTAAAAGAATAACAAAGTCTGAGTCCACAAAAATAAGCAAAATAAGAAAAAAAATATTTACTGGTGACAGATTCCAGTAAATTTTTTGGAAATGAAGAGGACTGAGGAAGGGTTCCTGCTTTAGCAGGCAGATGTAAATGTGCATGTAATCGAGGATTCTGACAGAATGAGAATCACTATGCCTCTAGCCCCAGAGAGACCTAAATCTCAGAGAGAACTCAAGTAAAGTGGAGGAATTAGCACTTCAACTAATGGTAACTTATTGTACATATACATGTACCTAGTCAGTTACATATTCTATTCTAGATATATAGCCTATGAATATAAAATTGTATATATAAAAAGTTATTAACTGTTATGATAGCAAAGAATGAAAAAGAAGCCAACTGCCCACCAACTGCTCATTGATTTGCTATAATTCATCTAAGACAATGGAATCCTATGCATCTTCTGTTCCAAAAGGGTAAGGAAGCTCTGTATTGAGGCAGAAAAATTACTATAGTATAGTATAAAATGAAAAAAAAAAAGAATGGTTATAGTATATCAAGCAGTGACCCATGAGGTTAAAAGTGTTTTCATAATAGTGCTAGGACATTGTTTCCTTTTTTCACTGCATCATACATGCACTGATGATGCAGAAAACAAAGATGAGTAATACTGCTGGTGCCTTAACTTGAACCCAGGGTGATGACACTCAACTGTACTGTCAGTCTTTAGGCTCTTTACCACCACATACTTGTGTTATAAAGGAATGTCCTTGACAAATTATTAAAGGACTAAATTATTTCTCATTGAAAATCACAATCATTGAATAGAATGTGCATATAAAGCACTTTTGCTATTACAATAGTTTTAGGAAAAGCACTGGTATGATTGTAAGCTAAATAATCACTTTTTTTATAGAGCACTCTTTTTACTTCAATGAATGACTGACAAACTATGATATGTTTCTAGCAGTTGTTTTGTAAATATAATCTAAGTTTTATTACTTTGGAGAGAACAAGTGACAATAAATGTCTTTTAAAAATTTTTGGTGATATTAGGGATTAAACTTGGGGATACCCTACCACAGAGCTATGCCAGTCCTTTCTGTTTTTCACTTTGAGACGGGGTCTTAAATTACCCAGGCTGGCCTCAACTTGTGAGTCTCCTGCCTCAGTTTCCTGAGTTGCTGGGATTACAGGCATAAGTGACAATAAATGTCAATAATAAAATTGGAGCATTCAAGTAAAAAGTAGAATTTTGGAAAACTTATATTAACCCCTGTGATCTTGAAGATCAAAAGATCTTGTGATCAGAAGAGTCTTGCCAGACATTTCTGTAAACATTGATGGTGACATTTTGGTATGAATGTGACTTTTTGACATTATATGTTAAATATTTGGAATATCTGCATAATTAAATGAACCATTATCATATCCAAATTATGAATGTTAAAAAAATCATTGAACAGATAAAAGGTTCATTCAGAGTAAAAGATACTTTGCAGAACAATGAAGTTTAATGTAACAGTGCAAGAGTTCACGGAGGCTGGGTATGGTGGCCTGCATTCCTGTGTTGTAGCACATTTGAAATAAATCACTGGCAGTCCTGAATCAGGACATGGGACTTTATTCACTGGTATGCCAAGTGACCAAGTTGACTTTGCCTGCCTTGACCCTTTGCAGAAGGCAGGGTATCTCTTTTACAGTCAAAACCCTCAAGCTACCAGTAAGTCAAAACATAGCAACCTAGGAAGTGGGTCTGAATGATTCAGTTCAGGGTACAGTACACTGCCCAAGAAAAATGGGAATTAAAAAAGAACATCTTACAAATGCATTTCTTTCTTTTTAAAGATATATTTTAGTTATACATGGACACAATATCTTTATTTTGTCTATTTTTATGTAGTGTTGAGATTTGGACCCAAGTGCCTCACATGTGTGAGGCAAGTGTTTTGTCACTGAGCCACAACCCCAGCCCGAAATGCATTTCTTAATAATACATTGTATAAGAATAACAGAAACATTTTTTAACCACCCTGCATTGTCAGACAGGGTATGCTCAGCAGGAGGTGGCAGAGGTGGGATTTTCTCATGGGAGAAGCATTTCTTACATGAAATGGAGTCTCAGGGCAAAATGGAGTTTGTCTGGTCAAGGCATAGCATTCTCCCCTTTTCTGGAAAAAAACCAAACCCTTGATTTACCTTCTGATTATGTAAGGGATTATAATGGCTATATATATGACTAACAAAATATGTTGTTTTAGCAGTTTGGGCCTTGTAACATAATCTGAACAAGAGGAAAAACATGATTAATATTTTTTTTTTTTTAGTTTTATCTTTAGAGGGTGGTTGGGGTCTCAGAGGGCTGTCCTCCTTCTGCAGGAGACATTTTTGTTGTCTTGACTCAGGTGTGAATCCTATGAGTCCTTTGGGGTAGTGACTGCATAAGGTCCCCTCCAGCTGGATGTTAGTTCTTCTTTTTTGGAACCGTTTGATGTAGACTAGTCTTCTGGCTAGAATGGTTGTTGGAGATATGTAGTCTCTTGGGGCTGGTTTTCTCAAAGGAATTTATGAGCTTTAAGTTGAACCTATTGTAGAGACTTAGCAACAGGAGCAGGTTATCTTGGTAAGTGTGGAGGAAAGGCTCTGGAGGCATTAACATTTTAATCCCCCAGAGGCAATTTCTAAATTTTTGGACTCAAACTGGCCTCTATTTTTGTGATCTGATTTGATTACATATCTACACTGATTGACTCTTTAATTTTTGTTTTCTTTTGTCTACTTTTCCTAATTTTAGGGAATTTTTCATGCTGTAGAGAAAAGGGCGATGACTGCTCTTGCTGCTTTGAGCTGAGAGGGGGTGATGTCGGATGGGGCAATCAGTTTGGAGTCCCCTTTTAGAAATCAGTTCAGTCAAGGGGTCCACGCTAAAAGTCTGGTTCAGGAAGAACAGGTTGTAAAGTCATCTAGGGGTGGGTGCTTCTATGAGAGAGAAACAAAAAGACATTAGTACTGAAATGAGATTAATACAAAATAAATGTTGGGGCATCTGGAACATGTCAATGAATATCACAAAGATGATAGAAATCAATAATCTCTTCCTTAGGAGGTGGAAGAGCTGAGAAATTGTTCCCATAACAAGGCCTAACAAAGCCTAACATGGCCTTTATTTGGGAAGTAAATCTTTAACATTGCCAGAGTTATCAGGAAAGTAAACACAACATTTGGTTAAATTGCTTAATGTCATCTGATTTTTGTAAAATATTTTATTGTCGCAACCTGTGTGGTTAATAGGGGTCCCTTATCTTTGTTACTTAGGGCTAGATAATTATACTAGCAAACATTGATTAAGCCTATCTGTGTAGGAGGTTGGGAAGATCTGTAGGCCTTAAACTGACTAAAAACTCCTGACTCTGGCAGTTTCTCTTGATAGTTATCAGGCACTCCTGCCTAAGAATCTCTTTTGTCACCTCCAGTCTCATTTATTCTTGGGGGTGCTAACCCAAGTGTACATTCTAAGGTATATTAAGATAACTGTAGTTTTATAAGTGTCTAGGAATGGCTGTGTTTTGGTTTTAACTGTTTTCCGTTAGGTGCTTAAGATGAAGCTGGTCAAATTAACCTTGTTCCTTGGGGGTTACTTGTTCCTTTGTGGGTTACTCTCTGGGGAACTTATGAGCAGCCTTTAGTTCTGCTAGTGCCATCCACCAGGATAACTCAAGGTTTTGCTGACCATGTGGCTTCCCTTGGAATCGTCAGGGATGTCCGCATTTATCCTCCTCTTTTGCAGTATGGGCACTGATTAGCTTTCTCTTTTAGGGACCCAGTAATCTCCCTGATTGGGAGGTTCATGTGACCCACAGTTGATGAGAAGTTCCTTTGTCCCCTGGATTCAAGCTGACTCAGAGGGCAAGAGCCAAATATTGATTTTTTATTTTAACCTTAATCTTTAAGCCTTGGTCTTAAACATCCAGCAAGCCAGTCTTACAAGTCTTAACGTATGAATACTGGGCTTTAAATTTAGTGTTTAAAACTTTACAGTTATTTTTAACCCCTTTTATTTAATTGGGGTCTGTATTAATACTGGAAGTTAGCATTATATGCTGTCTATAGATAATGGCCTAATATCTCATAGTAACTTAGGTTATTATAAGGCATTAGCAGATAGCAGTTAAAGTTTGCAAGGAAAATTTAAAATGAAATTAACAAGAGTAAAAACATATTTAGTTTGTATACAATCTTGAACCTTGGCTGATTATATGTTATATCCCCTGTTTGAGATCACAATAATTTTTACAATAAATATCAATCTTTTGAATATAACTTTAAATGAGCTGAAGCCTGGCCTATTTTAAAGCCATTCTAACATGTAGTAAGGTGGGAGGCAGAGCCTTTACTCAGGTAAGGTGGGGTTCTTCACAAATCTTAGGTGAAGCGTTCTAGTTCTGAAGTTGATCTTTGCCTCTTTCTTAGATCCATTTTATAAAGTTTACATAATATTGTTTCCTGAGTCTATATAATGTTAGTTAACACAATATAACATTATATTTAAAACACAAATCAAAGGCTGAGAGAGCTTTTAAGTTTTTCTTTTGTGTGGAAAAGTGGCAAAATATTTTTGTTTTACATTTTTAACCTTTAAACAGAACAATCTCTCTTGTCTTTTGAAAATACCTTTAAATTTTTTATATCCCATTGATTACAGAACATTGATTACAGAATATTAAATGATATAAATAAATCTCTAATTAAAATTACCATTACAGACTACTTCAGTTTGGAGAACACCAGCTTGATAAAGTGCTCTTTTTAAAAAAATATTTATTTTTTAATTGTAGGTGTACACAAAATCATTATTTCATTTTTATGTGATGCTGAGGTTTAAACCTAGTGCCTCACATGTGCAAGGTGAGCACTCAACCACTGATCTTTGCCTCTTTCTTAGATACCATTTTATAAATGTTCCCAAATGCTCTTTTAAACCTTTTACTTTAAAGATGTGTATACCTGGAAGATATGAATACATTTAATATGTAAAGAAGATTAATAGCATCATAATTACATTGATGTTTTTTATTAACCTAGTTTAGCTTTTAAAGAAAATTTAGACTTTGTAATGTATAATACTCTAAAATAATAGTTGTTGTTTAATCAGAGTTGTACAAACCCTAATTTTTTCAGACTAGTTGCTCTAGAGAATGAAATATAACAGACACAATGTTAGGAGTAAATTACTGTTTTAAGAAATTCTTGTTATTTTAACAGATAGATTAAACTTTGGTTTATATTAGTACATTAATATTTGATCTTGGGGAAAAACCTGGAGCTTTAACTGATTTGTGTTACTTATAATCAACTTAGTTACACACAAACCTTTTTTTTTTTTTTTGAAATTTGCCTTTTATTTATACAGACCTTTTTATCACATAATTAGACTCTCTTGTTTATGTAGATGTATTACAACTTTATTTTTACCACATAAAGACTTTCTTACCTAGAAGTGTTTTTTTCCCATATTTTATTAAATATATTTTAATACCTAGAACATTTTTTTATTATCAGTTTGTGAAAATACCAATAATATTTTAAGTACATTACCCTATGGAATTTAAGGAGTTAAGAGTAATAGTATTTTAACTTTCCCTAAATTAATCAGATGTTTTTAACAAATACATTTATGATTAATCTCAGGTGTGTCAAATCTAATTTACTTATTTTTAAAAACCAAGATATCAGACAAGTGTATTGAACAGCATCAGCTATCTCTTCCTTATTGAAGAAAAATCCTAGAAACAATGGATATTAGACATTTTGTAGACATCAACAACTTAACAGTTGTTTGACCATCTAGAAAAAAAAATACAAACTGTGAGTTAGTAACTTTAAAGATATCTTGACTTTTATTTGTTTATACCTGTTGGGACTTTTAACTCTTAGTTACCTTTTTCCCAATGATGGCACAAAGCAATTTTAAACCCTTTTATATTTTCTAAACACATGTAGACATGACAATTAACTGGTGTATACACACACACACACACACACACACACACACACACAAAACAAACAAAGGCCTTGTAGTTTATTTTTTTGAATCAATTAATTAATTTTTTAAATTTATACATAACAGTGGAATGCCTTACAATTTTTACCTATATAGAGCTCAATTTTTCATATCTCTGGTTGAATGCATAGTATACTCACACCAACCTATTAGATTGAGAGCTAACCCTTGTAAATTGGCCTGTGACTTTAGAAAGTTTTAGACACTTTATTCTTTCTTCATGGGCTCCTTCCTGTGCAAAGAAGCTTAAAAGTTACATTTTGCTACTGGGCTGGTATGAAGATAAATATAATTTATGACAGAGTGCATTTATTTATTTTTCGTAGGATTTCAAAATAAAACATTTCCATTGGATTTAGGCACTGTGCCTATTCTGTCCAATGGATATACCAAATCTGAAAAAAAAAAAAATTGGCCTCTGAATGAAGCAGAATGTAAAAAAGAACCTCTATAGTTGCATAAAATAAGTCTGATCAGAAAAACACATTAACCTAGGGATGCTGGATCAAAATTATGAGCTCAAAAAATACAGAATTTTAAAAGCCTACCAGGCCTCTGTCCTCTGTAGTCTTGCTCATCAGAGGTGAAAAGAGTTCAAGAAAAGAAATGAGGGCTTGTGGACTCATGGGGCCCAGAAGTATATATCTTTCTTTCTGTCTCTCTCTCTCTCTCTTTTAAATCTGATTCTAAACTGGTTTGTCTGGTCTCTTGGACAGCAGTCACCAAAATTTTTATCCTGGTATTTTGCAGCTTTATCAGCTGGGCTGTCATGATTGTTGAAAATCCTTTGGGCCTCCTCTAATAGTTGAGAGGTATTCATGACTGCAAATCCTTTATGGTTTTGGAGTTTTTTGTGAATATCTGGGGTTGACTAAGAGACAAAAGCCAAATGTAGGCCTGAGAGTTTTTTCCTAGACAAAATGTTATGGCCGTTAATTATTTTAGCATGAGAGAGTGAGAAAGAGAGTGACAGAGAAAGACAACGCTGAAATCATTTTTCTCCCTGAGCTGTAACCAGGGAGAAGTTTTCAGATTGGTCCCCTGCTGAGTCTGTCAGCAGTTGTTCACTTTCCAATGTAAGCTTTAGTGAGCTAGGGCTTTTTAACCATTTTTTTTCTCAGTTGGTAATCAGGCCAGGTTTGGATTAGGTTTCCCATGACAAGACTAACAATTAAAACAATAGGCAGAAATTCATGAACAAACAAGAAACAGATGTGGATGAACAGAGACAGACATGGACAAACAGACCAATATCCTGTCTTCCATCCCCCAGACACCAGACTGTCACCATGGTCTATTTACTGGTTCTCTGGATTTAGATAAGAGACAGAGCCATGGATAAGACACTCTTTCCTCCAATACCCAGATGTCAGACCATGAAGATCACAGTCTGTTTATCGGCCCTCTGGGTCACAGCCCTGGATCTCCTCATACACCCTTCGAAACACAAAAGGAGAGAACAGATGAGGTACCTCCAAACACATGCAGTTGCACATCCTCCCTCATGGGCAAGCTCAAATCGGTCACTACAGAAAGCCTAGACCCTCAGAAGACCAAGAGATCCCACAACTAGAAAGGAGGGCGCCTCTAAATCCCTGTGTGCCTGGAAGCCATAACCCTGACTAAATGTTGTGGTATGTTTGAAATAAATCACAGAGTCAGTCTTGAAGCAGGACATGGGACTTTATTCGCTTGCAGGCCAAGGGACAGTATCCAAGTCGACTTTGCTCCCCTTGACCCCTTGCACAAGGCAGGGTATCTTCTTTATAGCCCAAACCTACAAGCTACCAGTAAGTCAACATCATAGCAGCCTAGGAAGCAGGTCTGAATGATCCAGTTCAGGGTATAGTACACTGCCCAAGAAAAAATGGGAACAAAAAAAGAACATATTAGAAATGCATTTCTTAATAATACATAAAAATTTTTTTAACTGCCATACATTGTTATGTGTGTGCTCAGCAGGAGGTGGCAGAGGCAGTGTTTTCTCATGGGAGAAGCATTTCTTATATTAAGTGGAGTCTTGGGGTAAAATGGATTTTGTCTGGTCAAGGCACATATAATTTGGCCCATAACACCTGTAATCCCAGCAGCTCAGGAAGCTGAGGCAGGAGGATCACAAGTTCAAAGCCAGCCTCAACAACTTAGGCCCTAAGCAACTCAGCAAGACCCTGTTTCTAAATAAAATATAAAGAAGGGCTAGAGATGTGGCTCAGTGGTTAAGTGCCCCTGGGTTCAATCCCTTGTTAAAAAAAAAAAGAGTTCAAGGAGATAGTTTCAGATTCCACATTGCAACCAAACTAATCTTTTAGATAAAACCAACACTTATTGAGGTTTGGTTTAGTATCAAAAAGAAGAGTATCATTGATTTGAAAAGACTGAAATACTCCTTCCTTTTTCTGTACATATGTGTGTTAGGCTGGATCTTCTTCATGGAAAACTTACCTTAGAATGACATATTGTGTAACAGACTGCAGAATCAGTTGTGAGAATCCAAATGTCTTCTGTTAAACCAGATATTAGAGATTTGCAGAAATGTATAATAATGTCATGCTAATTTGTTTTAGAAATATACATATTTTCATAATATTATGTTAAATGTAATGTTAATTATTTTTAGTGAATTTATAAAATTTTAAATTTCTGAATTTTATTTTGAATACATTAAGATCAATACATAAGGTTACATAAACAAAATGCTCTGGGATCTGTGGACCTAAGACCCAGAAGATTGAAAATAATTGGTAGCTAGGTGTGGTGGCGCACACCTGTAATCCCAGCACCTCGGGAGGCTGAGGCAGGAGGAATGTGAGTTCAAAGTCAGCCTCAGCTACAGTGATGTGCTAAGCAAATCAATGAGACCCTATCTCTAAATAAAATACAAAATAGGGCTGAGGACATGGCTCAGTGGTCCAGTGCCCTTGAGTTCAATCTCTGGTAACTGCCCCCCACCCAAAAAAGAGAATAATTGGTATGTAATATATCACCTTTGGTGTTGAAACAAGATGAAAGTGCTTGTGTGTACATTAAGGAACTCAGGAAAGATATACTATAGAAACAGTGGTAACCTTTCCAGTAGATTGGGAAAATATTTAGAATTTATCAGTGGGGATAGGTAGACTTTACCTTATACCATTTTATATTTGTTCCATGTGACTGTTACCTGTTTTTAAAAGCTCTTCTTTGTGGCTTATTGTTAGAAAATTTCAGGGAGGGGGAAAAAAAAACAGAAATAAAGAAGAAATCCTAGAACCTGCCAGAGAAGGAATAATTCTTTTTTTCTCTTTAGATCTGCTGTGGTACGAAGGTCTAACACCAGCCCCATGGGCTTCCTCCGGTTGGGATCTGGCTCCCCTGCACCAGCAGACACAGCTCAGACAGTTGGACGAAGACTGTCTATTGGGTCTTCTAGGCCTTATTCACCTTCCCCTTTGGGTAAGGAGAGTTTAAAGCAATTGTTTTTTAATCTTTTCTGCTCTGTAACAAATTTGGTATGAAATATTATTTTTAGGGACATTGATTCATCATGGCTGAGCTGATTTGAGGCCATCCCTCCTGCACTACCCTATTCCCAGTTCCTCCTCGAGAATCTCTACATAAATCTGTTAGAATTTATGTTGAAAATATAATAATATAAATTAATTTTACATGTCAAAAGCATCCTCATTGGCTTTGGCATCCAAATACAATGTTAGAAACTCTAGATTAAAGTGCATAAAATGCCTATCTTTCTTATTGCTCAGACACATGAAAATTAACATTGCATCTCTGAGTCACATTCACTACACACCTTCTAGCTCTAATAGGAGTATAGTAGCAGCTTTGTTACATATCTCCCCATTTTGCCTAGAAAATGATTTTGGAAACAGAAAGAACCTTAAACAGAGCAACAAAAGAAACCCTACCAAGCCGAAAAACAAAGAGACCAAATAGTGAAATATAAGAGTCAAAATGCTCAAACTCAGAAAGTGTGAGAACAAAGCCACTGAGGGCAGTATCTGTGAGAAAAACCATGAGGTAGTGGGAAGAACAGGTGGTACAGAGGAGCCCCATCTATAGTTAAAGCTGCTGAAATCTTAGTAGACAGAGCAGGGTTGTAGGTAGTCCCCCAGGAACCCCAAGATGATGATGATGATGATGATGATGATGATGATGATGATGATGATGTGTGTGTGTGTGTGTGTGTGTGTGTGTAATGTTTAAATTGCTTTATCACTTGTTGCAATGATTTCAGCTGAAAAATCTTTAAACAAAATCTTGGCACTCCAGGGTCTCCAAAGACAAAGATTATCCTTGCATGTCAGTGAAAAGGTCCTTAGTATCTAATCTCTGCTTATTGCTTTATCACCTGGACATTGCTCCTTCTTGTTATAGATATGTCTCTTGTCTATTTAAATTCCCTGGTACTGTCCCTGATTCTCTCTCTGTGTCAGTTTGGGTTTTCAGGAAGGTGGATGCAAAGAAGGTATTAGGTATGTAAGAGGCTGAGGGAAGTAGGGAGCCAGGGAGGGTCCTCAGACCAAGATTCAGGTCTGACACCTGGGAAAGGAGGGTAATAAGGGAGACAATAAGGCAAGAAAAGTCTGAGACTATAGCACAGGTCTAAGAAAGGTTTAACCATACTATGGGAGTAGTCCTAAGCACTGGTCTGTTAGAGGAATTCTATGACCCACGCTCAACATGCCTGAATCAGTTGTTGACCCCTGGGGGAAGCCTGGCTTCAGACAAATGTGAATCCATAGGGACAGCTGCTAGGCTGTCATCTGTGTCCTGCAGCTCCGCAATCCCCAAGCACTTTGTATAAACTCTTACATGTCTATATAGACATTTATTTATTTATTTAGACTTTTTTTCCTAATGATTTTGTTTCAAGGATGGATGTATATGGTACTTTTTATCTTAGCTTACCTACTGCCTAGCATATTGGTTATTCAGTAAGTACTGGTTCAACTAAATTTTTGATAATTACATTTTTACAAATTATGTACCAAGCAATTTTTGCATGCATTGCCTGTTTCCATTCTTAATTAGTTTTTTTGAATAATTTATTCTTCTTTTCTCCATGTCTTACTTCATAGTTGGTACCATTCCTGAGCAGTTTAGTCAGTGCTGTTGTGGACATTCTCAGGGCCATGAATCCAGAAGTAGAAACTCTTCAGGTAGGAAAATACATTTGGTATATTAGAAATTTGAATTTTATTATGAATGGACTTATTTTGTATTTCTAGCCTTATCAAAAGGACAGCATTGGTAAGAAATATTTCCAATGCTATCCTGATTTTTAGAATCTTGAGCGCTTGCCTAGCACAGGGTTTGATCCTCAGCACCACATTAAAAAAAAATAAAATAAAGCCATAAAAACATATATATTAAAAAAATAAAGAAAATAATTTAAGGAATTAGACAATTAGATAAATTTTGGTCATTGTTACACAGATGATAATTTAGAAAGTGAAATTTTATTATGGAATTTACTGGTAAATAGTTGGAACTGGAGACTATCATGCTAAATGAAATAAACTAGATTCAGAAAATTAAAGGGTGAATTTTTTTTTTCTGATATGTGGAAGTTAATCCAAAAAAAAGGGGGGAAATTAAAAGATGGGAGGTGGGAATTCCATCAAAACAGAAGATCATGGAGTTTAGGAAGGGGATTGAAAGGGAGGGAGAGGGATGGGATAAAGGAAGGACAGTGGAATGAATCTGACCTAACTTTCCTATGTACAAATATGAATATACCACAGTGAATCTCATGTGAATCCACAAGACACTAATTAAAAAAATAGTAATAGCAGAAAGATCAATAGAATAGAGGGAAGGAAGCAGGTTAGGAAGGAGAGGAAGGAAAAAGGAAGCACTGGAGACTGAATTAGAGCAAATTAAATTCTGTATTTAAAATTATGTTAAAATGAATCATTATAGATAACTAAAAAGAACCAATAACCAGGTGCTGTGACATATGCCTGTGATCCCAGAGGCTCAGAAGGCAGAAGGATTGCGAGTTCAAAGCCAGTTTCAGCAACTTAGCAAGGCACTAAGCAACTCAGTGAGACCCTGTCTCTAAAGAAAATACAAAATAGGGCTGGGGATGTGGCTTGAGGTTGAATGCCCCTGAGTTCAATCCCCAGTACCAAAAAAACAAAACAGAACAAACAAAACAAACAAAAAAAAACAAGAACAGAAATCCAGTGTTGCCTTTTGTTGTTTTCATTAACTTTAACTATTTACTACATAATCCTTTTAGACCTTGCATTAATCTGAATTGTTAGCTCTTGATAAAAATAGCTCATATATTTATTCATCATCAATATATTTCATCTTGTGCCCGTCATGTATCTCCGAGATAGAGCACTTGCCTAGTACGTGTGAGACACTGGGTTTGATCTTCAGCACCACATAAAAATAAATAAATAAAAGTATTGTGTCCCATTTACAACTAAAAATACTTTAAAAAGAATAAGACATTCATCAGAATTCTCATTTTAAAACTTGCCCTCTTGTTTCCTAAATTTTTGCTGTATACTTCACTATTGGTTCACCTTTTCATTCATTTTCTTGGTAGGTTCTCCAGTACCACAGGCTCAGTCACCACAGTCTCTCTTATTGGGTGCTAGACTGCAGAGCGCCCCTACCCTTACTGACATCTATCAGAACAAACAGAAGCTAAGAAAACAGCACTCTGACCCTGTGTGCCCATCCCATACTGGGGCTGGATACAACTACTCACCTCAGCCCAGTCGGCCTGGCAGCCTTGGAACATCTCCCACCAAGCATATGGGATCTTCTCCACGGAGTTCTGATTGGTTCTTTAAAACTCCTTTACCAACAATCATTGGTTCTCCTACTAAGGTGTGTTCCTTAAATCTTTTTGTAGATCATGAACTGCTTTAGTACTTTATGGAAAGAATACAAGATAACCATAATTTTAATGAGCACTTACTTACTATGCATCAGGCACCATGTAAATATTTGTTGAATGCTTTATGTGCATGATCTCATTAATCTTCAGAAAAGGAAATTGAGATTTAGAGAGCTTAAATAACTGTCCAAGATCACACAGGCTGTAAATGGAAGAGCCAATGTTTGAATCCAGTCTGACTAACTTCAAAGCCTGCCAAAATTTATACATCATATTAACTAGTTTACATATGTTTGTTTAGACCACAGCTCCTTTCAAAATCCCTAAAACACAAGCGTCTTCCAACCTGTTAGCCTTGGTTACTCGTCATGGGCCTGCTGAAGGGCAGTCCAAAGATGGGAATGACCCACGGGAATGTTCCCATTGCCTTTTGGTACAAGGAAGTGAGAGGCATCGATTTGAACAACAGAACAAAGCAGTGTTTGGCAGGTAAGATATTGTTTCTTCTCTAATCTTAAAAATGAAAACTGAAATAGCAAAATAAGTACATTTTTGTTATAAAAGCAACCAGACTACATTAGTAGCCAGCATAAGCTATATGATTGTTAATGCACATGGTGTACTTCAGAGGGTCCGAAAACTTACTATAACTGAGTGAATAAAGAGCTTTTCCCTGAATTTGAACATTTTATTTCTGTCTTTTATTTTATTTATTTTTTACTTATAGTTGGACACAATATCTTTGCTTCATTCATCTATTTTTATGTGGTGCTGAGGATTGAACCTAGGGCCTCACATGCACTAGGCGAGCGCTTTGCCGCTGAGCCACAACCCCAGCCCCTGTCTTTTATTTTTGTTACGGAAGTTTATCTTTACCTTGAATTGTTTGGCATCTATTTTTCGTTTCCTTGCTTTCTAATGTTCTATTAACCCTTCTATTTTTAAAAAGTGAATTTCCCATTAATAGCATCACTGTTCTTTTTAGATCTGTCAGTACTGGGAAGTTATCAGATCAACAAGTAAAGGCATCTTTAGGTGGACACCAGGGCAGCACTGATAGTTTAAATACAGAACGGCCTATGGATATAGGTAAGAAAAATCTAGTTTCTTTTTAGGCAGGTAATTTGTAAGTATATGCATTAGTTTCTTATTACTCTTGTGATAAATCATCACAAACTGGTGGCTTAAAACAACTCAGATGTATAATCTTAAAGTATTGGCAGTCATTTCTCATATCTATGATGACAGAGGCTTATTTGGTATCTTGATGATCAGCAGCCTTTGAATTGGAAGAAATTCCTTCCAAGAATGTTTTTTATTAGTAAGATTTTATAGGCCAAAGTTAGCTTAAAAACACAGATACTCGTGAGCATTTGACAACAACTTGAATCCTATAAAGGTCTGATTACTGAGATCTCTAAACCTTTCATAGTTGTTTTAGGGACTGTTACATCCATAGACACTCACATCTAGATTTTGTGAACTATTTATCACAAACAAAAACAAAAACAAAATGGATGTTCCAGACCCTAACCTAGACTTGCTTAATCAAGTTTTCTGCGGATGGATTCTGGGAATCCCTAGGTAATTATTATGTATATTAAAATTTGGAGTCTATTGTAACCTCTTTGTTCTTATTTTCTCTGATTTTTAAATTGACTCACTTCTGAATATCTAAAGGACAAAGTACCTGGGCCAACAAAATATCTGATTGAATGTGGTTTCTAATCCAAAGGGATATTTCACAGTGCTCTCTTCTTGTCTGCAAGGTTTTTGAAGAGAAGGCCGGTGTAATTCTTATGATGGTTGTTTGCATGGTGTCATCCCCCCCCCCCTTTTTTTTTTTCACTTTCAGCCTTGCTGTATCATTGACACTAAAGTATGTCCTCTGTAAACACAGAGTTGGGTCTCCTTAATCTGACAATCTCCACCTATTGTTTAGATTATTTAATTTGTTTACATGTTAGTATCATCGACACAGTTGTTTTTACCTATACATTTTACTTTTTGGATTTTTTTCTTAGTTTTTGGTACTGGGGCTTGAGCACAGGGGTGCTTAACCACTGAGTCACATCCTCAGCTCCTTTTAATTTTTTATCTTATGACCAGGTCTTGCTAAATTGTTTAGGGCTTCACTAAGTTGCTGATCTTTGTGATCTTCCTACCTCAGCCTCCCAAGTTGCTGGGATTATAGGTGTACATCACCACGCCTGGCTTGTTTTCTTGTTCTTTTTGTTTTTCCTTTTGCATTAAGTGAATATTTTCTAGTTTCATATTTTGGTCCCCTTAATGATGTTTTTCACTTCTATCTTCCTTTCTTCCTTCCTTTTAGGATTGAATCCAGGGATGCTTTACTACTAAGCTCCATCCCCAGCCCTTTATTTAAAATGACAGAGTGGCCAGGCATGGTGATGCACGTCTGTAATCCCAGCAGCCCGGGAGGCTGAGGCAGGCGCATCTCAAGTTGAAAGCCAACCTCAGCAAGTGAGGCACCAAGCAACTCATTAAGACCCTGTCTCTAAATAAAATCCAAAATAGGTCTGGGGATGTGGCTCAGTGGTCCAATGCTCCTGAGTTCAATCCCTGTACTGCCCCCCCCCCCAAAAAAAAAATTTGTAGATGGACATAGTATCTTTATTTATTTTTATGTGGGGATGAGGATTGAACCCAGTGCCTCCTCACACATGCTTTGTAAGTGCTCTCCACTGAGTCCCATCTCCAACCCTTTTTATTTTTTATTTTGAGTCAAGATCTTGCTAAATTGCTGAGGCTGGACTTGAATTTGCTGTCCTCCTGCCTCAGCCTCCTGAGACACTGGGATTACAGGCATGTGCCACTGTGCCTGATTTAGTTCTTTTCTTCCTAGTTGTTTTTGGGCTTATAATAATCATGGTAAGTTATCTTAAGATTTATTTTAAGTTGACTTAAGATTTATACTAATTGGATTCCAGTGAAACAGAAACATTACTCCTAAATAATTCTTCCCTCTTTAAGTACTATATTTTTGCTTTCTTTTTTTAATGCTATTGTTGTTGTTATAGAAACTCAGTGATACATTATTATATAATTACTTTGTATGTTATGTCTTTTAAAGAAGCTGAGGTAGGAAAAGAAAACATGTTTTTCTTTATAGTTATCTTACCTTCTTATTTACCATTTCTTGTTCTCTCCATTTGTTTTTATGGATTTGAGTTGTCATCTGGTGTCACTTTTTTACTGCAAGAAATTTCTGCTCCCATCTGCCTCCTATATTCCATTTCTATTTAGGTCCAACAATGCAATTATATATATATCTTGTTTTATACAGTTGCTTTTTAAATCATGTAAGGGAATAAAGGAGAAAATGATGCAGTTATAATGTTTTATAATTATATATTTACCTTTTATCTGTGTTCTTTTGTTTCTCTTCACTCAGATAAAATTACTTTCTGGTGTCATTTATTTTAGACTTGAAGAACTTTCATTGGTTTTTCTTGTTAGAATAACAGGTCTGCTAGCAATAAATTCTCTCAGCTTTTGTTTAGACATTTTGGGATATCTTTTTGGTTTCACTTTTGAAAGAGTTTTGATTCATAAAAGATTCCCAGTCAGTCATGGTAATGCATATCTGTAATTCTAGCAACTCAGGAGGATCTCAAGTTTGAGGCTAGATTCTGCAATTTAATAAGAGCCCTGTGTTCAATCCCCACTACTGGAGGAAAAGAAGATTCATGGTTGATAGCTTTTTGTTTCAATAGTTTAAATATGCCATCCCACTGCCTTCTGGCTTCCATAGTTTCTGCTCATAAGTTATCTGTTACTCTTATTTGATTTCTTTTTTGCAAATTATTTTTTTCTTTCTATTCTCAAGGTTTGTGTCTTTCACTGGTTACTCTGATGATTTTGGGTATTTGCCTTTATTCTCCTTGGGAATTCTTGAGCTTTTTTTGATATGTAGATTAGTGTTTTTATCAAATTTTTAAAGTATTTAGCCATTCTTTATTTGGATATTTTTTTCTATTCCTGTTTCTTCTTAAATCCTCATTATTTTTATATTGGTATACTCAATTGTGTCTCATGTTTCTCCAAGGTTCTGTTCACTGTAGAGTTGGCCCTTGATCAACATAGTTTTGAACTATCTGGGTCCATTTATACACATACACACAATTTTTTTTTGAGATTTACAACAGTTTGATTAAAAACTTAAAAGACAAATCATGTAGCCTAAAAATATTGAAAAAATTAAATCAGGTGTCATGAATGCATAAAATACATGTATATAAAAGTTTATTTTATCATTTATCACCATAAAATATACACAATCTATTTTGAAAAGTTAAAACTGATCAAAGATACTGAAAAAATGTACAAGGCTGCCTTTACTATTGAGAGAAATATAAACAAACATAAAAATGCAGTATTAAATCATAACAGCATAAAGTTAACTATAGCATATATGGTACTACTTTAATAATTTCATAGCTACTTCTTGATACTATTGCAGTGAGTTTAACTATTATGAATATCTGCTTAAATTACTGTGTTGCTGTAATCATCTTCACCTGAGCAGTTTGTCTCTCCAGTGAATTGCATATTGCAGTGCCAAGAACATACAGTGAAGAAAGGATAGCCTGTTCAATAAATGGTATTTGGAAAACTAGATATACAAGCTAAGAGCAGTGGTACACACCTGTGATCCCCGAGATTTGGAAGGCAGAAGCAGGAAGACTGTAAGTTCAAGGACTGCTTCAACTACTTAGTGAGACCCTATTCAAAATAACAACAACAACAAAAAGATTAGGGATATGATTCAGTGATAAAGCACCTCTAGATTAAAAAATATAGTGCCAACAGAAGAAGAAAAAAAAGGAATATATATATATATATATATATATGCAGAAGAATGAAACTAGACTCCTACCTCTCACCATATACAACATATCAACTCATGTCAGTTGTGTTGGATCACAAGATTGAGGCCAATCTAGGCAATTTAGAGAAACTCTGTCTCAAAATAATTAAAAGGCTAGGAGTGTGTAGCTTGGTGCTAAAGCATTTGCCTTGCATGCATAAGGCCCTGTGTGGAATCCCTAGTAGCACACACAGCACACAAGATCAACTCAAAATGGATCAAGGGCCTAAACAAGTAAGAACTAAAACTAGCATAAGAAAATAGACAATTTAAAACATTGTTATAGGCAATTTTTTTTTTTTTGGATAAGAACCTAAAAATATCGATGGGGTTGTGGCTCAGTGGTAGAGCACTCGCCTAGCACATGTGAGACCCTGGGTTCCATCCTTAGCACCACATAAAAATTAATAAAATAAAGGTGTTGTGTCTAACTACAAGAAAAAAATACATTAAAAAAAAAGAACCCCCAAAACACAGGCAGCAAGAGCAATGAGATTACTATCAAATTAAGAAACCCTTCACAGCAAAGGAAATAATAGTAATACCTAGTTCTCTACAGCGTGGGAGAAAATATTTGCAAACTATTTATCTGGCAAGGAGTTACTACTCAGAATAATATGAACTCAAACAATTCAATAGCAAAAGACCCTAAATAATCCAATTTTTTAAATAGGGCAAATTTTTGAATAAAAAATTCTCAAAAGAGAGCTAAACTGCTCAAAATCACTAATCATAAAGGAAATGGAAACCAAAACTACAGTGAGGTAACATCTCACCCAGATAGAATAACTGTTATCAAAAAGACAAGTAGTAACAAATGCTGCTGGACTCAGTGGCCCATGTCTCTGATCTAGTGACTGCAGTGACCGAGGCAGGAAGATTGCAAGTTTGAGGACACCTGGGTAACTTAGCAAGATCTTGTCTCAGAATGAAAACAATTATTAAAAAAAGGATTTGAGCCAGGCAGAGTGGTGCATACCCGTAATCCCAGCAGTTTAGGAGCCTGAGGTGGGAGGATCATGAATTCAAAGCCAGCCTCAGCAACTTAGCGGGGCCCTAAATAACTCAGTGAGACCCAGTCTCTAAATTAAAATATATGTGTGTGTGTGTGTGTGTGTGTGTGTGTGTATGTGTGTGTATGTATGTATATATATGTGTGTGTGTGTGTGTGTGTGTGTGTGTGTGTGTGTGTGTGTATGTATGTATGTATGGCTAGAGATGTTGCTCAGTGTTTGAGTGCCCTGGGTTTAATCCCTGGTACCAAAAAAAAAAAAAATTATTAATGAAGAATTAAAAAAAAAGAAAAGGACTTGGGATATAATTTTTAGTGGTGAAATTCCCCTGGTCCAATCCTTAGCAACCTCACCCTCCACATAAATAAATAAATATATAAAAAATAACAAATGCTGTCAAAGATGTAGAAAAAGGAGAATTCTCATACACTATTGGTGGGAATGTAAATTAGTACATCCATTGTGGAAAACAGGATGGAGTTTCCTTAAAACTGGAAAACTTTACCATATGACATAGCAATCTCACTACTGGCTAAATATCCAAAGGAAATGAAATAAGTATGCCAAAGAGACATATGTACTTGCATGTTTATTACAGCACTTCTCCCAGTACTAAAGATGCAGAATCAGCATAGGTTTCCATTGATTGTTGAATGAATAAAGAAAATATTTCAGTGTTATTCAACAGTAAAAGGGATGAAATCCCTACTTTTTTGGCAACCCAAGTAAACATTATGTTAAGTAAAATAAGCTAGGGACAGAAATAACACATGTTCTCAAAGCTGATCACATAGAAATAGAGAATAGAATAGATATCACTAGAGAATAGAGAGAGTAGTGGGAAGGAAGATAGAGGGCAGATAATGGATACCAAAATACAGTTTGGTGCAGGGAGAGTAGTAGTTCTCATGTTCTTTGGCATAGTAGGGTAATTGTAGTCTACAACAATTAATTATACATTTCAGAATAACCAGAGAAGAATTTGAAGGTTCTCAACACACAGAAATGATAATATTTGAGGAGATAGAAATGCTAATTAGCCTAATTTGATCATAACACATTGTATACATGTTTAGAATTATAATACTGTACCCTGTATAAATAAGTTCAAATATTATGTCAAGTAAAAAATAAAAATTAAATGTAAAAAGTAATCTCTTGGGCTGGGGATGTGGCTTGCCTGGCATGCGCGAGGCGCTGGGTTTGATTCTCAGCACCACATAAAAATAAAATAAAGATGTTGTGTCCACCGAAAACTAAAAAATATATATTAAAAAAATTCTCTCTCAAAAAAAAACAACAAAGTAATCTCTTGTCATTCCTACATATTATTCATCATATATAATACATGTAATGTACAAAATATTTGTTAGTTGACTGTTAATATTATTAGTAAAACTTGCAGTCAATAGCAGGTTATTACTAGTTAAGTTTGGGAGGAGTCAGGAGTTACACTCAGATTTCCAGCTGTGTGAGAGTTGGTGCTCTGCCGCCCCACAAACTCCATATTGTTCAGAGGTCAACTATACTATGTTCTCTTTCTCTGTTTTTCAGATTACCTAGTTCTCATTGATCTGCCTTTAAATTCAGAGATTCTTTATTCTGCCAGTTGAAATCTGCTTTTGAGCCCTATAGTGAATTTCATTTTATGTTATTATATAGTAGTCTCCCCTTATCTGCAGCTGGGGGTACATTCTAAGACCTTTAGTGGATTCCTGAAGGCTTCAGGTAGTACCAAACCCCATGTGTCCCATTTTCCTACGTATACATACCCAAGATTAATTTATAAAGTAGGCACAGTAAGAGATTTACCATAACAGTAATAAAACAGAACAATTATAACAAATAAAAGTTATGTGAAAATGTGAAACATGGTTATCTCTTTTGCTATCTCAGTGTTTGCTTTTTTTTTTTTTTTTTTTTTTGGCAGGGGCTGGGGGTTTGGTGTATATTCATTCTTCTTGAAAGAAGAACTTCATGGCTTCTCTTTGGCCAGCATGACTACTCTTTCACTTTTGGGTCACTTTTAAATAAAATAAGAGTTGAACACAAGTACTGTGATACTGCACCAGTGAATTTGATAACCGTTAATTGACTAATGGGTGGGTAGTATATCACTCTGGATATGCTGGATAAAAGGATGTTTCACATCTTAGACTGGACAACATGAGATATCATCACACTTCCCAGAATGGAGAGCAGTTTGAAACTTATGAACTGTTTATTCTCCATTTTTGGACAATTGACTGATAATAAATTACAGAAAGCAAAACTGTGGATAAGGGAAGATGACTGTATTTTTAAATTCCAGACTTTCTACTTCAAAAATAATTTCTATTTTTTCTGAATGATGAGACATTATCATCATACATACGTTTACTTTCTATTTTATTTTTATTTTTTTGTGGTACTAGGGAATGAACCTAGGGGCACTCTATCACTGAGCTACACACCCAGCCCTTAAAATTTATTTTTTTGTTTGAGACAGGGTCTCACAAAGCTGCCAAAGCTCTTAGCCTCCTGAGTAGCTGGGAATATAGGCATGTGCCTCCATGTCTGGCTGCTTTACTTTTTAAAGCCTGATTTCCTTTCAATATTTGAACATGTTTAAAATAGTTACTGTGAAGTCTTTGATTAGTTTGACATTTTAGACTTCAGGTAGTTTCTGTTTTTTCTGTGTAGGATTATACTTTATTAATAACTTAAAAAATACCTTTATTTTTTTTTTTTGTGGTGCTGGGGATCGAACCCAGGGCCTTGCACAAGCTAGGTGAGCACTCTATCACTGAGCCACAACCCCAGCCCCTAATAACTTGTTTGTATCATAATTTTTGTTGAAAACTGAACATTTTATGTAATATTTTGTAGTAATTCTAAGTGTGGCTCTCTTCCACCCAGCTTAGGTTTTTCTTTTCTTATTTGTTTAGTCATGGTGGACTATTTCAGTGAAGTCTGTTTGCCTTGCATTATGCAGCCTGATGTCAATCTTTAAAGGATACAACCTTGGCCAAGTAGACAATAATTTCGGGTTTTGTTTTGCAGTGTTAGGATTTGAATCCAGGAACTTAAACACATGTTAGACACAGTAGGTGGTCTACCACTTAGCTACCTGGCCATTCTTCACAGTTCTAGCAGGATTCTTTATGTTCTCTGATCTCTCACCTCATGGTATCACACTCAACTGTTTGCCTCCACTAATTACCAGTTGATTGCTTTATTGTTTTTAACAGTGCCCTGGGAGATAAATTGTTTCACAGGTCGAGTTAAATTCTAGCCAATTTGTAGAAATAGTCTTTGAGGATAGTATTTGAACCTTGTATGTACCGCAGGAGGGTTCTTGGCTATCTTTCCCTGGTTCTGATAAACTTCTAGCTGGTCTGTTATTTAGTTGTTGCTCTCATGGAGTTACCAGCTTCTTTTTACTTGCTCATCACCCAAATCTTCATCCTTTTTGATAGCACCCTTAGGTGATCTCTTATTTCAAACAAAGTCAGGTGCCCTGGAGAGAGCTTCAGAATTCTCTGTTCCCTGCCTCCCCAGCATTGGGGAATACCTCTCTACCACTGCTCTGGAGCTAGGGATAACAGTTGCTCATTTGTCTTGGAGGGACACCCCAGCTTTGTAAGCCTGGTGCTAGACAGAGATGGAAGCCTCTGGTCTTCTTGATTACCTCTGCTAGATAAATAAGCAGAAGTGCGTGTTTAAGGGCCCTAGTCCACTGGCCTGGGCCAGAACTTGCACCCTGTGAGTAGAGGCCAGACACAATTATTGCTGAGATGTGTTTGTGCTGCTTTTCTTTTCTTTTGCAGCTTATTGGGGTTGAATCCAGGGGCACATTTGCTACCTACCTATTTTTTGAGACAAGATTTTACAAAGTTGCTGAGGGTCTCGCTAAGTTGCTGAGACTGGTCTCGAATTTATTATCCTCCTGCTTCAGCCTCCCAAGTTGCTGGGGTTACAGGCATGTGTCATTGTGCTTGGGTGTGTAGACATGAATTTTCTTGAATACATGTCTCTTCCTATATGTCTTCAAGGACAATTTCTAGACACTTTAAGTTGTTATTTTGGGCAGTGCTGTGGATTTGAAGCAGGGTCTCTCTCATGCTGGCTAAGGACTCTACCACTGAACTATACCCCTAGCCTTAAGTGGTTGTTTTTAAAAACATTTCATCAGTATAGTTGTTTCACTGAGGAACTGGTTGTGGAGCTCTTCACACTAAGAATATGGAATCATTTTTTTTTTTTTTTTAGTGTTTTTTGCCAAAAGTCACCAAGTCACCAGGAGTTAGAATAGTTTTGGAAAACAGCTTGTTTAAGTGTGACCTTATTATGTCTTATTCTCTTTTACATATAAATCTGAATTTTACAGAGCTTACTAGTTCCATGTGAGTGTGCATTATAGTTTTAAGTCCAGGTTAATAGATGTGAAACTAAGTTTTCCTTAAAGAATATTTAGGCATAAAATGCATCTTTGATAATTTGTATTCTCTTTTTTTTGGGCACATGAACTTTGTTATATCATTTGAAGTTACAAACTTCTGTTTTCTAACCATGAAGTTTCTGTTTTATAAAACAAAAACTATTGAAAATAGGAAAACTTTGAGACCTTCAGAAAAAAATTGTGTCACTGGGTCTTAAAATCTACCCATGAACATCCCTTAAATAAATTCTTGGAACGTTAAGTAAAGAGAAGGTACATCTTTTGTAACAGTAGGTGGTCTTTAATTTCTGCTTACTGTTTCCTTGCTCCCTATGACATTTTTATGAGCTTCCTCCCACTTTTTTC
Organism: Urocitellus parryii; assembly: GCF_045843805.1. Taxonomy (NCBI): domain Eukaryota; kingdom Metazoa; phylum Chordata; class Mammalia; order Rodentia; family Sciuridae; genus Urocitellus; species Urocitellus parryii. The sequence continues at coordinate 120,952,308 of NC_135537.1, read as the reverse complement.
TTATATTTTTATTTGTTCTTTTTAGTTATATATAACAGTAGAATGTGTTTTGACATACATATACGGGGTATAATTTCCCATTCTTGTGGTTGTACATGATGTGGAATTACACTGATTGTGTATTCATATATGAACAAGAAAGTTATGTCTGATTCATTCTACTATCTTTCCCATTCCCATCCCCCTCCTTTCCCCAAATTCCCTCCTGTCCAATCTGGTAAACTCCTCTTCCCCCCACCCCTATTGTGAGTCAGCATCTGCATATCAGAACATTTGGCTTTTGCGTTTTGGGGATGAGCTTATTGCACTTGGCATGATAGTCTCTAGTTGTATCCATTTACTGACAAATGCCATAATTCCATTCTTCTTTATGGCTGTGTAATATTCCATTGTTTTTATGTACTGCATTTTCTTTATCCATTCATCTGTTGAAAGGCTTAGGTAGGTTCCATAATTTAACTATTGTGAATTGAGCTTTATGAGCTCTTTCTACCTCTGTTGATATGTGCTCTTATTTTGTTGGGTACTATAGATAAGATGGGCACTGAGGAAATCTTGTTCTGTATTTTGTTAAGTGCTTTTTATGATTAAATTAATCCTGCCTTCATTCTGTGTTCCCAGAAATGTAATGGTTGAATGTAAAAATCAATAATTTTATTGATTCTGCCTGTTTGATAGATGAAGGGCTTTTCACCAACTCTTCATGTAGCCCAAACTTTGTCCCTCAGTCCCTTTGACATCTGTCCTTCTTGTTTTCAAATCCTGACAGATGTTAGGTTTTTGTTCTATACTTGTCTCAACTTTTTGTGTTTTTCTGAAGCTGTATTACAATAGATATTTCTGATCACCATTTCACTTTGACTTCACATTTGTATTCCCAGTTCCCAGTTTCTGCTTTTTCAAATTATCTTAAACAGGTATGACTTGGCAGTTCATGTATTTTAGAAGTATTCAGGAGTAACTATGAAGGACTGGAGATGATCCAGGCAAGGTGGCATACAATTGTAATACCAGTTACTATGGAGGCTGAGGCTGGAGGATTGTAAAGTTCAAGGCCAGCCTCAGCAATTTAGTGAGACCCTGTCTTGAAATAAACAACAAAAAGGGCTGGGGATGTAGCTCAGTGGTGAAGTGTTTTTCTAGTGTGTGCAAGGTCCTAGGTTTAATCTCCAGCACTACAACAAAACAAAAGTAACTAAATATTAGACTTTGGTATGAAGAAGATTCACATCTGAGATTATAATATTTTAATGGAAGTGTGGCATCAAATTTTCTGATTTTGAGTAATAAATGCTTTTGCTAAGGAAAACTAATACAAAAGTTAAAGTCTCCCTGTAATTCCACCTGTAGATAGTAAATACACTGTCAAGGTAACCTGACATTTTGTAAACTCTTTATTGTAGCTCCTGCAGGAGCCTGTGGTGTTGTACTGGCACCACCCGCAGGAACCGCTACAAATTCTAGGGCTGTCCTCTTCACTGTGGGGTCTCCTCCACACAGCGCCACAGGCCCCACTTGTACCCATATGGTCCTACGAACAAGAACCACCTCAGGTGAGAAATGTTTGTCCTATTCAAGGACAATCTGTGGCAAGTATTTGGAGTGTGGTATTCTGAGGGTAATGTAGTGTTACAACTTAAAGTCACTGAATTTCTTTGGTCTTCAGTTTCTTTGCCAGTGAACAAGGGTTAGAAGTACTAAATGAGGCAGCATTTTGGATGGGGGGACTTTGTAAAGTAAAAGTGCTACATTATGTGTGTGTGTGTGTGTGTGTGTGTGTGTGTATATATATATATATATATCTAGAAATATCCATTATGCTTGTATGTTCATATGTAATATATATAATATAAAATATAAATAATTGATCCATGAAGAAGCAGCTGTCTAACCATAGTGATTCTCAACTTATATTTTGAAATCTTATTTTAGTATATTGTTTGTTTATTTTTTCTAGAAGCTTAAGTTTTATTTTTGAACTTTGGGTACCAGTATTTCTTTTCTATTTGAAAAACATTAATATTATATTTTCAAAATAATGTTGCTACACTCATCCATAGCAACCGTGTTCATAGGAAGTGACACATTATGTTTAGATAGGCTAATATATTTTTATTATTATCCATATTCTATAAGTAGTTTATTAATAGAGAAAATAAGAAAGTATTTAGATTGGACTCAAAGTCAGTATATAATACCATCATATATATTGTGCTTTGTGTTATTTAAGTTCTCTTATTCTAAATAAGTTGCTAATCAGGATATTGCTATCAATAAAAGAAGATAGGTAGAACTAAAATCTTAGTTTTATAAATATTTATAATTTTATACGATAAGTAAGAAAATGCCATTTTAAAACAGTAACATTTTATATCTGTTAATTGTAGTGACATTTTTAAAAACTTAATGCCCAGTCTTGTCAAGCTTTAGTGGATATGTGCTTACAGCTGCTATAGAAAATAATGTGTCAATTCTTAGGAAAAGCTGTAAAAATGCTTATAATATTCATCTGGTAATTCCTTTCTTGTTTATAATACCATTATTGAGTATTTATCACATAGAAGTCATTTGAAAGAAGGAAAAACTTGGTTAATTTCATTGCAGTGATATTTGTAACATGAAAAAAAATCAGAAATAGTATAAATGACTCCAGATTGTAAATTACTATACATCTATTGAATCTTATAATTATGAAACTGATGGAGCAACCAGGAAAAATGTTTATGGTACAAATTTTTTAGAGTAGAATATAAGAAAACTAGCTCTGATATCTGTAAAATATACACATAGACAAGGATTGTAAGTGAACATGGAAAACTAAAAACTATTCGTATGGTAAAGTTGGGTGGGGATAAGGGACTTTTGTTTGAACTTTATTACTCAGTAGGTTTTGTTCAGTAAATAAGAGGAGCAGTGGGTGTAAAAGCCCCTCTGTGACCTAACTCAGGACGCTGTGCTGTGTTTTATGTTTCCTTGCAGTGGGGTCCAGCAGCTCAGGAGGCTCTCTGTGCTCTGCAAGTGGCCGTGTGTGTGTGGGCTCCCCACCTGGCCCGGGCTTGGGCTCTTCCCCACCGGGAGCAGAGGCAGCTCCCAGCCTGAGATATGTGCCTTATGGTGCTTCACCCCCCAGCCTAGAGGGGCTTATCACTTTTGAAGCCCCCGAACTGCCAGAGGAGACACTGATGGAGGTAGAGAAAAGACTACAGTGGTGTGTTAATATAATGTTGATATGATGTGAGTGTTCTAGTGGTGACAAAAGGATAAAATAAATTGAGCAGTTCTGAAATTATGCTCCTCCCCCTGCCCCCATACTGGGAACATGAACCCAGGGGCATTCTATTGTTGAGCTACATCCCCAGCTCTTTTTAAAATTTTTTATTTTGAGACAGGGTCTTGTTAAGTTTTTGAGGCTGCCCTTGAACTTCCTGCCTTAGCCTCCCAAGCTGCTGAGATTACAGACATCCAGAGGCACTCAATCACTGAGCCATGTCCCTAGCCCTTTTTTATATTTTATTTAGAGACAGGGCCTCACTAAGTTGCTGAGGCTGCTTTGAACTCGTAATTCTCCTGCCTCAGCCTCCCAAGCTGTTGGGATTACAGGCGTGCACCACCATGTCTGCTTCTTTCTTTTCTATTTGAAAAACATTAATATTATATTTTCAAAATAATGTTGCTACACTCATCCATAGCAACCATGTTCATAGGAAGTGACACATTATGTGTTCTCAATTTTTTATCCAAAGTTTATTTACTATTTATAATATTTTGAAGCATAATCTGTGTCCTAAAAAGTAAGCTTTTATTCTCAAAGTTTTCTTTGATAAAAATAAATAGGCATAATTTATTTATTATTTTAAATTACAAATTTTAAATTTTAAAAATAAAACATCATTTATTTATTTGGCACTGGGGATTGAACCCAGGGGCACTTAACCCGTGAGCCACATCCCCAGCCCTTGTTTGTATTTTTTTAAGTTTAGAGACAGGGTCTCACTGAGTTGCTTAGGACATTGATAAGTTCCAGAGGCTGGCTTTGAATTCTCCGTCCTCCTGCCACAGCCTCCTGAGTCTGGGATTACAGGCGCCCAGCTAATTTAAAATTTTTAACAATAATAGTAAACCAGTAATGACATATTTTGTTCATTAACAAAGTAATATACCTGCCAAATGGACTGGATGCTCATGTTTATAGATTAGTACCTTTTCTCTGTGGGTCCACTTCTCCAGAAAAGAAACATATTGTATATAACCTGAAATATGTGAGCGTAAATCCAGAACCAGAGTATGTTTTATGATTTCAGAGCTGTGTATGCTTAGTTCCTCAATCCTGACTCAAGGAAAACACTCTGTAGGATGATGTGTCTGTCCTCAGTCCCTGAATGCCTGAGGTCTTAACTTAGCCTGAGGTTTAAATTAAAATGATCAACTTTCTGGACCAACTAAAGAGCAAATTTTTTCTCCATTTAGGATCTCTAATATTAATATTTTGTATGAATAATAGCTTTTCACATAAAAATTACAAAATATTGCATGCAAATTTTTAGTAGTGATTTTGTGGTAGTAATTTTGAAAGTGTATCTAGTCCAATCTAAAGTTGGAAAAAATAAACTTGAGTATTTTTTTTTTTTTAGTCTACATCCAATTAGACATAAATTACATTCCAGTACATGTTTGAACATGTTGGAGCATATAGTTGACAATATGCTGTCACAGAGCAGAGAGACTCAAAAATTGAATGGTTTATTCTCTTGTATCTAAGAAAACTATTCTCTTCTTTTAATCATAAAAGGAGAGTAAGTTATTCAATTAACTTTTAGGCCATGCTTAAGATTTCAAAATACATTTACAACTAAACAAAAATCTCAAAGCAAAAATTGACTACATATTTTAAAATTACAGCATCCCTCAGATTGCTGTTCTATCTTCCTATGCTCCTCTCTTTAACTAACTGAAAAGAACACAGAAAATTAGAGCTTTGGTATTAGGAATCTACTATTGACTGAAAAATCAACAGAAACTAAAATAACAACTCACTGAACTATGAAGAATTGTGATTTAAGAGCTGGGCATACTAGCACATACCTGTAATGCCAACTACTTAGGAGGATTCCTTGAGCCCAGGAGATAAGAGATGACCTGGGCAACATAGCAGGGATCCCATCTCAAAAAATTTAAAAAAGTGATTTTAGTGTGCAGAGTATCCTTGCATTTAATTTTTTTTTTTTTTTTTTTTTGGTACCAGAAATTGAACTCAGGGCCTCACATAGACTAGGCAGGTATTTTCCTACTGAGCACTGATGAGATTGTATCCTCAGCCCATTTTTAAAAATTCTGTTTTGAGACAGCGTTTCATAAGTTGCCCAAGCTGGCCTCGAACTTCTGAACCTTTTGTCTCACCCTCCCAAGTAGCTGTCCTTGCAGTCTTGATATCTGTTTTGTCGTGAATATATTGATTTGATCTTTTTTTTTTTTTTAATTCTTTTGTTTTAATTCTGGTAAAAGCACAATGTCTTGCTCTTTTTGGAGCTAACTTATGTGAGTGCTCTGAAACATACATAAACACTTGCACAAACCCACATTGGTTTCATTTTTGTTTTCTTACCAGCTTTTTGAAATTTAAAAATGTCAATTTCCTTTGATTATTCTGACATTCATAAGTATGGAAAAACACTACATATAGAAAAACTACAGTCAAGCTTTCTTTTTTCCTGTACTGGGGATTGAACTCAGGGCCTAAGCAAGCACTCTACCAGTGAATTGCATAACTTTATCTCCAGTCCTTTTGTTTGTTTGTTTCTGAGTTATCCAAGCTGGCCTCAAACTTGTCTTCTTGCTTCAGCCTCTCAAGTAGATGGAATTGCAGGTGTGTGCCCCCATACCCAGCTATATATAGAAATTCTTTATCTAGAATGTTCTAAGACAGTGTCTTTGCTGCAGCGAGAACACACAGATACCTTACGCCATCTGAATGTGATGCTGATGTTCACGGAGTGTGTGCTGGACCTAACAGCTGTGAGGGGGGGGAACCCTGAGCTGTGCACATCTGCAGTGTCCTTGTACCAGATTCAAGAGAGTGTGGTTGTGGACCAGATCAGCCAGTTGAGTAAAGACTGGGGGTACGTGCCACCGCCTGTCATTTTATTGCTATATTCATGCTTTCTGTAACCTTGTGCCTGAGCTGCTGGCATTGTCAGCTACTGAAGGTCAAATATTATTAAAATCTTCAAAGGAATCTCTAAGTTACTTCATTGTGTAAGATGCCACTATATGAGCCAAGAGAATTTTATAATTTTAAGCCTTGCCTTTATTGGGAGATGGTGTGGATTTTTATCTGAGCATTTCTATTGTAGTCAAAGTTCACACATCTGTCTTCATGTCAAATCTTCTCCCTTCAGGGGTTATATTTGCATTAAAAAACTAGGAGGAGAATATGCTTATAGAAAGGATATTTGAATGGTGGCCTGATATTAGAGCCCCAAGTCTGGTGGGTTGGTTCTCAAGGTAACTCTCTATTCCTGTCTTCCTGGTACAGGCGGGTAGAACAGCTGGTGTTATACATGAAAGCAGCACAGCTGCTTGCAGCTTCCCTGCATCTTGCCAAAGCTCAGATCAAGTCCGGGAAGCTGAGCCCATCCTCAGCCGTGAAACAAGGTATGGCAGCTGTGGCTTTAGGAGTCCTGGAGTTCGTCCCTTCCTGTCCAGTGGAGAGAGAGGCACTATGCTATTCAGTATCCTAATAGGGAAAAAGATGCTGGTGTTTTGTTTTTGGTACATGTATTTGATACAGAAAGGTTGTAAGGGCTTTATTTTGTCATTTCATACTGAAATAGAGATCATAGAACTGGATTTCTGATCCTTCCTTTCAGTGATCATATAATGTTACTTTCCTTAAATCATCACAAAAGGTGTGTGTCACTGTGTCATCATTTCTAGAGGAAAATTAAAATTAGTTCTCATCTCAACTTTTTTTCCAGTTGTCAAAAATCTGAACGATCGGTATAAACTCTGCATCACCATGTGCAAAAAACTCACAGAAAAGCTGACTCGCTTCTTCTCTGACAAACAGAGATTTATTGATGAAATCAACAGTGTAACTGCAGAGAAACTCATCTATAATTGTGCTGTGGAAATGGTAAGCTTTTTTAAGGTTTAATATTGTATAGCACGGCAGTACTTATCTCTAAGATTATCTTTTGAATCCAGAGTATTGTAATTATTATTGTGATAACATCCTACAAAAGGAGGAATTGAAGTTCTCTAACATTTTTTTTTTTTTGGTAGGGGGAGGGTATTGGGGATTGAGGGTACCAGGCACTCAACTACTAAACCACATCCTCAGCCCTATTTTGTATTTAATTTAGAGACAGGGTCTTACTGAGTTGCTTAGTTCCTCTCCATTGCTGAGGCTGGCTTTGAACTTGTGATCTTCCTGCTTCAGCCTCTCAAGGTGCTGAGATTACAAGCATGTGCCACCACGCCCATCCTTACCAACATTGAAGTAACATTTAATATAATTTATTTAATGAACTTCCTTAAGTCTGGCTACCACTTTTGATAAAATTCTCTTTTCTCTTTTTATTTTTGTGGTATGGTGATTAAACCCAGGGCCTTGTGCTAGGCAAGTGCTCTATCACTGCATCACCAGCCCAGAATTTTTTTATAGCTGCTGCTAAACTTTGCTAAGATTAGGCATGGTGTCATCTTTTAGTAGTTTGCATTTAAAAGCATTAACTGGACTTGTTTCTACATTTTCTATTATTTAAGAAATTTTAGCTTAGTAAAACTGTTAGAAAATATACTGCTTTGTTAACCAATATAAAAATTCATGGGCACAGATTCCACTTAACTGACCTTATTAAAGTATAAGCATCAAGTAAAATCTACTTTTCTAATTGTCTGGTTATAATATCAAAAATAATTTGTTTTCTTTCTCTACTGGGGAAAAATTGCTCTGAAGCATAGATAAAAATAGAAGCTATTAAATAAGTGATTAAGTGGGGAAAGTTTATTTTTGACTAATCTTTTTTTTTAACCATAGTAATGTAATTGATTTTACCTATTTGTGTACTTTGAATTGTACTATTACTATACTCTTTGTCTTATTTCAAAAGCCATTAAAATGAATAGTCACATGAAAATAACAAGAATATAAAATGACAGGAATAATATATATTTTATTGTTCTAAACTGTTGATAGGAATAATATGCATTGTATTACTTTACACTGAATTAAGAGTTCATAAGGCCACTGAAGAGAGTGTTTCTGATGAGGATGCATTCTGTTATTCAGTATTCTTAACAGGGAAAAAGATCCCAGCTAATGAGGAGATCTCAAGTTCAGGGCCAGCCTGGGCAACTTAGTGAGATTCTATCTCCAAATAAAAAATAAAAAGGTCCGGAGATGTAACTCAGTGGTAAAGTGCCCCAGGGTTCAATCCCCAGCAACCTCCCTCCCCCTAAAAAAAGACTTTTTAAGAATTTTGTGCCCAGAAAAATGTCCTCTCATAAGGAATTATAATGCTTCTTTCCTTTCTGATAATAACAGCCCTGTAACTTAAGTAGGTTCTTCTTTTTGCCTAGTGCTTAGGAAGCTTAGAGGTATCAACAGTTACATTTTAGTTATATTTTTCTCTTTCGTTTTCATGGCTCTGATTTTCTTTATCTATTTTATTTGGTTGACTGTAAATATCTTTAAATTATTTTTTGAAAGAGCATATTAACAATTAGAATACCAGATTACTGAGAGTTCTGGCATTTAGTGATCAAAGAGAACATAAGAATGCTGTTGGGAAAACCCGTATGAATAACTACCATTCTCTCTTTCTGCAAAGACCTCTTCCCACCTTTCCCATTACTCAGCTCATTCTTGCTCCTCTTTATAATTCAGCCTAAACATTATCTTCTGGAGGCTTCCCCTAATATCCTCTTGCAGGGTTAGGTGGACTTCCTGTGTATTCTGTACCATCCTGATGCTTTCTCCTGAAATAAGACTTGTCCCTTAGAATTAGAAATGCATATTTTGGCCCGGCATGGTAATCCCAGCAACTCAGGCTGAGGCAGGAGGATCTTGAGTTCAAAGCCAGCGTCAGCAATGGAGAGGCCCTAAGCAACTCAGGAGACCCCATCTCTAAATAAAATACAAAAAAGAGCTATAGCTGTAGCTTGATGGTCAAGTGCCCCTGGGTTCAATGCCTGGTACCAAAGAAAAGAAGAAATGCATGTTTTGCAGACTTATGTCTTGCTTTAGACTGTGAGCACTCCTTTATTTATATGCTGAGTGCCTGGCATTAGTAGGTGCTCAGTAATTATCTATGAATGAATAACTACACATACCTGAAAATTCTTTTGACTAGACTTTTAACATCATTTCATCATATTACTGTAACAATCTTTTAATGAAGTTTACTTTAAGTAGCTCATCCTGATGAATCTAAATTCTGTATAGTTTAGTAGGCTATAGCATTTCATCAAAATGTGTTAATTTTAGGTAGATGCTATTTAAAAGCTGCATTGCTAAGATAAATTTGTATTTTCTTGGAAAATTTGAGAATTTTTTGTTGACTGGTTCCAGGTTCAGTCTGCAGCCCTGGATGAGATGTTTCAGCAGACTGAAGATATTGTTTATCGTTACCATAAGGCAGCCCTTCTCTTGGAAGGCCTAACCAAGATTCTACAAGACCCTGCAGATATTGAAAATGTACATAAATGTAAGCTGACCTACACAGTAGTCTTCCAGTATCTACAGTTTTGCTTTCCACATTTTTAGTACCCAAGGTCAACCAAGGTGTAAAAATATTAAATGGAAAACTCAGAAACAAACAATCCATAGTGTGATAAATTGCTCCTTCCCTTTGTCCAGCCTATCCATGCTATTAGATATGCCACCCACCTTTTAGTCACTTAGTAGCTCTCTTGGTTATCAGATCTCTTGTCTTAGTATTGCAGTGCTTATAGATAGTTTGTTACTCTTGATGCTTTCAGGCATTCATTGGGGGTCTTGGAATATATCCGTTGGGGATAAGGAAAGACCATTATATTTATTGATGGCAATTTAGTAGTCTCTTGCAGTATATAATAAAAACAGGTTAGGGGGATGCTGGGGTTGTGGCTCAGTGGTAGAGTGCTTGCCTAGCACACATGAGGCACTGGGTTCAAACCTCAGCACCACATAAAAATGAAATAAAGATATTGTGTTTACCTATAACTAAAAAATATTAAAACAAAAGAGCTTAGGGATTATAAACATACTGCCTAGGTTGAATCTTGGATTTCCAAACTTGAGTAAACCATTTAACCTTTCTATTGTCTTATTTTCCTTATACTATATGATGCGGATAGCAATGCCTACCTTGCAGAGTTGTGAAGATTAGAGATTATGCGTGTAAATTACAGATGGTTTTTAGATTTCTACTCTGCATCCCTTTTTAGCAAGTGTGTGCTCATGTATGTAGGAGAATGTTGTTTTTATTGTTGAACATAACACTCTTAAGCATCCTGGGCTTAGTGACTGAAGAATCCTATAAAGAGCCTATGTATTGCAGATTGATACTGTATAGAATATGTAATGGAGAATGTAATGGATATGTACTAGAGATGGATGGGATTCCAGGGGATATTACTACTTATCAGATATAAGACCAGCAATCTGATTTTCAAGGAGAAGGTGATGTTAAAATCCAAATGTTCTCTATGCGATGTGCTTCTCTGAATTTTACCGCTAAGTTAAAAATCATATATCTAAACTATTACCAGATAGAAGAAAATATATTCTATTACCTTCCGGGAAAAGATTGAAAAGAGACAATGATTCCAATAGAGTTAGTGATTTTTTTCCCCTTAGTTGTTCTTTCCTTGGTTTTGAAAATATAAGTACTTTTAATTCTGATTTTTTAAAAAAATTATTTCTAGATAAATCTAGTATTGAAAGAAGATTGTCAGCACTCTGCTGTAGCACTGCGACTGTGTGAGAAGCAGGCATGTCCATGGACCGGCGTGGGAGCATGAGGTGATACATTTGAGATTACAGCTTGGTTCTGTCACCCATCCCCAGGAAACTAGTTTAACTGGTGACTACCAAAGAACAAGCAGCAATTTCAAAAAGGAAAAACAATCCAAAAACTACATTTGTAGAAAATCTGCCTTACTGGAGAAGATACTCCCTTTTCCCTTTTTCTTTGTAGAAACAGAAGCAAGAGTATTCCAGTTTGCTCCCTGTTTGAACTTGGTAAATAAACATACCTTAGAACTAGAATTATCATTTATTCTTATGGATAATTAAACATGAAATAAGGCAAGTGGCACTTCACTCAGTTCATAGAGCAATGTATGAAATGCCATGTGTTTGCTGAGGTGTACACAAGCAAGAATATACACCTCGTCAGACAGTTTGATGTTTGGGGTGAGTTTGTCTGAACCTGAGCATGCATCTTTCAACAGCTCAGGAAGAAATAGTTTAAGAAGAAGCAAAAGATGGCTCTTGGAAGAAATTTTGAAATCTTCAATTTGATCTAGTATGGACATTCGTTAATTCTTCCAAAATCTTTCATATTGCACTAATTTATTAAAACAACTGTGTATTGGATTTTGCAATTCAAAACTAACTGAAGGCACAATGGACTTGTTTAAAGTATTTTACTTGATTATATACATATACTCTTTCCAGAATTCACATGTAATCACTATTGAACTTTTAAATGATCAAAACTTGTGTTCATGTGAATCTTTGCATTTTTTATTTGTTTATTTACACCTACAGATCTTCTTAGTAATATTTTGAGTTGCTGATGTTTACTTTGTTTGCATTTTTCCTTGTGCATGCAAAATGTGCATTGATGCCTGTGACTTTAGGTTTATTAAAGAATAGGTTTATTTGGACAGTATTAGAAAAACTATCATGAATCAAGAGATACTCTTGAGAATTTTCATAGGGCCAAAACAAAGTTGGTGATCAAAGGCTTGTTAGTGATGTGGAGTTTCTACATGAAGTTAGTGAAAAATTAGGTTTGTTTTCTCTTAGGAAAATGGCAGCTCTCTCCAGCCTAACGTGTATTTTTAATGTTAATCTTGACAGTTCACCAAATAGCTTGTAATGGAAAAGCAGGCAGTTAACATCCTTTTAGTAATGTTTCATACATTGTATATTATTTGGTTTCTTTTACTTACCTGCTTGAATACTTGAATAAACCATTCACCAGTTTTAATCCTATTATTTTAAGCCTTTTACATAAAATATTTTGAACTGACAGTGTGCAGAAGCTCTTCAGCATTACTCTAATTTTAATGTACTGATAAAAATAAACAAACATGGATTTCCTTTACTTTGACAAAGTAATGTAATTTCTACTTTATTTATCTGTATGAAATTCCAGCAGTTAATTTGAACATTTATTTATATGATGTTTGTATTTTTAGGTCTTTAATACAGTGTCTTTCTACCTCTCATTTGTAATTGCATGCGTTATTCTTGAAACTAGTTAAAACTCACTGAATTGTTGTGTAATAGCCTTTTTATTATTACCTATACAAAAGTATATTAAGGTAAAATAAAACTGACAGTGTTTCTAGGTTACAGTTGGGTCCATATTAAATGGTCAAGGCAGATACTTCCTTAGTCTGGGGACTTGGTCATTAAGGTCCTTTGCCACATCCCAGGATTTCCCAGGATTTAAGATTCTTGGTGACTGTATTTCAGGCTTCCATAAATTGATGATCACTTCCCCTTCTTGCTTAGTGATACTGTATTTTTGTATAATTTTTAGAGTTTACACTTTCCTCCATGTTCTCCCCTGTATTATCTCAGTTGATCCTCTGTGTGGGTGGGTAGGGTTATTCTGCCCCCTCTCTAACTTTTTTTAAACACATGATGAAACAGGTTCAAAGAGGGTAAGTGATTAGTCTGAAGTCAGGAACTAGGAAAGTGGTCAAGCCATTCTTTGTAACTTCCAAGTTCTTTCTTCTTCCTCTTGTGTAGTCAAGGTCTTGTTATTGTTAGTGTGTATGAAACAGTGAACTCTCAACAGCAGAGAACAAACTGTAAATTTATGAGTAATGGTTCTGATTATATTTCCATTATCAAGGCTGATTGTTTTAAGAGATTTTTGCCTTGATTATAGCAATAATAATAAACAAGTGCTTTATGTTTCCATGAGTATTTTTTAATTTCTTTTTTTGTTGGGGGAGGGTACTGGGAATTACACTGGCAGGGGTACTCACATTGAGCTCTATCTCCTGCTCTTTTTAAATTTTGAGACAGGGTCTTGCTGAGTTGCTCAGGCTGCCCTGAAACTTATGATCCTTCTGCCTTAGCCTCCTGAGTAGCTGGGATTACAGGTGTGCACCTAGTGTATTTTTAAATTTCATATCACCTATTTCTTTTTTTAATTGATTTAAAAAAAATAAATGACAGCAGAGTGCATTACAATTCTTATTACATGTACACAGTATAATTTTTCATATCTCTGTATATAAAGTATGTTCACACCAATTCATGTCTTCATACATGACCTTTGGATAATGGTGTCCATCACATTCTACCATCATTGCTAACCCCCTGCCCCCTCCCTCCCCCTCTGCCCTATCTAGAATTTGTCTATTCCTCCCATGTTCCCCCTCCCTACCCCACCTATTTCATGAAGTAGAAAAAAATGGCAACATTCAAATTGGTCACAGTGATGCACAATTTTAATCCTGGAGACTTGGGAAGTTGAAGCAGGAGAATCACAAGTTTGAGACCAGCCTCAGCAATTTAGTAGGACCTTGTCTTAAAAAAAAAAAAAAAGAAAGAAAGAAAGAAAGAAAGAAAGAAAGAAAGAAAGAAAGAAAGAAAGAAAGAAAGAAATGACTAGGGGTATAGCTCACCGGTAGAGCACCTCTGGCTTAATACTTGGAAAATTGTGGACCATTACAGATGTAAATAGAGGAATTAATCATGAATTTGCTAGTTAGCTATTCCTACTCTTAAGATTTATTTTAACTGTCTCCTATACTGACTGGTCTTGAAGATCTTGATATAGTTATTTCTCACATCCCTGTGTTCCCTTCCTTCCACTGAGAGGAATAACCAGACCAGGAGGAGGCTATTGTTAAGGCATAGTGCCAGCAAGGGTCATAAGGAGAAAGTTGAATACTATACAGTGGACGTGAGGACATGGGAGTTGTGCTTCCAAACCAATATATCTGACACGTCTGGGTTCCTGTTTCGGTTCAGTTGTCCTGAGACTGTTTCATTTCAGGAAGGATGGTATTTCTCCCTCCAGCTCACCTCTGTGCTGGCATTTGCAGTAGCTTCTCTTGTGGTCTGAGAATATTGTGTTTAAAAATGGCAACATTCAGGACTGGGGTTGTGGCTCAGTGGTAGAGGGCTCGCTGAGCATGTGGGATGCATTGGGTTGGATCCTCAGCACCACATAAAGAAATAAAGATATTGTGTCCAACTACAACTAAAAAAATATTTAAAAAATGGCAACATTCAAACTGGTTACAGTGATGCACAACTATAATCCTGGAGACATGGGAATTTGAAGCAGGAGAATCAAATTTGAGGCCAGCCTCAGCAACTTAATAAGACCTTGTCTCAGAAAAAAAAAAAAAAAAAAAAAAGACTGGGGGTATAGCTCACTGGTAGAGCACCTCTGGGTTAAACCCCAGTGACAGCACTCCTGCTGCCGTATACATGGTGGCGACACCCAGTTTTGAGTTTTGATCATTTTAGTTAAGAGAAATAACATTCAGTGAAGGCTGATGACTTATTTCCTATGATCCAGTGCTTCCTGGTTCCCACAAAAGGAGCTTTTCTGTCCTCACTAGAGTCAGACCTAGCAGCAGCTCAGGAGGAGCTAATGTTAGGGTCAGGCTGCCTCACTGTCCAAGGATAAAGAGAAAGTTGAATTGGACTTGCTGGGCATGAAGGCATGGGCTCATATTACTTAAAAATCCTTGAGGTGCTGTGTAGTGTGATTGGAGCACAGGCTGTGTTGGAAAGCTTCACACTTCTAGTCACACTTGTAGTCTCTGTAAGCAATTTTAAGTTTTTTTTTTTTTTTTTCTGGAATAAAGAAAGGTCAATTGGTGTTTCCATAGAAAAGATTACTTCACAGGGAGCAGCTACTGCTCAGAGAACTTGATCTTGTCACACCTGATACCTGCATCTTTGAAGCATCTGCATCCACTTCTAGGTGGCTTTAGACCATTTTCTTCTGGACCCTTGAAGCTGTGTAGTCCTATGACTACATAAGGACCTTCCCAGGTCACTTTCTTGTTTATCAAAGCCCTTGAGATACTGTCCTTGAGGGGAGACCCAGTCAAGATGATATCTTCCTTATCTGAATTGGGAAAGTATCAGAAATGATCCCTCTATAAAAGCATTGTATACAGGAAAACTCTACTAAAAAAAAAAAAAAAAGAAAGAAAATCACAGCATTTGTGCTAGAGGTGAAGGCAAACTTATAAGGTGGATTCACCAATCAGAACAAACAGCAGAGGCTGATCTCTTGCTGCCATTATGATCTTGTGCAGTCTACAGCAGAGGCCCTGATGGAGCGGTGACTGGAGTAAGGATCAGCCCAGGGAGCCCTGGCCCTGTTGTCCTGAGTGTGCTGTACAAGGGCATTACCTGTAGGATCTTGTTTTTTGTAGAAGCCCTTGTGGGGAGCCATTCTCACACGTGACTGGGCAACTCCCGGTTTGGGTCTGAGGTGCTCTGGCTAAACTGTGTTGGAGCTTTCCCGACCCTCTCCTGGTGCAAGAGCCTGTCCGTGTGGGGGTGTGACTTGACCACTGACCCTGGGGCCAATCACTGACCCTGACCTTGGAGTGCTGCCCCCCTCAACCTTCATTGGATGGAATTCTCCCCTGAATTTCTTGTTCCTCAATAAAAGGCCACTCCCTGGCTTGCTCTCTCTCTCTCTCTCCTGTTAGCCCTGAGTAATCCCTGCTGCCCTACCGGGTGGTTCGATGTGACAGCCAGAGGGGGAGCCGTCTCGGACCTGGTCATAGAAAAAGGTAACTGAGTCTGTGTGTTTATTTCGATCTCACTAGCTAACTTTTATGCCAAGAACCTCTTTAATGAAACCAGTGCGCTGGTCGCATGGTGGAAAGCCCTCTTAGCCCCATTTTCATATACTATAAAGATCTTCATTATTTGATATATCCTTTCTTGACAGCTCTCCTAGTGCCTCCCAGAGTGGATCTGGAGTAATGGAGACTGTTAGCTTTCTATTGCTCTAAAATACCTGACAAGAACAACTTGGAGGGAAAAGTTTATTTTCGGCTTATGGTTTCAGAGGTTTAGGCCATGGTCAGCTGGCTCCATTGCTCTGGGCCGAAGGTGAGTCAGAGCATCATGGCAGAAGGGCATGGTGGAGGAAAGCTGCTTATCTCATGGCAGCTGGGAAGCAGAGTGTGTGAGGAGCCAGGAACAAAACATATACTCCAAAGGCATACCCCCAGTAACCTAACTTCCTCTAGCCAGGCCCTGCCTGCCTATGGTTACCACCATTTGTCCAAATTATCAATTCATCAAATAGATTAATCCACTGATTAGGTTCAAGCTCTCATCTGATCATTTTACTACTTTCATTAACACAGGAGCTTTTGGGGACATTTTGTATCCAAACTACAACAGGGCTTTTAAGCCCTGGGCCAGATGGGCCATGGGCTTGGCAGGGCAGACCTGTCCAGGGTGATACTGCTCCACGCAGCCTGCCTGCCTCTCTGAGACAGTTCTGCTCTTGCACTGTTAACTTATACCTTTAGGAGATGCCAGCTTGAACATTTGCCTATTGAAAACTACATTCTACAACTTTAGGATTTCTTATTTCTTTCTTTCTCTCTCTTTTTTTCCTTTGGTACTAGGGATTAAATGTAGGGTCTCACTAGGCAAGTGCGGTATCGCTGAGCTACACCTGTGTGCCACTTTATGGCTCACACAGCTGACTGGGGGAAGGCCAATTCCAGACCTTTTCCTTCCACCTCTCCTTGCACATGCAAAATCCTCCCAGCTAAGCAGGCTGAGAAGAGAAAGTGACAGAAAGCAGGAGGTGGCTGTGACAGAGTGGACCTGGTGGCTCGATTCTGATGTCAGCCTCCTTCTCCTGTGAGCCAGGGGAGGCAAGGACTGAAGGACTGAACACTATGCTCCTTTATTTTGAGACAAGGTCATGCTTAGTTGCCCAGACTGGCTTCAAACTTATAATCTTCCCACTTCAACCTCCTGAGTAGCTGGGATTACAGGTGTACAGCACCACATCTGCCTCCTTTGGGGTTTCTGTGACTCAATTTGACAACTTAGCTTAAGGGGTTCATTTGGTCTTTAGCTCTGCCCTGTTCAGCTGTGTGTCCTTGGGCAATTTTTTTAAACCCTTCACATCTGTCAAATTGAGGAGTTTAAATCTTGAAGAGTTCCAATCTTGAAGAGCTGGTTGGTGAATTGAATAAGTTGATGAACATAGTTATTTGAACAACACCTGGCACAAGTAAGAACCTAGTAATGGCTGCGACTGAAGTAATTGTCATCTTTTTGCTCATGTTTTCAATTTGTTTCAGGAACAGGTGAAAAATAATTTGCTTTGCATTTGTTTGTGGTATGTCCTGGACTTTGTGCTCTACCCGGAGCTGCTCAAACGATTAGTTCTTACAGGAAAGTCACCTTTGTGCTGTTTACCCATCCGCCACCCCAGTTTCAGGCGTTCTCTGAGTTACTTTCTTTAGGTCAATTTGGTTTTGGTTTGTGGTACTAGAGATTGAGCCAGGGATGCTCTAACACTGAGCTATATCCCCAGCTCTTTTCTATTTATTTTTTTTTAATTTTTTTTAGTTTTAGATGGACACAGTACCTTTATTTTATTTCTTTATTTTTATGTGGTACTGAGGATTGAACCTGTTGCCTCATGCATGCTAGGCAAGCACTCTACCACTGAGCCACAATCCCAGCCCAGCTCTTTTCTATTTTAAAATAGGATCTCATGAAGTTGCCAAGACTGGCCTTGAAGTTGTGATCCTCCTGTCTCAACCTACCAAGTAGCTGGATTGCAGGTGTGCACAAATGCACCCGACTTTGGGGCTGTTTTAGTGACATGCTTATATCAGTCTAACATTCATTACTTCATTGGATCCTTACACCAGCCCTTGTTCATTTTACAGATAGAAAAAGCAGACCTGAAGAATCATTTCCCCAAAAGAAAAGCCACACAGATGGACAGTGGTGGGAGCAGCCACTGTTGGGGTTTGGACCCTCAGGGGCTGGGCTGAGAGTGCTGAGCACAGTCTACAGCCTAATGCTGACTCACCCTTAGAAAGCCCCATGCTCACTCTCCTGTCTTCTAACACTTTCTGATGATATATAGGAAGAGGGGAAAGAAAAGCTTTATGTTATTTGGTGCCCAGATATCTCCTGTTGGTGCCATCTAATGCTTAATGGAAGGCAGCCAGAGCTCAAGAAGCAGGTCAGGATCAACAGCTCTGTTCAGCCCACTCGGATCTCGATCTGGAGCGCAGGAGCTGTAGGTTTCAGGAATTATCCTGCATCTAACAGTGAAATGGCTTCTGGGACATGTTAATAAACTTGGGCATTTGGTTGACCCACTTTGAGGCTTTCTTGTATGCCTGCTTGCTTGTATTTACATGTGGTGGTGGGGTTGAGCAGCAGGGAGTGGTTTCAGCGGGAAGGGGAAGAACCTCCACAGCCCCACCACTGGGAATAGAACCCAGGGGCTCTCTACCCTTGAGCTACAATCTTAGCCTTTTTTTTTTTTTTTTTTAATTTTGAGGTAGGGTTTTGCTAAGTTGCTAAAGATCTTGCTGAGTTGCCCAAGCTGGTCTCCATCTTGTGATCCTCCTGCCTCAGCCTCCCAGGTTTCTGGGATTATAGGTGTGTGCCACCATGCCAAAATACCTTCCAGGTCATAGGCCACATCATATAAAAAAAAATTGAGAGGGGCTGGGGATGTGGCTCAAGCAGTGGCACGCTCACCTGGCACACGTGTGACCCGTGTTCGATCCTCAGCACCACATACAAACAAAGATGTTGTGTCCGCTGAAAAAACTAAAAAATAAATATTAAAATTCTCTCTCTCTCCCTCCCCCCCCCTCTCTCTCTCTCTCTAAAAAAATTAAGGACATGTCCGGTCTGAGCAGCAGAGCAAGGAGAGATTTATTATAAAGGGAAAGTACACACTTGAGACTGGGAGTGTGGGTGAGCTTGGAGAGAGTGAGTCCTACTATCTTAGTCTGGGGTTCCCTTTTTTTTTAGTGGCACATTATAATTATGCATAATAGTAGGCTTTATTGTTATGTATTCATTTGATCTGATTCTAACATTTATGGAGTAGGTAGGAGGCTGAACTAGAGGTGGAGTTAGCAGGGTGATGCAATTTTGTGTCCGTTTTCCTTGGGGTCTTTCCTTGCCCTTGCATATTTTAATCATGGTACTTCCTACATTGCATTTGTCATTAGCATCTTAAATCTCTACCCAGGGTTGTGCCCTTCATGATTATAATGAAGGTAGGGTCATTTCTTGGTCACCAAAGTATCTAATGCACATTCCCAGTAGAGGAATGGCTCCTGTAGGTGCCTTTTGGTTGTCCTGTGGTCTTGTTTTTCTATCAGTTAGTCACCAAGTTGTGGGCAAGGACACAGGTGAAAGGACTGGGGCAGGATTGCTCTTGAGTTATTAATTTTGCATTCCAAGAATTTGTGGGTGGTTCTCTTTTGGGATTCAGTGTCCCTAAATTCCTATCTTAGACTGACGTTTTTGTTTTTTTGGTGCCAGGGATTGAACTCAGCGACATTCAACCACTGAGCCATATCTCCAGCCCTATTTTGTATTTAGAGACAGGGTCTCACTGAGTTACTTAGCACCACACTTTTGCTAAGCCTGTCCTTGAACTATCGATCCTCCTTCCCCAGCCTCCCAAGCTGCTGGGATTACAGGCATGTGCCACTGCACCCAGGCAGACCAAGGTTTTTGATATAGAATATTGACCAGGAAGTGATGGGAGATACTGACATATGTGATATTGTGAAATATGTATCTGACCTTTATTCCTCTTTGCTGGCGTGTAACTCCTAAAATCCTTAGACTCTCCAAAGTAATGTGACTTGTGAGCATGGTGAGGCATACCTGTCATCCCAGTGACTCTGGAGGCTGAGGCAGGAGGATCTCAAATTTGAGGTTAGCTTTGTCAATGTAGCGAGATTCCATCTTAAAATACAAAGGACTGGGGGGGGGGTGTGACTCAGTAATAAAGCACCCTAGGGTTCAAACCCTAGTACCACAAAAACCAAACAAAAAAATGTCTTTTTGTATATTAATGAGTTGACTGGTGGTGGGCAGTCCCTAAAAAGCTTCAGAGTGGGGAATAGTCCCCCCCAAAAGCAAAGCAGGATTAGAAGGTTAGGACTTTCAGCTCCACTCAGGAGCTGGGAGGCTGAAGGAGTGGGAGGCTGAAGGTTAAGTTGATCACCCATGGCCAAGGATGTAATCAACCTTGCTTCCATAATAAAGTCTTCATAAAAATGCAAAAGGAGTATGGAGAAGCTTCCAGGTAGTTGAACATGTGGAGGTTACTGGAGAGCAGTGTTCCTGGTGAGGGCATGCAGGCAGGCCCCATGGAAGAGTTGGTGGTTTCTACAATAGCAGCCTGCAAGTCCCTGAAAAGTGACTTCAGCAATGACTATCAATATGACACCCACACCAGGGGATTTCTTAGGTTTTTATCACTGTGACCAAAATACCTGGTAAGAACAACTTAGAGGAGGAAAAGTTTGTCTTGACTCACAGTTTGAGACTTCCTGGTCAGCAGAGAGAGGGGAGAGGGAAAGGGCCACAGGGAAGATGGCATCCCTCCAGGGACATCCCTAGGGGCATACCTCCTACAGTCATGCCCCGTCTGCCTAGTTACCTTCTCGTCAGTCCTGTTGGAACTGGGATGGACTGAATAGGCCACAGCTCTCGATCTACTCATTCTACCTTCCTATGTTAACACAAGAGCTTTTGAGGAACACCTCATATCCACACGACAGCAGAACTCAGTTGAAGACTAATAACATCATTCAGCTGTGCCACCTCCAAATTTAGTGATTTTTAAAGTGAACTAAAAGCTGGTAACTAAAAGCAAGTGAAGCTGGAGAGTTTATTTGGGGTTCTCTTGGTTCCATGCCTACACAGCCTCTCTTTTCTTAGTGATTTTTCAATCCCAGAGAAAGGGGCAAGTCTGGGATCTATCCCAGACTGAACACTTGAAAATGCACAAAGAGTGATCCCTAAATCTTCAAGAGACATGATCTCTAAGTAGATTTTAATGTGAACAAGCAATCGAATCATATCAAATATAATTGATAATTGGCTGATAAAAAAATAGTTGCAATAAACTAAAAACAAGTGTGGATAAATGAAATTGGTATATCATGTGATGTATTTTTATTTTTAAACTTTTTAATTGTTGAGATTGAACCCAGGGACACTTAGCCACTGAGCCACGTCCCCAGCCCTTTTCATTTTTTAAAATTTTGAGACACGGTCTTGCTAAGTTGCTTAGAGCCTCATTAGGTTGTTGATGCTGGCTTTGAACTTGGAATCCTCCTGCCTCAGCCTCCCAAGTGGCTGGGATTACAGGTGTGGGCCACTAGGCCTGGCTTAAATTCTATTTTCAAAACACTGAAGGGCATGGAGAAATGCTCATAATGAATTATCAAAGTAACTGGACTATCAGATTATCCAAGTATGTAAAACTGTCTAAATTTAGTTGAACATCTAGAGATGTATGGGGTGATAATTTTTAAATTATCTAAAATTCTGTATGCACAAGAATTCCATCCATATGTTTTGGTGTGTTGTCCTTTTGTCTTTAAAGTGGCTGTAAGTACCTGTAAGTACTTTGTTCCCCATGCCATACTGTTCCTGTGAGACAGAAACCTCATCTCTATTTATGCCCTGGAACCCAGGTCCTGACTCTGGTGACCTAAGAATATTTCTTGAAGTACTGCACTTGAAAAAAAGGCTCCTCTTTGTCATCATTTGAAGTGACAAAACAGTGATTTCAAGATGACACCACCAAAGCATTGATCTTACAGAATTTGGGTATGATGTGACAGCAGGCTTCTGAAGAAGTCTCCCTTTTGCAGACAATCACCTAGCTCTGCGGCTCTTGTGTCATTTTCTACATGACCACGAGGGGGCAGTGCCTGACTGTTGCTTCCATGACACTGCCTATTGCAGAAGGTTTGCAAGTTTTGCCCTCTACAGAACACATTTAATAATGGTAGATAATTTGTTTAATAAACATTGATTTGCTTTTATTCTTCATTAAAATTTGGACGCTGATGAAAATTCTCCACAAGAAACAAACACATGGTTATCCACTGGCTGGAAGATGTACCTGTGACACATGAAGGTGTGAAAAATGATGGGTCCACCCCACATCTCTATTTGAATCTCCCTCTCTCCTACATCCATCATGTACCAACATCCATGTAAAACATCCTGTCACAGATAGATGTGATGTACTACAGATCTATTCAGTCTATTGTTCTTTTTGTGATGGGAATCTGGTGGGAAGCGGTTTGCTCCTGAGAGTCAGAATGTAATTGAAATGATGGGGTCGTTGGCAGCACGTATGTCAAATGGCAGATCTATTGGTTGGCATCGCTAAGGTCTGGCACAGATGGTCAGCCAAAGCACTCCGTTTCCCTTTCTCTGGGGAACTTGACTAAAATCCTTTATATCCTGCAAGAGTGTCAGGCTAGAATAATGAAATTGGTGATCTGGAGGGGAGATATGGATGTGATTTTAATGACCTAGAACTCTGCCCACAAGGCCCATCACTCTGCATTCTACCTTGATTCTGAGACGGGACAAAGGACAGGGAATCAGCATAGATATTGAATGAGGAGGTGGAAAAGGTAAGGACTAATTAATTACCAAAGAAAAGAAAATGGGATGCACACCCTCCAGGCATTCCTTCTCTCTAGAAGTGGCTAACCCCTCTGGGGATCACTCCTCCCAACACAAGGAGATGTCCCCTGTGCTGCTCTTTTCCTGCCTTTGGGCACATACACTGGATAGAAAGAGGAGGTGGGGAGAAGAAGAGATCTGTAAAGGGACCATCCCCTCCCACTGGCATCTGGCTCTGGAACCTGAATTCTTTCTGGAGAAGTCTGTTCTTTCTGTGTCTCTTATAAAACTTGCTTTCTACTCTTGCCTCTGCATTTCTCGGGTATTTAATCTTCAACGTGGAGAGGAAAGTGGACCAGATCCTGTTTGCCGAGACCAGGGTCAATCTCTTGTGCCCCTCACCAGACAGTGACCTGGGAGCAGAATCTATCCCTTGGTTTAAACTATCTTCTGGGCCCCAACCTGGATCTAGGCAGACAGCAGCTGATGAAAGGCCTCAGGGGCCAAAGGTCTAACAAAACGGAGGGTAGTATTTGAAAGTGGGATGCTGCTAGAGCATCCTAGATGTGAGGTCACCCTATGTATGGGGGGCTCAGATAGACCTTCCTTTGCAGCTGCAGAGTTCCCTGGGAACACCAGGAGATTTGTCCATCCACCTACATGGGTGTCAGTGAGAGCTCTAGTTCCTAATTCAACCAGTGCTGTGAAGAAGCGCCTTGCACAAAGATCTGAACAAACACTTCACACAAGAAGAAATATGAGTGGTCAAAAATTATATGAAAAAATGTTCAACATCTCTAGCAATTAGAGAAATGCAGATTAAAACTACACCGAGATTCCATCTCCCTCCAGTCAGAATGGCAATTATCAAGAATACAAATAACAATGTTAGTAAAGATGGAAGAAGAAAGTTATTCTCATACATTGTTGGTGGGACTGCAAATTGATGCAACCACTATAGAAAGCAGTGTGGAGACTCCTCAGAAAACCTGGAATGGAACCGTCTTTGGACCCAGTTATCCCCACTCCTTGGTCTATATTCAAAGAACTTAAAAACAGCATACAACAATGATACAGCTACATCAATATTTATATTTATATTTATCAATATTTATATTGATGAAGCTATATCACTGTTATATATTGTTTTTATATTATAGAAGCTCAACTCACAATAACCAAGCTATGGAAACAACCTAGGTGTCCTTCAATGGATGAATTGATAAAGAAAATGTGATATACATACAATAGAATAATACTCAACCATTAAAGAAGCATGAAATTAAGGCATTTGTCGGTAAATGGATGGAACTGGAGAATATTATGGTCAGTGCAATAAGACAGTCCCCCAAAACCAAAGGCCAAATGTTCTGATTTGTAGATACTATACCCCAAACAAGGGAGGTTGAGGAGAAGGGTATAATAGAAGTAACTAGGCAATGGACAATGAAGAAAATGGGAGGAGGAGGGGAATAGGAAATACAGTAGAATTAATTGGTCATAACTTTCCTAGCCTGTGTTTGCAAATACAACCAGGGTAACTCCACACCACGTATGACCACAAGAGTAGGAACCTAATAGAATAATATATACTCTATGTATGTTCTGCAAGATACATTCTACTGTCATGTATAAGTAAAAAAAAAATAATAAAAATTAAGAGCTTTGCAAGGATATCTTCAAAAATGAATGAATGTGGAGGTGGGATTACTCCCTAGCATTGGCCGTGCTGGGTAAAAAAATATAAGCTGAGAACTTGGGTGGGTGCTGCCAAAGGACTCTGACAGAGGAATACCCATGCTGGGTCTCCCACAGGATGTGCCAGGGCTTGTGCCTCCCACATTCTCACCAGGGTGGTTCAGCACCAGCCTTAAAACCTGTTCAGTCGATGGGGGAAAATGACATCCCAGGAGTGTGTGCATTTGTGTGTTGACATTCAGAGGTTGAGCATCTCTGACGGTAACTGCTATATGCAGTGATTCCTTCTGATTTGCACAAATTTGTCCTTTGTCCCATGGTATCGGTGTTCATTGTTTATCCTCTTTCTTGGGATCTATTTCCTCCCAGAGCTTCACTACTTGCTCTTCTCTTCCAGAACTGATCAGCAATGGGAAGGGTAGAAGTCCAGGGCCCAGGGTTTCAGTATCCGCTTCCTTCCTCCACGACCTATTGTGGTTGGGAAGGGATGAATGTTTACTTTTGGTGGAGATGTTGGGGAGGAAGCTGGGAAGGGATGAAAGTTGATTTTTCCCAGCATGGGACCGTGGTTTCTGGGATTAATGATCACCTTCCTTTCCCTCTTCCTCCGGGTCAGACAGTTTTGGGGGCTGTCATTTTTCATATCCTTTAGTGGTTATGGATACCTGATTCAGGAAAATATTCTGGAACTACGAAGAAGTGATTAGTGCAGAAGTTTGAGAATGTATTTAATGGCAATAGATGGAATCTTTTAAAAACAAATAAAGTATTTAATTTTCAAAGAAACACATTTTAACAAAAATGTAAATACATAAAATAGAAAGAAGTAAAAAATAAATGGCAGGGGATGCAAGGGTAGCTCTGGGGTGACAACGGGTGTGAGGAGGAGCTCAGTGGGTGGTGCTGGCTGAGGAGCCACCAGGGGTTGATGGCCTGGAGTTGCCATTGCAGGCCTTTCCAGCTCCAGCTCTCTCTCAGGTGGTGGAGGTGGTGAAATTTTGAGATGGAGCATCCCCAAGCACCAGATGTGGTCCTGCAACTGCAAGAGGAGTAAAGGTCAAGAAACTGTCCATGTTCCTTCCAGGGGTAATATTTTTCCCACTGCCTTTCACACAGTTCCTGGCAGTGTCCCCAGAATGCATGCAGACAGTGCCAGCTCTGCTTCCCACTGTTCCTGCCCCACCCCTGTTTCTGGAAGATGTGCTCTGCATGTCCAGCTCTGTCCCATCCCCATATGCTCACAGCCACCACCCCAACCTCCTCACCTATGGCCTCTCCCTCTGTGGTCTCTGAGTTTTCTATAAAGCCCAGGACACAGTGGCCTTCGTCCTCCATGTCAGGGCGTGCTACATACACATGGCTATGGATGTCCCGAGCAGGATTGTGAAGCAGCTGTAAACCAATGAGTGAGGAGACTGCCCTAGAGGAATGCAGGGGGACATCAGCCTGAGAGGCCTGGCCTTTCTGACCATGAGGTTGATACTCTTGGCACTCCATTGTTCAAAGGAGAAGGCTGGGCTCAGAGAGGTGCAGGGCCAGTTCCAGGACTCACAGCTGTATATGACCCTGTCACCCTGCGCAGGGCTTACCTTCTCCACATAACGTCCATCTCCTGTTGGGTGGAGGAACCAGAGGTGCTGAATGTGAAAGAGGAGTCATCATCTAGGCAGTCTGGCTCTAGGGTGTCCTCCAAGCTCTCTGGGGACTGTGCCTGGAACATATATAACATGCTGCTATCATCTACCTCTGTAGCCACCTCTCCCTTCTGGAATGGGACATGGAGGAGATGGAGAGTCAATGGCTGAAGTGTGACCCACCAGATGTATCTGGGGATGGTGTTCAGTGCAAAATCCAAAGCCCTAGGGGTTTGTCCCAGAGGGGGACAGGAGAGCCCCAGCACCACAATGGCTGGCAGAGTTCAAGTGGAATTGCTGAGGGAATAGTTGGCTACCTCAGCAGCTTCAGGCCAGTTTGTTATATGACAAGAGGTGGCAGCTCTGTGCATTAGGAGCATTATCCCCTGAGTCCCACCAGCACATCACCTTCTGGAGGTGAGAAAACAGGCTCATCCCAGATAGTTCTTGTGTGAGGACACCCAGGACATCATTCTCTATGATGCTGTCAAAGTGGCTCAGGAGGGAATGAGGTCCAGGTCCCAATGGTGGGAAAGGCTGAATGGCTGTGGAAACTGAGTCCACCTGGAAGGTGGTAAAGTGCTGGGGCCCCCAACACCTGTTCTGAGACTGTGGGGTGTGTTCCTTGAGACAGCAAGTGACATAGAAATGGACCAAGTAGCAAAGTTCCCCGGATGTTTTGGCTAAATGTCCCCCTACTAATCCTGTTAATGTGTAAGACTTGTCTGGAAGGACAGGCAGCCTACTGTCTCCTGGACACCTGGGTCTAGGAGTTATAATCAGCTGAAGGGTGGAATGCAAAATCTTCAGAGAAAGGGAGCGTGTCAGTGTTGCTGTTGTGATGTTGTCTCTAATATGGGGACAGTGACCTTGCATGTGGCCAAGGCCAAGGCTGGCAGAGAAGGTGGGGATGGGTGAGGAGTTGGTGCTCAATTTCCTTATGGTTCAGGACTCTGCCCCTCCACCTTCCAGCCCCACAAGGAATGTGTTCAGGGTGGTGTCTGGGCTCAGTGTCACCTTCTGTTCCTCTCTAGGCCTGGGCTGTGGAGGCCTCCCTGCTCCCACACTCACCCTGAGGCCAAGCTCGTTCCCACAGGTGCTGGCCCTGGCCCTTCCAGCACTGCTCTTGAGTGGAAGCCCCTCTTGCTGTTCTCCATGAGAACCTGTGGAGAGCAGGTAAACAGAGAGCCTGGAAGCTGGCAGGGAGCCCCTGGTCCTGCCTAGCCTCTGTTCAAGGTGTTTCTGCCCCTAGTGGTGATCTCCCCAAATCTCACACAGACCCTGTGTCCCAGAGTTCTACCCTAGGAAGACAGGAGATGGCACTGGGGGCCAGAATGAGGCCTAGACACTCCCAATCCCCACCTCCAGCCCTGTCCTGGGAACGACCATGACAGGACACCTGGCTCACAATCTCCCAAAAGCTGATCCTGCCTCAGCTCCCTGTTCCCCCAAACTCAGGAGGAAGGCATTTCAGGGTTACTCACGGTAGTGGATAAGTCTTTGGCTCAGTGGCCCTGGATTGTCGGGTGTGGGCCTGCGTTGTCTGTTCACACAAGGGCAGAGGTGCTGGGAGCAGGATCTCCACCAGCACCCCATTCTTATCAGTAGGTTCCCTCTGCAGGGCTTCTTGGAGCTGTAGCGGGGGCGGGCTCTGGCAGCCTGGCCTCCTGAAGCTTTGGCCTCCACAGGGGAAGCAAGAAAACATGCTTTCGGGTCCAACGTATCTCACCAAATGAGCTGGGAGGAGGCTGTTGCTAGAATGTGGGTGCCTGGTTACTGGTTTCCAAGTTGTTCTGTTTGCATCTATCACCAAGAAAGGGAGGCCATGTCTTGGGGTCCCTGGTCTGACCCCTCCTCCAGATAAACCCACATATGTCCCTCTGGGCTACAGTTGACTGTCCTCCAGCCCTATGACATTTCCATATGTGTACACAGCCATCCCCAACACTGTCCCCATATCCTTGTTAGGCCTGGGTGCAGCCAGGGTCCCAGCTCTGAGGAGACATAGCTGGGTTTAAATCCAGCTCCCCCTCCTGTCCTCTCATGTGGCCTTGGACAAGTCCTCGTGTCTCTCAAGTCTTCCTCATTCTCCATCACACAGTGGTGCCATCCTAGCATCTGCTTCCTAGTGATGTCACCAGGCGTATGTGAGATAGCACTTAGAAAACCTGCTGCCTTGTGTGTGAAATGCACAGAAGCAGAGATCAAATATAGGAACAGGTGGGATGTCACATAGAATAGAGCTAACAACAGGCCTAGCCTCCTGCCCTGTGACTTTGTAAATGTCATTTTCCTTCCCAGCCTTCTTTTCTCTCTGCATGGTGAGAGGATTGAAATGCAATTAGTGAGGATATCCTCATCTCCCTAGGCCTTCCAGTTGCTTCCCATGGTCTTTAGATTCAGACCCATGTGCTCCAGCCAGGCCTGTGTGCTGGGCCTCCTGCTGAGCAGGGCCCAGCTCCCCTCACCCTCCTGTGAACAGTCCCCTCCCCCTTTCCATTCCTCTACTGGCCACACTCACCTGGGAGTCATTGTCCTCACAAAGCCTTTTCACCACTGCCAGGACAAGGACTTGGGTTCCAGTTCCACATGGGTCCCCGAGACTCCAATAAGGTGGTCTTTCTCCCCCTCCAAGGATGAGTGGTCCCTTAGGGCACCATTCTGCTGTGGCCCATGTCTGTCTTCCTCTCTCCTCTGTCCTCTGATGGCCCCTAGGGGGCAGAAAGCTTCCACCAAGGGCCAGAGCACAGTGTCACACCGGAGGCAGCGCAGACTGGGGAGCCTGTGGGACCTTGTGATGACCTACTCCAAGCTCCAGACTTTGTAGGGAAGGAAACGGAGGCCCCGGGCCACGTTCTCCCCTTCCTGTCTTTTGGGGCTTTATTTGGTTTGTGTTTGGGGCTGTGCTGGGTTGGAGCTCAGCAACGCTGGACCACTGAGCTACCCCAGAGCCACTCTGTTGCCCCGTGTGATGGTCCAGATTCAGCAGATCCCTGGGGCGGGTAAAGTGGAAGGGCAACAATTAAAAGGACTAACTGGATCCAGTTGAGGCCAAACACCTTAAGAGAATGGACCAGACTTCCTGTTTCCAAATCACCCCCCCTTTTTCTTTGTATACCTTTTGGTCTCATTGTACCCGTTGGTCTTGCCATCTATCCTAGACATACACGTTTGGAGTGGAACTTCCCCCTGGCAGTGAGTTTTCCCTCTCTTAACAGTTTGGATAGCCATCCTGTGGTCAGGAGCACTTGGTTCAGTTCTTTCAGCTTGGTTGAAGATTATTTTCTCTCCGGGTCTTGATTAAAATCAAGTCATCAGGCTGGAAGTGATGAATGCAAATTCTACAATGAGAGTCTGTGCAACAGTTTATAATAATCATACCACCAAAAAAAAAAAAAAGGTACAGATAGGTCTCAAATTGACTCAGAACAAACTTGTGCATTGGGCACTCTTAAATAACCCCCCTTTGGAATTTGGGTTCTTTGTTGGCCTCAGGGATGGCAGTTTCCTCCTCACCTCTGTGGTTACCACAACAAGGTACCAGGATGTGTTTCCTCTGAGGAGGGGGATCACTGAGACCCCTAGGCAATGCATGGAGCCCCATGATGGGTGCCAAAATTGTTAGATATAATGAGGTGCTGTGGGAAATGAACCGTGCTTGAAAGTGGGTAGGCAAGGCAAACTTTTACTTCTTCCGAAGGGCTGTGCTACTGGAACATGGCCAGCAAGAGCACCTGGGCAGGCAGCCTGCCTGTTTACATACCTAAGGCAGTGCTGCCCTTTTCCCTGATTGAAGGTTTTTTTTAAATATATTTTTTAAATATTCATTTTTAGTTGTTTTTTAGGTGGACACAATATATTTTTTATTTTTTTGTGGTGTTGAGGATCAAACCCAGCGCCCCGCACATGCCAGGCGGGCGCACTACCTCCTGAGCCACATCCCCAGCCCTGATTGAAGGTCTTCAGGATATAATCTATGTGACTGGCTAATTAAAAAATTGGAGTGGGGGGAAGGGAAAGGGCTACAATTAAAATGACTACAATTGGTTCCAATTAAGGCTGAATAGTATATTCCAAAAATAGATCACCAGACTTTCTATTTCTTACACATAAGTGTGAGAGAGAAAGAAAAGAAAAAGAAGATCACCAGTCATTCCACTCCATTCATTGCTCCCTGTCCATGCTGGCGCTGCCTTCTGGTTTTCTTTTGCGAGTGGCGCGCGCGCACACACACACACACACACACACACACACACACACACACACACACAGAAGCCTAGCTCAGCTGTCATTCTGTAACCTGTTTCTTTCTTATCCCTAGAGCATATACATGTGCCAATGACAGAACCCTTATGAACATGTTGAATATGCTTTTCTCTTGTTCCTACATATTGCACAATAACCTTTCACACGAATACAGCATAGTTCATTGAAACTGCCTCCTGTCCTTAGACCTCTATGGTGTTCCCGGTTCTTCTTTGTTCCATACTAACTGTGATTACTGTTCATTCATGAATGTTTAGGAACACAGTAATTACCATAAACTCCTGAATGTGGACCTATTGTGTCAGACAAATCCATTTGAAAGGCTTTTGCTAGATATTGCCAATGTTCCCCCGGAAGAGCCAATTTGCAGGATGGTTTCTTATATTGGTGGCAAGAGTCACCTCCCTTTTACTGTTCCCAGTTATTTTGATGCTGTTTTTCCATTAATCAGCCTGGGTGTGAAATTGTGATCCAATCTAATCTGGAAAGTGTGTTACAAACATTGCCTGGGGGTGTGTCCCCAGCTTTTCACGCAGGTAGAGGTAAGAGTGGGATACCAGAGATGCCAGGAAGGGTCCTGCCTGGCACACGGCCAAGAACCCACAATCAATGATTATGCTTAGGACGGTGGTATGTCCCTGCTTCCTCAACCTAACGATGGGTGAGTGTCATCTGCTCTGGGACATCTCAAAACACCAGAATGGCCCTAATATCTAAGGCAAAAAAGTGTACCTTCCAGTGGAAATGCCATTTTTTCCTGGCTCCAGGGGAGATCCTTCCCTTCCTAGACAATTAACTCAGTAGGGAAGCAGTGAGGGTGAGCAAGTCCCGGGGTACAGGTGTCTGTGCAGCTCCTCTCCAGGCACACAGCCATCTTCCTTCCCTGCTGGAAGATGCTTTCTGACCCCAGTTACCTTGAGCAAGATCAGCGACCAGGTGAAGCAGGCCTGGGGCACCTGTGATTGGGGCCAGACCCACCTTCTGCAGTTCCGGATCCTGCCGCTGAAAGCGCTGCTGAGCATGATCCCGAAGCGTCCGCGGCACATTCCTGCGCTTTGGCCGCTCAACTGCAGAGGGTGCACGCGCTCTCACGTGGGCGGCAGCTGGTGGGAGATCCTCGCAGCCACGCAACTGGAGCGGGACAGTCGGGTGGCGAGTAGGGCATCTGCGTGCAGCACTTTAGAAAGGACCATGCCAGGCCCCAAAACGCTCTGCTTAGTGTCATGGCCCTGTATAGAGGGGACAGTGAGACTCGGAAATGTTTAGAAATGACTTGGGGACACCCAGCCCATCAACCGCATATCTCCCTTTCTTTCCC
This sequence comes from Urocitellus parryii, assembly GCF_045843805.1. NCBI lineage: Eukaryota > Metazoa > Chordata > Mammalia > Rodentia > Sciuridae > Urocitellus > Urocitellus parryii. The sequence continues at coordinate 120,920,504 of NC_135537.1, read as the reverse complement.
ACTCACTCGAGCGGAGGGGTCCCACCATAGCCCATTCTGCTCATCCGTCTGCTTTTTCCTTTTGATTGGTTTTCTTCATCCAGCTTAGAGGATAAGACCACCCATTTCAATCAATCTCCACCCACATGACACCCGGAGCTTCTGGTGCCCTGAGTCGTCTATGGGAACATCTGGCTCTCCATGCCAAGGAACAGCTTGCTGCAGCCCAGAGGCCATCTGCTGCCTGTCCACACTGGGGCTGCTCCATTACTCACTCTGAGAGAATGAGACTCCTCCAATTCACCAACCTTTCACCTTACGGCCCAGAACTCTTCTGAGCCTGCGTCATCCTTCCTGTTGCCTAGGAGAAGAGAAAAGGTGACCCTCAGGGTCCAGAGCATTGGAGATCAGCCCTCTGCTGTTTCAAGGCCTTCACACTTTCAAACATCCCCTGTTCTGTTAGGGAAGAAACATTGTGATGCTGTTGCAAAGCACCTGGCACCATCCCCCACCCCCTACAAGGCTGGTGGGGGCTGGGGGCAAGAGCGCCTTCCATGTCTACAAGGATAGCAATTTGGACATGGCTTGGCAATTAAAAGGCTTGACCATTGCTCTGCCTTCTTGCACACACAGGGCATGCCAAGTGCTGTGGTTCTGTTCTGAAAAGCACGATGAGCCTTTTCCCAATGGGGACCTGCGGTCCTTGGCAGAAGCTCTAGGGGTGGTGGGAGTTGAGGGAATTTCATTCACACAAAAGGCGGGATGAGTCCTAGGGGGTTTCCTGGAGCGGGGAGAACACCAGGCAGACCTCCGACCACTGCATGGACATCAAAGACCAGGCAGTGGTCCAAGCACAGACTGCAGGAAAACAAATGTGGGGTGTTCAGGGCATGCAGAACTTGGCCCTGCTCAGCCCTCTGCCAGGGCTGTTCTGAGATCTGGAGTGCACAGTCAGGGAGAAGTGGGGCTGCCACTCAGGGTCCAAGGCAGGATTCATATCTGGACCTCCTGACCCTAGCCAGCATTCTGGTCACCTCCATGCACCATGTATGTGACCCTTCAAGAAGAGGGAGTGTGCCAGTAGGGGTGACATCTGGCCATGCAGAATTCTAACGGGTATTCAGAAAGGCCCAGAGCCTGCCAACCCCCACATCCTCCACAAATTTCCCACCTGCCACCCATGAGGTTAGCACATGCTGGCTTCAGAGGCCCCTATAAGGGTGGTGAGGGGTGTGGGCGCTCTCAGCTCACTGTCTAAAAGTGAGTGTGCTGCTTAGGAGGGCTCAGTGTGGCCTGCTCACTGCCTGTGGCTCCCACTGACCTGGGAGTTGTACTGCTCTGGGTCCACTGTGCCACATCCCTCTGTGCACAGAATGGCTCTCCCTGAGGCTGGCAGAATGGGATTCCCACAGAGGCATCGCCTGGGGGAAATTCATGAGTGGTAGCTAAGCTTTGTGGCCCCCAACTACATCCTCTGTGACCCCACTCTCCAGGTCATGGAGCTGAAGAGTCACGGGAAGTGAGTTTGGGCCCCAGGGACTGAGAGAGAGCTATAAGGAAGATGTGGGCAGACACCAGGATGGACTTTGGCAACTCTCTGCTGGACTTTTCCCCCTTCTGATCTTAAAAGGAACACCCACAATACAGATAATTTAAAAAAGGTTAACAGGTATCATGGGAAAAGTGCTGCATCTGGAATCCCACCACCCATGGCAGTCAGCTGACAGGTGGAGGAAGGCTTTGGCCATAACCAAGGTCTGCTTCCTTCCCTGAAGCCTCTATTTCTACTTAGGAATTCTGCAGGGACAATGCCAAGAATTCATGTGACTATGGAAGGACCATTAATGTCCAACACTTCCAGAACCTGGTTGAAGAGCAGAAGGTGACCTATGGGGGTACTGTGGGCATGGTCTCCTGATACATAGGTGTGGGCTTTGCCCTCTGAGCTTTGCCAGGCTGCCTGGTCCTTCAAGTTCCCACCAAGTCTGCAGCAAGCAGCACAGATATTTGAGAAGCAGGCAAAGCCCTCTGAGGAGTATAAATGGCTCTCACCAGTGGGCTTGGGGGGCTCTGTGGCTCTCAGCAGGCAGGAGCTGAGCACCCCTCCTAAGAAGCCCCCCCCTCCAGCCCCAGAACCCCACCTCCCACAAAACCAGAGAGGGGCATTCTCTCACTGAGAATGAGCAGGGATGTGGTCATCATTCCACAGAGACCTCACCAGACAAGAGCTGCTGTGAGGGAAGATTCCCAAAGCTCTCTCTGCTACGGTAGGCCCCCATGTCAGTGTTCCCTGTGGGGGGGAGCCTGCTCGGGGCCAGGAGCCCACCCCCAAGTTGTACAGATAACTCTCATGAGCCCCTCTCTGGAGTACCCTGCAAGTGGATAATCCCTAAGGTTACTCCCTGGGCATCCAGGCTGGGGACAACACAGAGAGTGCCTTGGAAGAGTCCAGTCTCTGCTATGCCACTAAACATGACCCCTCTTCCAAGGCACTCTCTGTGGAATGATAACGACCTTAAGGACAGGTTCACCCTGAACCCACCCAAGGCGAGGGATAGGGAAAGGGCTGCTGGGATAAGCAGGCTGTGCTGGACAGGGGCGAGGGCTTAGGCCTTTGCTGTCCCCTTCCTGTTCTTTCTTACAGATGCTCTAGGACTGAGCAGGAGTGCTCCTCCTGGCCTATCTGTGCTGTGCCACCACTGGAGGGTGGTACAGCCTTGCTTGCTCTCCTATCCCATGGAGAATTGCTCCCATGGCCCCTGGCCCTGGACTTTTGCTCCTCTGCTGACTCACAGAGGGACCCAAGCTATCAATTCTCCAAGCAAGATGATTGAAGGCATGGGGAAAGGCACTGGTGGTGAAGAAATCTGTGATCTTGGAACAGGGCCCTTTGCTGTAACAGGGGTCTACTTCATACACTTTGAATATAACCTTGCTGCTCAACCATGGGCTTATTTTAAATAAGCTTATTTTAAAACGGACATGTCTTTCCCCTTTCTCTTCTCCCTCTTCACCTCCTGAGCAAAGGGGAAGCAAGAGGAATGTTCTTTCTGTCCTAAGCTGCGTTACCTGGCCTTCCTTCCATTCATTGAACAAGGAAACTGGAGACCTACTAATTGAAACAATTGCTCTTCCAATGATAGAAGTTAAACATTAATTACTTCCATAGAAGAGATAACTTGGAGAACAGCCCTTGTATCCCCCTTTAAAAGCCCTCTCTCTATTCCTCCTTTGGCAACCTCTGTGACATGAGTCTTCTGTCTTTCTCTTTTGCTAGCAAAACAATAAAACTTCTTTTTTCCTTTACTCAAAATTAGTCTTCATTGTTGAGTGAAATTCAGGGATGAGGATGGAGTTTCTTGTCACCAACATGAGTGACCATTTTCAGTTGAGGAAACTGAAGTCTCAGAGAATTGCTGGTATCTGTAGGAGCTCATTTCTGTAAGAGGAGAGACAGGGTGCTGACCCTGGTCCTACTGGGTCAGCCTTGTGCCTGTTCTTTTCATTGCAACAATCATTTGAAGGAGAACAGTCATTCTGTCTCACTATACTGCTGAAAAACTTCTATCCAACTTCAGCAAAGATTCTTCTTCTTTCAATGAATGGTTGCTGGGGATGGGGAGAAAGTGAGGGGGAGGGGTGAGACTGGGGGACATGTTCTGGAATCAGTGGTGATGGCTGTACAACAGCAAAAATGCAATTAACTGCTGAAATAAACATTTCAAAATAAGTACAATATTCACTTTTATTCAAAATTAATAGTAAAAACAAAATCCAACAATGAAAATAGGGAAACTAGTGAAACAGTAAGGGAGCACAGGGGCCTCCCTTGGGCATTAGCAGGTCCAAGGTGGCGCTCAGGAGCTGGCATTGGCTATGGGGCCACTAGGAGCTCTAGAGCTGGAGGTGATAGTGAAGGAGTTTGGGGTCCTGGCTCTCCCTCTGGGGCCTGAGGTGAGGATGGAAGTGCCACAAGTACCAGAGGTGACCCTGCAGTTGCAAGAAGAGAAACAATCACCAAATGACCATGCTCTTTTCAGGGGCAAATTATTTCTCACTGACTTTCAGGGGAAACTCTATATACAAAGCCACCACTGGAATGGGTTCCTAGAGAGTTTGTTCTGTTTGTAATTATCCTGCTCCTCTCAGCTTCTGGAAGCTCTGCTCTGCATACCCAGCTCCATCTCATTTCCAGTGCCCACAGACCCCAACCCCAGTCCTCCCTATCTTAAAACTCTGCCTCAGTGGGTTTCAGGGGCTTCCACAGGGTCCTGAGTAGGGACCTCAGTGTTCCAGGTGGAGCCAGGGGTGTTGGGCTTCACCCAGATTAACACATTGGGGAAGGGCCACCTGGGCTTGGTCCACAGGGTTTACTACAGGAGCCGGTGATGGAGGAGGTGGTACTGAAGTAGGACAGAAGAGGACCTAAGGAATGTTCAGGAAGCAGGTTTATTGACTGCAGAATTCAGAGGTGGTTCTCGCCTAAGTATTCTTCCTCTAAAAAATGAGTATATATATATATATATTTATACCCAGGGTGTGGGGGGAGGGGATTAGGAGGTTCATACCACAAGTGTGTTTCATTCTGCCCTCTAGACAGATATGGGTTTCACAAGTTTTTTTCTGCAAACCTAGCATTTATGAACAAAGAGGGAGCTACAAACCACAATGTCTTCTGCAGATTTCGCTGATAGCTGATGTCCTGTGAAAAAAACTCTTTGATAAAAAGAGGAATTACATGACACAAATATGGTGGGGGTTTCTGCTTAATGATGGTAAGAGTCCTCTGGGTGGGGGTCCCTGGCCTGCTTCATTGCTGGGCAAAGGAGGGTCAGCACCTGAGTGAGAGGCCTGGCCTTGTTTCCCATGCTGCCCTCGAAGGACGACCCTGCATGGCTGAGCTCCTGGGCCTGCTTCCCCTGCCTGTCAAGAGGTCAGGCCCATCATATGCCAACCCCAACATGGCAACCTTGACCCAGATAGATCTGGTCACTGAAGAGAAGCTGATAAAACGTCCCATGGGTGGAAGTCCTGGATCAATGGTATGATCACCTCATCCTTCTTCAGGGAAGCTTGACAGTCTGCTCCTTCCCCACCTGACCTCCCAACCCCAGGAGGAAAGGGAGTGCGTTGCTCTCACTGTCTCAGGCTGGTGCTCCATAAATATGTGATTAAGGAGGAAACAATGGGAGTCTGTCATGCCAGTCTTCCCTGGGTCTTCTAGCTCACATAATGGCATCTGCCAGGTCTCCTTTTACCTTGTCCCACTGATATGTGTGCATGTCAATAGGAAGCCAGGAGGGTGCCCTAGCTGCTGTAATGTGGAAACTACCTCTTCTGATGTCTAGGGTGACTGTGTGACCTGGACTAGAATGGAAGTCAAAGGTTAGGGTTTGCTGTCTGCTCTGTTCATGGATCATGGTCAGTGCTCAGAAAACTCTCTGCCCATAGTGTAGCTTCATGTCTACTCATTCGACGTTGGAATGCCATCATCTGCTTTCAAGATGTCTAAGGGGGCCTGGGCACCTCTTCCAGCCCCCATGGAATCTAGTTCAGGTACAGCCAGAAGCCTGCAGAGGATACCTCAAATCTCCTTCACAATGAAGTCCAGAGGGTGAGTGAGGGGAGAGGCAAAAGCTTCTTGCTGGGGGAGAGGAAAATAATCAAAGAGAATAAGCACAGCCCCCTCCCCCGGCAGATCCTTCTAGGGACCAAGTCCTGGGTGAACACTTTCCAAGGAAATCCCATTCAGTCCTCAACAATCCTATGAGGGCTGACCTGCTTGGCACCCACTGTTCAGAGGTTCAGTGGTGAAGTTGCACTGTTCCTGGAGGGCAGGCATCGCCTTCTAAACATGAGGACCTGTGGTGTGAAGATGAAGCTTCAGTAGGTGTTGGTGAAGGAGGGGCTGGAGGAGGGGTGGCCCCCAAGACATCAGGCTCCAGGGCCTCCTCCAGGATCTATAGCGTGCTGCAACCACCCATAGAGTGGGGTTTTATCCCCCTCCATGGCCAACTCTCCCCTCTGTGGTGGGACAGTGGGGGACAGTCAGTGGCCAAACTGTGACCTTTGCCAAAATAATCGACATATATAAAAAAATCTCAATCAATATTCCAACGGTCACTTTATGCAAAAATAGAAAAGCTAAACTACCAATTCCTATAGAATTATATAGGAACTCAATTAACCAAAACAGTCATAGAAATGAAGGATAAACTTCTCAATTTCAAAGGTTACTAAAAAGCCACAAAGTAGTTTTGTATTCAAAACTAGAGTGGTATGGGTAGAAGCTCAGGCTACAGATCTTGGAATAGAATTTAGAGTACAGAAACAGACAAAAATATCTACATTGCATTGATATTTCCAAGAATATTCCAAGAGTGTTCACAAGAGAAAAACAGTGTCTTTAATAAATGTTGCTAAGGAAATAGGTACCCATGTGCAAGATAAGGTTTTGGGACCCTTGCCTCACCTGATATAACAAATACAAAGTGGATCAAAGACCTAAATGTAAGTTCTTAAATGATAAAACTCTTAGAAGAAAACATAGGCATACATCTTCTTGACCAAGGCTTAGGCAATGATTTCTCAGATCTGACACAAAAGGCACAAACAGTAGAAGAGAAAGCAAACTGGACCTCACAAAAATGAAAATTTTGTGCATCAAAGCACACTATCAAGAAAGGTGAGAAGAAGCCTACAGAATGGGAGAAATTGACAGCCAGTCATCTAGCTAAGGATGTAGTATTGAGAGGGTATGAAGAACTCTTGCTTTCCATGTCAGTGGTCTCCCACAGACATGGTGAATGCCCCCAAGCCCCTCTAGACTTCCTGTAAGTGTGGCAAGCACCAACCCATGAAGTGACGTATGAAAAGGGCAAGGATTCTCTGTGTGCACAGGAAAGCAATGTTGTGACAGGAAACAGAGTGGCTATTGTGGAAAGACCACACTGATTTTCTTGGAGAAGGTTAACGCTACAAAGAAGATTGTGTTGAGGATTGGATGTGCTGAGCCCAGCTGCAGATCTCAGAGAATGCTGGCTCCTGAGAGATGCAAGCATTGTAATAAGGAGGGGATAAGAAATGAGCAAGTGATACAGTTCCTAGCTTCACCTTGTGTTTTATTATGTTCACTTAAAAGAGAGAGAAACTGGTATAACTCAACAAAGAGTAGACCACGCAACTAAAAATGGACAAATGACTGAACTAGACATTTCTCCAAAGAAGATATAAAATGGCCAATAACAGGTAAAAAAGACATTCCTGTCACTAGAGAAATGCAGATGACAACCATAATGAAATACCACCTCCCACCCACTAAGATGGCTGGAATAAAAAGAAAAAGAAACCCATAAATTAGCTAGTGTTGGCATAAATATGGAGAAATCAGAACCCTCATACATTCCTGGAGAATTATAAAATGCTCCAGCCACTGTGGAAACCAATTAGGTGATCCTCAATAAACAAATCTATAATTACCTTAGACCCAGCAATTCAAATTCTTAAATACATATATAAAAAGTGTTAAAATGGCTGTTCATACAGACTTGTCCAAGAATTTGCATGGCAGCACACTTCACATAGACATGGAGATAACCATGATCTGATGGATGGTTGAATTCATATAGTTTATTCATATAATGGAATATTATCCAGCCCTAAAAGGAAGAGGACCTGACAGATGCTTCGACATGGATGAACCTTGGAACCATCATGCAAAGAGAGGCACAGGGGCCATATATTGCATGAGTTCATTTATAAGAAATCTCCAGAATAGGCCAACCTGTAGAGACAGCAAGCAGATTAGTGATTAGCAGTGACTTGGTGTGGGGAGTGGGGATGGCAGCTGGATGGGAACGAGGTTTCCATTGGGGATGGTGAGGACATTCTTGACTAGATGGCGGTGAAGGTTTTCCAAAGTTACAAGTTTACTAAATCACACTGGGTTGTACCCTTCAAAATGGACAGAGGGTGACTATTACACGTGAATTTTACTTTAGTAACTCAGGGAGAGAGTTGAAGGTGAGCCATCCCCAGCCATGAGGGGTTTCTGAAGATCCCACCTCAGTCCCAAAGAGTAGAAGAGCTGAGGAAAGCCCTGATCATGGGACCTTCCCTGAACTCTCCCCTTCCTCCCTGGCTCTGCTCTGGCCTGAGAAGTCGCGCGCATCCGCGCACCACGCCCACAATTTTGAATGGGGAGCAAAAGGAACTGCTATTGGTCCAGCCGGTGGGGCTGAGCGCTGATTGGCTGAGGCTGGCAATGGCCCTGCACGCGCGCAGAGAGCCGTTGAGGACTCGCTGTGTGGCAGTTCCCCAGCCCTGGGCTCAGTCAGCGCCTTGTCAGCACCTGGTGAGCACCGCAGGAGCGCCCTGGAGCCAGGTGCTGCTGTCCAGCCCCAGTGAGTGCCAGAGGTCTTGCAGGAGGCTGGGGAGGGGACCCTCCCTCTTAGTGCCTGGTCACTCAGGCTTGCCCAATTCACCTGTTGTCCCCGTCGGGTCTGGCTCCTCCTCTGTCCTCAGGGTCAGGTTCCTCAGTCCAGGGTTTCCTGAATTCTCCTGAGACACCCTCACTGATCCGTTGCACCCTGATTCCAGGCCTCTGGGTTCTGTTTTGAATCGATCCTTTTGTTTGCAGCCCCCCCACCCCAGCCCCTGAGCATTTCCAGAGAAATCATTTACCAGTGGATCTACTTCGTTGAAGGCAGAATTGGGGATCTAGGGTCCTCAGCACCTTCTGTGACATCCTTCCTCTTCCTCATATCCCCGAGAAGCCTCTCCATTGACCCTTAAAAACAGAAGGGGCAAAGTGTAGTGTGGCCCTGCGGTGTCCCATCTATCTTCGTGACCTTGCAGATCTGAACATGTCATCTCTGTGAGAACATTGTCCCCACACCTTGTGCGTGTGTTAACAATATCAAGCTTGGTTCTCATGATCACAGTGGCTGGACCCCACTGGATGTGTGCCGGGTAGGGCAGGGTCAGTCCATACACAGAGCAATCTTTCCAGTGGGAATAGCCACTGCACCCTTGAGGGGAGTTGCTGGCCTGCAGAGGAGAGCTCCTCTAGGGGCCTTTCCTGTCTCTGGCTCCTCTCTCTTGACAGCCTGGTGCACCAAGTGGGGGCTGTTCTCATCTCCCTCTGTGGACCTGCTCTAGCCCTTGATTCCTGGCCCTGACTGAGAACTTTTTCTCTGAAATGAACCTTTTTTTTTAATGTGGCCAAGGCTGCTTCTCACTTGTTAGGTCCAGCTCAGTTCTTACTACATTGAATAACTGCATTCCTCAATTTCCCTGGGAAAGTTCATCATCCTGCATTGAGATCTCAGTCTGATTTCAAACAACCTGGTCCTGGCAACAGCAGGCCCCACTGATAGGCCAACTGCTGGAGGTCCAGGCTGCTTTCTTCTTCCTTACAACACCCCAGGGCCAGGTCCTAAAAGAGGCCTCGTAGGAGAGGGTTTCAAATAGATTAAGAGAAAAAAAAAATTATAGGGTTTCTAGCCCAGAAAATTATCAAGACAGAAGACATTTGGACAAATGTTAAAAGGGAGTTCAGAACAACAGTTTTCGACCATTGCTTCTGTTGGGGGTTGCTGTTCCTGTCCTGGCGCAGTCTCCTTTTTTCTCTGGCTGGGGTTGTCTGTTTACCTGCCCATGTGGGAGTTTCTCTTCTGGGTGCCATGTGCATTGCTGCAGCTGGAGCCCCAACATGTGTGTCCATCCCTCCTGCAACCTATGTTTACTACCTGCTGAGTATCAAGTCCTTGTCAGAGTCTGAAAGCTGCCTCTACCTGGGCCTCCACACAGGTGTCTGACATTCACACAGATGGTTGGCCCTTTACTGCCCTTTGAGGAAATCCCAGAGCCTGTGCAGACGCCTTGTGACCTCACCTAGAGCAAAGAGGATTCATTTTGTTGGAGCTTAGAGACAAAGGCGACAGACAAAGGGCCTTGGTGGGGTGAAAAGATTTGTAAAATTAGGCTTCTGTGGAAAGATCCCAGGAAACATGTTCTGACTCTGGGGTGCCTGGTAAGTCACACTGCCCCTTTGTGCTGTCTTTCATTTTCTTTCTCATAAACAGATTTTTAGGGTGCTGTCTATATTCCTGAGTAGAAATGCATTATTTTGGATGCTGTCCCTATAAGTGTGCACAAACATTTTTGTACCTATCAGCATAATTTGTAAAGCTTCCTCTCTGTTCCAGGAGATAATAGTATTGTTGTTGTCCCCTCAGGTGCTGATGCATCCAAGCTAAATTCTTCGTTCCAAGGACAGGAGGACAGAGTTTCCCTGAATAATGTCAAGGATCGAGGTAAGCCTGTATACTGCTTCTTTCTGTCTTTTTTGATTAATTTGCATTTTTATAAAACCATAGACTATGCACTCCTTTTATGTCACCTGTAGTAACTATTTTCAGGTTTTTTGATGCTTTTCCTGCATCTGCACTTCAGCCTCGCATGGCATTGCATAGATAGTTTACAGTTTGTTCATACATTCCTCTCCTAATGGATGTCTGCAGTGTTTCCTATGTTTGTGTGCATATTTGAAAGAAGTTTCTATGGACATTATGCAAAAGACATTGTAAGCACTTATATTTTATTTCCCTTCGTTTAATACCTAGTCATATGGGTAGATATATGTTCAACTTTTTTGTTTTGGGTACTGGGGATTGAAGCCAGGGCCTCAGCATGCTAGATGAGTGCTATACAACTGAGCCACATCTCCTGTCCTTTTTCATTTTATTTTCAGACAAAGTCTTGCTACATTGGCCAGGATGGCCTGAAACTTAGGCCTGCCTCATCTGCCTATGTAGCTGGGATTACAGGTGCACACCACATTCCTGACTTTGCGTTCTGCTTTTAATAACATTTTCAAACTGTTTCCCAAAGTGGTGTATCAATTTATGTTCCCATCAATGGTGTATTGAGTTATTCAGTTTCCCTGTGAGTATTCTGCTATTGTATTTTCAGCATTTTATTTTTTTGCAGAATCACAGTAAGTAAAAGTTGTTTGCTTTGCAAAAAACTAATTTAGCTTGGTGATCATTTAAAGAGTGAAATAAATAAATCCCATATAATTATACTTCCCTAATTATTTCTGTCTTGTCCTTGAGAATATTTCATGCATATATGTAAGAGACATCATAAATAAATAATTATTGACTAGTAGATATTTCAATTGTTTATGTATCTAAGTATACATCTTATTTTGTATGCATTTGTAAAAAGGAGTGGATGTTCGTGGTGTGACAAGTAAGGCAGCTATAGGTTTCTGGGGAGAAATTCCCAGGACACACTTCCTTGTACTCAGTTTCCCCCAATGATAACATCTTGCAAAACCACAATTCGATACCACATCCAAGAAGATTACATCAATACCAGTGAGGATGTACATTGTTTCCATCACTAGGAGTCCACAAGTGGTTTCTTGTAGCCACAAACTTTTCTCCTCCTTTTTGTGCTTTTTCCTGCTGGTAACCACTATTATGTTCTCCATTACTAGAATTTCATGAATTTTATAAAAATCAAATAAATCATAGTATTTGCTATTTTGTGATTAGCATCATTCACTTAGGATAATCTTCTGGTGATGCATATAAATTGTTGCAGATATCAGTTTTCATGACAGAGTAGTTGTCAGTGTATAGATATGGCACAGTTTTTGTTTGTTTCTTGTCTTATTATCTCCAAAAGGTCATTTGGGATGAATCCAGTACTTGGTGTTACAAATAAGGCAGCTATATGAAAACTGAAAAAAATTGGGCGTGTGATCACTAAAGTCTTCATTTCTCTGCATAAATTCTCAAAATGTGCAGTTGACACATCTAAAGGTATTTGCATTGTTGGTTGGCTTTTCATTACTGTGCCCAAATACCTGAAATGATCAGCTTAAAAGGAGGGAAGTTTTATTTCATCTCATGGTTTCATTCCACACTTGGTGGTCCTATGGATTTGGGGCCTTTGCATACATCATAATATTGGTTGCTGCTCACAAGGAGACATAAGAGGCCGAGGTTCCAATATGCCCCCCAAAGGCATGTCGCTAATGACAAACTTCCTTCCACTAGGCCCCACCTCTAAAAACTTCCACCAGCTACTGTCAGCACCACATGCTGGGGACCAGCCCTTTAACACATGGGCCTTTGGAGGACATTCAAGATCCAAACTATAGCCTGCATGTTTTGTTTTGAAGAAACTGCTTCCCAGTGGCTCTAATAATTACATTCCCACTGGCAATATACGAGTGGTCCTGTCTCTTCCTCTTCAGCAGCAGAGGTTGGTGACTATTTTCATCTGAGCTACATTTCAGGTGTGTATGATCTAGGGTGTGTGTGTGTGTGTGTGTGTTGAGATGGGGTCTTGCTATGTTGTCCAGACTCCTCTCTTACTCTTAGGCCCCAACAATCCTTCAGTCTAAGCATTCTGAGTATCTGGGACTACAGGCATCCCCTATGCCATTTGATTCTCATTGTGATTTTTAGTTGCTTTTTCCTAATGGTGAAAGATGTTTTCCATCTTCTTTGCTTGTAGGACTCTGCATTTTCTTCATGACAGTAACCCAATTACAAGATAATAAACTAGAAAAAATGCAAACCAAACACAATGTTAGATGAAAGAAGGAAATAAGAAAGATTAAAAATGAAAATAATGATCATGTGCCATGGCACATGCCTGTAATCTCTGCAGCTGGGGAGGATCATGAGTTCAAATCCAGCCTCAGCAACTTAGCAAGATCCTAAGGAAATTAGCAAGACCCTGACTCTAAATAAAAATATTAAAAAAGGACTGGGGATATGTCTCAGTGGTTAAGCACTCCTGGGTTCAATCCTCCATACCAAAAAAAAAAAAAATTAACTAGAAAATAGAAAAAGGTAGAATCCATAAAATCCAAAGTTGGTTTTTCAAAAAGATGAGAGCACAATTAACCAATCTTCACCTTGAAGCAACAAGAACAAAAGGTAAGACCCAAACTATAAGATTTGAACATGGGGTCATTCTGCCTTACAGAAAGAAAAGGCATCCCAAGAGAATACTCTGAATAACCTAGATGAAAAAGTCCAATTTTCTACCAGTGAATCAGCAGGAGGCCACCAGGGAGCACAAGGTCACCTTGCACACTAAAGGCAAAGATCCTGCCCTGAGCTCCTAGGGCCACTAGAGGGCAACGAATTCTGCTTTCTGCCCCAGATGGTGCACAGGCCTGTGGAGCCTGGGTCTGGTTTCTTCAGAACCCAGCCCTGGAAGCTTTCCTCCACTTGGATAGATGGGGAGCCTCATCTATGCTGAGGAGAAGGTCTTTTGGAGGCTTTGATGCCCGAGGAAGGCGCTTTTGTTCGCTGCTGCTCGTGGACGTCATCTTAAGTAGGCCATTCCCAAAGGTTTGCTCTTTCCTTCCTCACACTGAATTTCAGCAGGACTTGACAAAATGACTCATTTATTGCAGGTGGAGGCTCGTCATAGCAGAGGAGGAAGGTGAGGTTTTGTGCAGACGCAGGTGGTTTTTGGGGAAGAAATCCCCAGGACACATACACAGAAAGGGACACCAATTGGGGACAGAATGGACCCAGCCCTCTAGCTGTACTGATGAGCTGAGGACACAGGACACCAGGGTGAGGGGTGAGGAAGGCCAGGTGGAAGGGTCAGTGGATGGGGGCCCATGTATTTTTATAATTAGTGTTTTTAACCCTCAGGTGAAAGCAGGTGAAAAACAAGTGGCAAATTGAAAGGGGGTCAAGTAAAACTCATGACATTAATTTTTGGTTTCAATAATGCATTTATATCAAAACTGGAATTCAGTACAAGTTAACTTTCCTGGATTTTATGAAATCAAATAATATGTTTAAAAAGATACTTACTAGTTCTCATTTTCTACTGAGAGAATTGTCATATTTGATCATTGCTCATGACCAGTGAAGACTTTAAATAATTTTACATTAATTTGCACTGGCTAAATCATCTTTCACAGGACCCATCTGCGACTGGTGGTGTTTAACAATAATATGTCAAAGTGACTTCCAAGTGTGTTTCACTAAGCAAAAGTTGTCCATCACTTTTAGAAGATCCCCAAAATGATGGTGGCTCTTTAATAATAACTATTGATATTTTATGGTGCTAAAGTCCATTTATATGAAATGTCTTAGACTTTAATACAAAATCCAGTGGTGGAATTTTTTGCATCAGATGTTTGTTGAATTAAATTTTTCTTTTTTATTATTTGATATATCTCCATTGAAATGGGGGAAACTAGGATCAATGTAACATTCTTAAAAAATTTGTTATGTAAAAAAATGTTGTCGACTGGGGTTGTTGCTTAGTGGTAGAGTGCTTGCATAGCACATGTGAGGCATTGGGTTTGCCCTCAGGATCACAATACAAATAAATAATGTTATTATGTCCATCAACAACTAGAAAAGTATATTAAAAAATCATGTTTATTCATCCTTGTGTATCCTACATTATTAATTTTTATTTATATTTTCCTTGTTCATTTTCTAATTTGGAAAGTATTTTCTAATTTGGAAAGTACATGTGTTGTAACAGGTTTTTTTTTCAAACATTCTTGAAGTTACTTTATTTTCTTGTAAGTAAAGGCCTTCTAATATGGAATGAATACTTAATTTTTGAAATTATTTTGTTGTTTTTGGAAAGCCTATTTAACTTTCTCTGTTTTTCCAAAATATCAGCCCATATTTATGTGTTGCAGAAAATTTCTAATTTATTTGCCAAAAGGAGGATTTGATTTTAGTATAGGAAATATCTTCAATTGGTATGATATATAATGTATATTAGATAGAATAACTCAGAAACTTTATATTATTTCATGTATATGAGCATATGATCAATGTTGTTAATTTTGGGGGGAAATGTTTTGATTACAATGACTGTGTCTTCTAGTGCCACACAGATGGGGAAATCCCAGTCTCTCCTAATCCCTGAGCACTCTCCATACTGTATATCTCTGCCACAATCAAGTGAGTCCCTTGCACCTCCAGACACTAGAACATGCCAGTGGAATCCCATTGAGCAGAAGTCAGAATGAACCCATAATCACTGTCCAATTATCTTTCTGCTGTCCTCTGATGAACACATGTGTGAACTGACTCAATCAATTAGGCTTAGGATGAAAGTCAGAACTGATGCTGAGCCATCTTCTGCAGTCATGGAGAGTGAACTGAAGGAGACATTCCAGTGTGGTGTGCAGCTTATCAGGAAGAAGGAGAGATGTGAGTGAATGCCCTTCTCCACAGAGTTGGGAATGGGGCAAAAGGCAGACAGTTTTAGGGTACCCAGCAAAGGAAGTGGTTTATGTGTAAAAGTAGAAATGAGATAAGCCTGTGTCTCCACAGTTAAGAGATCAGAGAAGCTTAGGAAAAAGAAATTTCCTCCAAGAAAGTTTCAATTTTATTTTGGTTCCAAGAGAAAGACTTCAAATACTAATTAAAGTATGAAGAGCTCATCAGTAATTTGAGGAACACTGTAGACCCTCTTATCCTGGAGAATCTGTTCCAAGATCCCCGGAGGGTGGCTGAAACTACAGATAGTACTGACCCCTATATACAAGCATGTGCAGTTCTCCCCAGTTTATCTCATGGCCAGATGGTTGTCAAGATACTGATGGGTGGGTAGCCTATAGAGCATGAATCCATTGGACAAAGGTATGATTCACTTCATGGTCAGGACAGAGAGTGATATTGCCTGATTTCATCATTCATTCAGAATGGTGAGCAATTTAAAATGTATACATTGTTTATATCTGTGATTTTTTAATTACTCAGGTAATTTGTGGGTGAGTGAAAACATAGAAACTGAAATTATTTTTTATTTTATTTGATTTTAGATATACATGACAGTAGATTATATTTGCATATATTATTCACTCATGGGAAAGTGAAATCTTTGATAAGAAGGAACTGGTGCATTTTAGACTTTTTCATTGCTATGACCAAAAGACATGACGTGAAAAATTAGAGGAAAAAAAATTTTTTTTCTTTGGGAGGATCACAGTTGCAGAACTCACGATCCTCCTGCCTCAGCCTTCAAAGCTTCTGGGATTATAAGAGTGTGCCAGCACACCTGGCTATTTATTATTCAGTCTTAAAAAAGAAAATCCTCTCATTTGTAACAGCATGGATTCCTGAGGATATCATGCTTCTGAGATCAGCAGACACAGAAAGAGAGATACTGCTTGAGCTCACTTCTGTTTGGAACCTAAAATAGACTGAAAGTCCATGGTGGACATCAGGGGTTGTTGAGAGGGTAAAGGGGTAGGTGATGTTGGTTAAAGGGTATAAAAATAGTTATACAAGATGGAGATATAATGGTTATACAAGATGTAGCATGGTGAATATGATTAACAACATGGGTTGTTTGAAATTTGCTAAGGGGGTAGATTTGGGGTATTCTTTCCATACACACACTGAGAAGAAAATGGTGACTGTGAGTTGATAGGTAACTTTATTAGTTTGTGGTGATCATTTCACAGTGTATCAAAACATCAGGTTTTGTACATTAATGTATAAAATTTAATTTCAGTTACACCTCAACAATAATGTTAACAAAAACAGAAACCAAGAGTCTGCATGGTGTGGGCACCAGTGCTGAAGGACGGAACAAGGTCAGCCATTCTCAGGGGATACACCCAAAGAGCCATTCAGCGGGAGGTCAGTGCCTTCTTACTGCTGAGAAGCAACCTGGTTCTTTAGGAGGTCTTGGGGATTGTTTCCAGGTAACATCACCACTCTCCAGATCAAAAAGCACTGGTGGATTTGCAGCAGGAATTACCTCACTGCTGCCCACAAAGCTCCTGTCCTCAGCATGAAAGGTTTATGTTTTAAGTCGGATCAAAGCTATAGCTACTTATTTTCCTTATTAATTTTTGTGTTTGAAGATTCTGAGTTAGTAAATTATAATTTCCTCTAATGTTCACAGTAGGTCCATAGATAAGAAGCCCTTGACAAATCCAGCACCTTAGGTTGGCCTGCTGGATGCATAATGAAATGCAAAGGAACAGGAGTTAAATATATGATGCTTTGGTTATTGATAATTGTCATGTCTTCAGTGGAAGAAAGGGATGGACCAGGTTTATATGGCGACCCATGCAAACTCTAGCCTTTAACTGAGAACCTCTATCAAAGGAGGGTGTGGGGAAAGATGCTCACAGTGGGGCTTTTCTCTTTCAGCAAACTTTAGGTGCCACTCTTAGAATCAGAATTCTTTCCAAAGGGGAAATCTATGCTGAAACTACAGAGAGAAGGCTAGGCAAATTCCCAAGAGAATGAGCAAGGACAGAGGAGAGTCAAGGGGCTCATCTTATCAGGCTGTAAACAGTTCTTAATAAATGGGATGAATAGGGTAGGGGTTGCAGCTCAGGGATTGAGCGCTTGCCTCGAATGTGTGAGGCACTGGGTTTGATCCTCAACACCACATTAAAAAAATAAATAAAATATTGTGTTCATCTACAACTAAAAAATATAAAAAAAGAAAAAAAGAAAAGGGTGGAACAAATCAGATATTGATGGAGTAAGTACCAAAGCTTAATACAAGACTCCCAGAAGTTATGTGGCTCCTATGAGACATGTTTTTCATATATTTGTTGATTGATTATATATCCTCTTCTGAGAAATGTCTGTTCAGTTCCTTGGCCCATTTATGGATTGGGTTATTTTTTTGGTGTTTAGCTTTTTCAGTTTTTATATACACCCTAGAGATTAGTGCTCTATCTGATGTGCAAGTGGTAAAAATTTGTTCGTAAGATGTAGGCTCTCTATTCACATCACTGATTGTTTCTTTTGCTGATAAGAAGTTTTTTAGTGAATCCATCCCATTTATTTATTTATTTTTAAAATATTTATTTTTTTAGTTTTAGGTAAACACAATATCTTTATTTTTTTTAATGTGGTGCTGAGTATTAAACCCAGTGCCTCATGCATGCTAGGCAAGCGCTCTTACCACTGAGGCACAACTCCAGCCCATCATCCCATTTATTGATTCTTGATTTAAATTCTTGTGCTATGGAAGACTTATTAAGGAAGTCAAGGCCTAATCCAACATTATGTAGATTTGGACCTACTTTTTCTTCTATTAGATACAGGGTTTAATTCCCAGGTCCTTGATCTATTCTGAGTTGAGTTTTGTGCATGGTGAGAGATAGGGGTTTAATTTCATTTTGTTGCATATGGATTTCCAGTTTTCCCAGCACCATTTGTTGAAGAGGCTATTTTTTCTCCAATGTATGTTTTTGGCACCTTTGTCTAATATAAGATAATTTTAATTATGTGGGTTAGTTTCTGTGTCCTCTATTATTTTCCATTGCTCTACCAGTCTATTTTGGTGCCAATACCATGCTGTTTTTGTTACTATTGCTTTGTAGTATAGTTTGAGGTCTGGTATTGTGATGCTATCTCCTTCACTCTTCTTGCTAAGGATTGCTTTAGCTATTATGGGTCTCTTAATTTTCCAGATGGATTTCATGATTGCTTTTTCTATTTCTATGAAGAATGTCACTGGGATTTTGAAAGAAATTGCATTAAATCTGTATAGTGCTTTTGGTAGTATGGTCATTTTGACAATATTAATTCTGCCTATCCAAGAACAAAGGAGATCTTTCTATCTTCTAAGGTCTTCTTTAATTTCTTTCTTTAGCATTCTGTAGTTTGTTGTAGAGCTCTTTCACCTCTTTTGTTGGGTTGATTCTCAAGTATTTTATTTTTTTTTTTTGAGGCTATTGTAAATGGCGTAGTTGTCCTTATTTCCCTTTCAGAGGATTTGTCACTGATGTACAGAAATGCCTTTGATTTATGGGTGTTGATTTTGTATCCTGCTAGTTTGCTGAATTCATTTACTAGTTCTAGAAGTTTTCTGGTGGAATTTTTTGGGTCTTTTATCTACAGAGTCATATCACTGGCAAATAGTGCTAATTTGAGTTCTTCTTTTCCTACCTATATCCTTTTAATTTCTTTCATCTGTCTAATTACTCTGGAAAATGTTTCAAGAACTGTGTTAAATAGAAGTGGTGAAAGAGGGCATCCCTGTCTTGTTCCAGTTTTTAGCGTGAATGCTTTCAATTTTTCTCCATTTAGAATGATGTTGGCCTGGAGCTTAGCAGAGATAGCTTTTATGATCTTAAGATATGTTCCTGTTATCTCTAGTAGTGTGAAATCTTAATTAGACATTCTAAATTTAAATAAGATGATTGCTTAAGCCCATACAGGAAATGGGATTTGAAGAGCATTGGCTAGAAGCTGGAGCACTGGAATGGACAGATACTTTTTAACATTGTGCTGGGTAAAGTGTATCCAGGGGCTTGCACAAAATCCTGTGAGCACCACCCAGTGATGATTGATAGAATTTTGACCAAGAGAACTTTCATTAGTTGAAAATGTCCCTGTAACTGAAGAATAAAAAATATTCCTGAAACACAAAATATGCATGATGTCTTAGGTGATGTTGGAGAAATGCTGTAATGGGGAGGGCTGGCAATAAATGAAAAGGCTTGTGCAGAAACCTACTCTCAGGAGATGCAGAGTTAGTTGACATATTCCTGAGCAGTTTGGTCTTTTCCCTAGGACTGACTTCAGAGAAACCTGTGAAACTTCTGGATTCTATCTCCACTTGGACTCTTCCCTTTGAACAGCTAGTGATTGACAAAGAGCTGGTTGGTTTCTGGATGGCTGCGACATGCACACAGTAAAATCAAGAAAAGGTAAAAGCAGATCAACTTTGTAGTTTGAATTCCATGATGTTTGCTCTGTATTTGGTTTCTATCCTGACTGATGGGAGTCAGGCTCAGTTGCCTGCCCTAATCTTGAGGCAGAGGGGCAAAGGAAAGCTGGTCTATTTAGGGAGTGCCTCTATGGGGCATAACCCATAGAAATCACTAGGGGATGTGAAAGGTGCATTGAAGTAGGAGTTGCCATTGTTTACCAGAAGACCCTCCATCCAGGATTGGGACATAATTTGAATTGACAAGTAGGTTTTCCAGTGTGCTTGCTTGAGTTGGTCACCTGGGTGCATGGTAGGGGGCTGTAGCAACACACAGATGGGCTGTCTCCAGGCTTGTTGAATTTGCACCCTGTGAGGTGCAAGGTGTAGGTAAGAACTGTCCTGTCCGTGAGGGAGGCAGGGGGAGGATCGTGCCTCTGGCTATGGGGCAGATTCCCAGAAGAGAAGGCCTTGCCCACAACTAGCAATTCTGTATCCCTGGGACACTATGGTGTGTCCCAGCAGGAAGAGAAACAGACTCTGGACTGGTTCATGTGATCTTGAAAGCTGATGAGTCCCAAGATCTGTCTTCAGCAAGCTGGTGTCTCAGGAGAGCCAATGGTGGAATTCCAGCCTGATCCTAAAGGCCTCAACACTAGAAAGCCAATAGTGTAGTTGAGGTGAAAAGGTGGTTGGTTGATACCCAGGAAGTGATGTTCCAGTTCACATCTGAAGGCAGATGAAATCCACATCATGGCTCAAAGGCAGTTGGGCAGGAGCAGAACAGTTCACCCTTACTCAGTGTTTTGCTCTATCCAAGCCTTCAACTGATTGGATGAGGCCACTCCTGATGGGCAGGACAATCTGCTTTACTTAGTCTACTGAGTCACATGTTTCTCTCATGGAAAACAACTTCACAATCACACCCCTACTCAGGTTTTCTAAATATGTGAGATGAGACCCCTATGGCCCACTGATGTGTTGACCCTTGAAGTAAACTGATAACAATCACTTATGTTTCACTTTGTAACAAAAAACTGTCTGATACATGAGCTGTTAAATGTTTCTCATCTTCTTGACAATAATACTTCAATGCCTTTACAAAACCATAAGAGATTACCCCATAAATTCATAAATTATGATTAGGAACAAACATATACAGAATTTATATGAGTCATAAAGTCTAATTTTTCACTAGTTAATTCACAAGCTACTTGGATTAAATGTGATATAAAAATCTACAAATTCATCCAAGCTGTATGTTAAATGTGAACAGATACATGGTATATGTTCCCTGATATATGACATGCTGTCAAAGGCAAAAGTATAGGGACAAGGAAAGCATCAGTGATTGCCAGGGATTAGGAGAGGGAGGGATGAATCTGTGAGGCACAGGATTTTGGGGGCAGTTAAACTGTTTTGTAGGATACAATAATAATGGGTATATATCATCATACATTTGTCCAAACCCATTGAATGCAGGATTCATTGGGTGATAAAAATAAGTGAATGTATGTTTGTTTGTTGTAAGAAATATATCACTTTGGTGGGGGATGTGGACAACTGGGAGCCGGTGGTAGCTAAGAGATGTACAGGAAATCTCTACCCAATTTTGATGTGCACCTAAAACTTCTCCAACAAATGAAGCCTATTAAAAACAGCAACAGTATTACCCTATGTGCATGTATAATTATACAACTGGAATAACTCTGTCATGTACAACCAGAAGAATGAGAAATTTTACTCCATCTTTGTATGATGTGTCAAAAAGGCCTTCTACCATCGTGTATAAATAGTTGTAATATGTTGTTATTTTTAAATTTATTCTATCCCCCAAAATAGAAGAGAGCCATGTAAATTAAAATTATTTATAATAGATAGAAATGAGAGAATGCTTAGTAGTTACAGGACATGAATATATAGATTACTGCATATTATTAAATAATTAGAATCAAAATATGTTTGAAGCCAAATACTAAATAACCATTAACAAGTACCCATTTTCATTTCTAACTACTGTAGCCCAGCATTTCCAAGGCACATTTAAAACAATATCTGTCAATGCAATTAACAAGTAAATGAATATGGAGTTTCTGGAATGTTAATCCTGCACAACAAAAGGCAAACACATCAGTTTTTTAAAAAACTATTATTTTTAAAAAATCAAAGCTAATATGCAAATACATATAATATTCTTCATATTCATGCAAATTAAAACCTCTCTACGAAAAAAAATACTCTGAAGTCTAAAGTACAATGAAACTTTTATTTCACATCAAAGTTTTTTTTCCTACTTTTCAGTAGATGTTCTTAGTGGATTCAACAGCAAGACAGTGAAATTTGGGCCCTACTTTAGGGTCCAAAAGATTGTGGCCTGTGGAATTAAACATTTTATGACCACATAGACACAACAAGTTTTGTGGCAGACAAAATCTCACACTTGCATCTGAAAGAGAAAAGGAACTTTCTATTTTCTATGGAAGCACTTCTTGCTCCATTGCATTTTTAATCTTTACATCAGGAGTTGTAAAAATGCCAACAAATGATGTGAAAGAAGAAATTTAATACATGTATATTGTGTCATTTATTTCAAAGCATACGTTGAGAGCATATTTATTTTTTAATTGGTTGTTCAAAACATTACAAAGCTCATGACATATCATCTTTCATACATTTGATTCAAGTGAGTTATGAACTCCCATTTTCACCCCAAATACAAATTGCAGAATCACATCAGTTACACATTCACAATTTTTACATAATGCCATATTAGTGACTGTTGTATTCTGCTGCCTTTCCTATCCCCTACTATCCCCCCTCCCCTCCCCTCTCATCTTCCCTCTCTACCTCATCTGCTGTTGTTCAATTCTCTCCCTTGTTCCCCCCCTTTCCCCTCACAACCTCTTATATGTAATTTTGTGTAACATTGAGGGTCTCCCTTCATTTCCATGCAATTTCCCTTCTCTCTCCCTTTCTCTCCCCCCACTCGTCTCTGTTTAATGTTAATCTTTTCCTCATGCTCTTCCTCCCTGTTCTGTTCTTAGTTGCTCTCTTTATATCAAAGAAGACATTTGGCATTTGTTTTTTAAGGATTGGCTAGCCTCGCTTAGCATAATCTGTTCTAATGCCATCCATTTCCCTGCAAATTACATGATTTTGTCATTTTTTAGTGCCGAGTAATACTCCATTGTGTATAGATGCCACATTTTTTTTATCCATTCATCTATTGAAGGGCATCTAGATTGGTTCCACAGTCTAGCTATTGTGAATTGTGCCGCTATGATCATTGATGTGGCAGTATCCCTATAATACGCTCTTTTAAGATCCTCAGGGAATAGTCCAAGAAGGGCGATAGCTGGGTCAGATGGTGGATCCATTCCCAGCTTTCCCAGGAATCTCCATACTGCTTTCCAAATTGGCCTCACCAATTTTCAGTCCCACCAGCAGTGTACAAGTGTACCCTTTTCCCCACATCCTCGCCAACACTTATTGTTGCTGCCAATCTTACTGGAGTGAGATGGTATCTTAGGGTGGTTTTGATTTGCATTTCTCTGACTGCTAGAGATGGTGAGCAGTTTTTCATGTACTTGTTGATTGATTGTATGTCTTCCTCTGTGAAGTGTCTGTTCGGGTCCTTGGCCCATTTGTTGATTGGGTTATTATCTTATTGTCTAATTTTTTGAGTTCTTTGTATACTCTGGATATTAGGGCTCTATCTGAAGTGTGAGGGGTAAAAATTTGTTCCCAGGATGTAGGCTCTCTATTTACCTCTCTTATTGTTTCTCTTGCTGAGAAAAAACTTTTTAGTTTAAGTAAGTCCCATTTGTTTATTCTTGTTATTAACTCTTGGGCTATGGGCGTCCTATTAAGGAATTTGGAGCCCAACCCCACAGTATGTAGATAGTAGGCAACTTTTTCTTCTATCAGATGCAGTGTCTCTGATTTGATATCTAGGTCCTTGATCCATTTTGAGTTCACTTTTGTGCATGGCGAGAGAAAGGGATTCAGTTTCATTTTGTTGCATATGGATTTCCAATTTTCCCAGCACCATTTGTTGAAGATGATATCCTTCCTCCATTGCATGCCTTTAGCCCCTTTATCAAATATAAGAAAGTTGTACTTTTGTGGATTGGTTTCTGTGTC
The DNA here is from genome assembly GCF_045843805.1 of Urocitellus parryii. NCBI lineage: Eukaryota > Metazoa > Chordata > Mammalia > Rodentia > Sciuridae > Urocitellus > Urocitellus parryii. Next base: position 120,896,678 of record NC_135537.1, on the reverse strand, counting down.
CTCTATTCTGTACCATTGGTCTACCTGCCTGTTTTGGTACCAGTACCACGCTGTTTTTGTTACTATTGCTTTGTAGTACAGTTTGAACTCTGGTATCGCTATACCTCCAGATTCACACTTCCTACTTAGAATTGCTTTTGCTATTCTGGGTCTTTTGTTTTTCCATATGAATTTCATGATTGCTTTATCTATTTCTACAAGAAATGCCGTTGGGATTTTGATTTGCATCGCATTAAACCTGTGGAGAACTTTGGGTAATATCGCCATTTTGATGATGTTAGTTCTGCCTATCTATGAACAGGGTACATTTTTCCATCTTCTAAGATCTTCTTCTATCTCTCTCTTTAGGGCTCTGTAGTTTTCATTGTATAAATCTTTCACCTCTTTTGTTAGGTTGATTCCCAAGTATCTTATTTTCTTTGAGGATATTGTGAATGGAGTGGTTTTCCTCATTTCCATTTCAGAAGTTTTGTTGCTGATATACAGGAATGCCTTTGATTTATGCATGTTGATTTTATATCCTGCCACTTTGCTGAATTCATTTATTAACTCTAGCAGTTTCTTTGTAGACCCTTTTGGGTCTGTTAAATATATTATCATGTCATCCGCAAATAGTCATAATTTAAGTTCTTCTTTTCCTATTTTTATGCCTTGAATTTCTTTTGTCTGTCTAATTGCTCTGGCTAGTATTTCAAGAACTAAATTGAATAGAAGTGGTGATAGAGGGCATCCCTGTCTTGTTCCAGATTTTAGAGGGAATGCCTTCAGTTTTTCTCCATTTAGGATGATGCTAGCCTGAGGTTTAGCATATATAGCTTTTACCATGTTGAGGTAAGTTCCTGTTATCCCTAGTTTTTCTAGTGTTTTGAACATAAAGGGATGCTGTACTTTGTCGAATGCTTTTTCTGCATCTATCATATGGTTCTTGTCTTTAAGTCTATTGATGTGGTGGATTACATTTATTGATTTCCGTATATTGAACCAGCCTTGCATCCCAGGGATGAATCCTACTTGATCATGATGCACAATTTTTTTGATATGCTTTTGTATTTGATTCACCAGGATTTTATTGAGAATTTTTGCATCCAAGTTCATTAGAGATATTGGTCTGTAGTTTTCTTTCTTTGAAATGTCTTTGTCTGGTTTCGGGATCAAGGTGGTGTTGGCCTCATAGAATGAATTTGGAAGAACTCCTTCTTTTTCTATTTCTTGAAATAGCTTGAAAAGTATTGGTATTAATTCTTCTTTGAAGGTTTTGTAGAACTCTGCTGTATACCCATCCGGTCCAGGGCTTTTTTTGGTTGGTAGTCTTTTGATGTCTTCTTTTGTTTCTTCTTTTGTTATTGGTCTGTTTAAATTGTGTGTGTCTTCCTGACTCAATCTGGGCAGATCGTATGACTTATGAAATTTATTGATATCTTCATTATCTTCTATTTTATTGGAATATAGGGTTTCAAAATACTTTCTAATTATCTTCTGTATTTCTGTAGTGTCTGTTGTGATATTGCCTTTTTCATCCCGTATGTTAGTAATTTGAGTTCTCTCTCTTCTTCTCTTCGTTAGCATGGCTAAGGGCCTGTCGATCTTATTTAATTTTTCCAAGAACCAACTTTTAGTTTTTTCAATTTTTTCAATGTTTTTTTTTGTTTCAATTTCGTTGATTTCTGCTCTAATTTTAATTATTTCTTGTCTTCTACTACATTTGCTGTTGTTTTGCTCTTCCTTTTCTAGGTTTTTGAGGTGTAGTGTGAGTTCATTTATTTGTTGTTTTTTTCTTTTTTTTTTTTTTTGAGGAAAGAACTCCAAGAAATGAATTTCCCTCTTAAAACTGCTTTCATTGTGTCCCATAGATTCCAGTATGTTGTGTCTGTATTGTCATTTGTCTCTAAGAATTTTTTGATTTCCTCCTTTATGTCTTCTGTAACCCATTGATCATTCAGTAACATATTGTTCATTTTCCATGTGATGTAGGATTTTTCCTTCCTTCTTTTATCATTGATTTCCAGTTCCATTCCATTATGATCAGATATGGTGCATGGTATTATCTCCACACCTTTATATTTACTGAGAGTTGCCCTAAGGCATAATATATGGTCTCTCTTTGAGTAGGATCCATGTGCTGCTGAGAAGAACATGTATCCACTTGATGATGGTTGATATATTCTATATATGTCGGTTAAGTCTAGGTTATTGATTGTGTTATTGAGTTTTATATTTTCTTTGTTCAGCTTTTGTCTAGAGGATCTGTCCAATGGCGAGAGCGGTATGTTGAAGTCCCCCATAATTATTGTGTTGTGGTCTATTTGACTCTTGAACTTGAGGAGAGTTTGTTTTATGAACGTTGCAGCACCATTGTTTGGTGTATACAAATTGATAATTGTTATGTCTTGATGGTGGATGGTTCCTTTTAACAGTATATATTGTCCTTCTTTATCCCTTTTGATTAACTTAGGTTTGAAGTTGATTTTATTCGATATGGGTATGGCCACTCCTGCTTGCTTCCGAGGGCCATGTGAATGGTATGACTTTTCCCAACCTTTCACCTTCCGCCTGTGTTTGTCTTTTCCTATCATATGAGTCTCCTGAAGGCAGCATATTGTTGGATTTGTTTTTTTAATCCAGGTTACTAGCCTATGTCTCTTGATTGGTGAATTTAAGCCATTAACATTTAAGGTTACAATTGAAATATGGTTTGTACTTCCAGTCATGTTTATTTATTTATTTATTTTTTTGGCTAGTTTTTCCTCTTTGGTTATTTTTCTCCCCCTTTACTGAGTTACCTCCCACTGTTAGTTTTGGGCACTATTTTTCAATTCTTCTTCTTGTAGTATTTTGCTCAAAATGCTTTGCAGTGCTGGTTTTTTGGGTGCGAATTCTTTTAGCTTTTGTTTATCGTGAAAGATTTTAATTTCATTGTCAAATCTGAAGCTTAATTTTGCTGGATACAGTATTCTTGGTTGGAATCCATTATTTTTCAGCGTTTGAAATACGTTGTTCCAGGATCTTCTCGCTTTCAAAGTCTGTGATGAAAAATCAGTCGTTAACCTAATTGGTTTACCCCTGAATGTAATCTGCCTCCTTTCTCTCTTAGCTTTTAATATTCTCTCCTTGTTCTGTATGTTAGCTATCTTCATAATTATATGTCTTGGAGTTGTTCTATTATGGTTTTGGATGTTTGGGGTCCTGTAGGCTTCCAGGATTTGGCAATCCATTCCATCTTTCATCTCTGGGAAGTTTTCTAGGATTATTTCATTTAATAAGTTGTCCATTCCATTGGTTTGAACCTCTGTGCCTTCTTCTATCCCAATGACTCTCAAATTTGTTTTTTTTATGAGGTCCCATATCTCTCGGATAGATTGCTCATGAGATTTAAGCATCTTTTCTGTGTTGACTATATTCTTTTCAAGTTGATAAACTTTGTCTTCATTATCTGATGTTCTGATTTCTACTTGATCTAGTCTATTTGTAATATTCTCATTAGAGTTTTTAATCTGGTTTATGGTTTCTTGCATTTCTAGGATTACTGTTTGTTTTTGTAAAAAAATCTCTATCTCCTGGTAAAGCTCGTTCTTTGCAGTTTGAATTTGTTTGTTTAGTTCGTTTTCAAAATATACTTTCAATGCTTGGACTTGCTGTCTCATGTCTTCTCTAATATTCCGTTCCATCTGAGTTAGGTATGCCTTGATTTCTTTCCCTGTCCATGTTCCTGATGCTTCTAGGTCCTCCTGTAGATTTAAGTTGTCCTGCATTGTTTGTAGTCCTTTTTTACCTTGTTTTTTTTTCATGTTGTTCAGGTTACTTTCCAGCTCTGTTTGACTGCTTTGTATCTGCTTTCTCCTATACATTTGTTTTGGTTTTGTATATCTCTGTTGTCTCTCCTTTGTGGTGGGAGATTATGTCTAGAAATGTTGGGCTTTATTGTACTTTAAAGCTGATTCATTCAATTCATAAAAGGCTTCCAGGTTCTGTATGCATATAGTGATTTATTGTTTGTTCTTAGGAGTATATGTTTAGGTTAGGTGCTATGATGATACGAGGGTTAGTATGTCTTGGCTACTTTAGAAGATTGCTCTACTGAAGGTGGATACTAACAGGCAATTGGATCAGGGTGTTGGTAGTAGCTAGGTATTTAGGAGCCCTATAGACAGCCTCGAGACATTCACCTATTTGCATTTAGACAATTACACGTAATGGAAGACGTAATGCTTGGGATGAAAGTTGGGGGGTAGGGGAATGAAGGTGCTCTTAAAAAGAAAGAAGGAGAGAGATAGATAGAGGAGAATGAAAAGAACAATAAAACTTGAAATGGGAAAGAAAGAGAGAAGGAAAAGGGGAGAAAGGAACAGAGAGAGAAGAAGAAAAAACAATATTGAAGTCTTAGAGATCCATTTTCTTCTCTTCCAGTAGGCAGAGCTGTGCCCTCCGAGCAGAGCTTCTGCTCTCTACCTGCCCATAGCAATCCCTGTAAGGCATCTCCTGGGAGTCTCTCAGACTTGTCAGTCCAGAGCCCTTTCATTTCTCTGGCCCTTACCTGCCTTCCTCCTGTCAGCCAACCAGCCAGGTCCTGTTCACCAGAAGCGGTTCCCCAGAGATCTAGTTACACTTGCAGCCCCACCGCGTGTCCCATTAAAGCCCCAGTGCTGTGGTAAACTGGCGGCTAAGACCTTGGGAGTCACTGCTGGTGATATGGGGGGTTGGGGGTCGGGGATCCCCTCTGCTTCCCTACAGACACGACCCCTGAGAGGTCCATGAAGTTTCCTGGCTGCTTGTATCTGGATGGGGAGGGAGTCACAAACCTGCTAAAGTGGATTCTGCTGGGAAGGAATTCCATTGGCCGAACTCCGATGACGTCACCTCTCTGCTATGGCGGGCCCCAGGCTCCTTGCCGGGGTGTCCAAAGGGAGGGGTGGGACTTGTCCGTCCCCGGTTGGCTTCAGCTCCCAGCTCGCTATTTCATGAAGGCTTGGCTAAAGACTTCTTCCTGCCAAGCTGCATCTCGGAGGCTAGTGGGACCCAGTCACGTTTGCTGCTGGCAGACGGGCCGGCGGATGGGCGGCAGCCGCACCGCAGTGCGTGGACTGTGGCTGGTGGATCTGGACCTCTCGTCTCCTGGCAGGGATTCGCTCCTCTGGGGCAATCTTTGTCGCTTCAAAAAAATCCTAGTAGCTCCCGGCCGGTCTCTCTTCAGTGGAATTTTGCTAGGAGATTCTCCATTGGTAGAATCTAAGCGTTATCTATGCGTCTTTATGACCCCATCACTGGGGGGGTATTGAAAACCCTACCTCTCCGCCTGCCACCATGTTGGATCTCCTTGAGAGCATATTTAAAGGAATTTGATAATTTATTCCATTTCAATGTGTGGCTATATACCATAATCTATAGCATATAAATATTTACAAAAGTCTTGGTTCACATTCTGAGGTTTCCATTCTATGATTTGCTATTCCAATTTTTATGATGATATATAAGGAACAAATTAATCTGTTAATGTTCTACAAAACTTCACTGAAGAATTTTGTTAGAGCCTAGGATTTTTAAAATATCACAACTCTGAATGCATACTGAGCATGCATATAAATCTAGTGAACCAAAATTAGTTTTCAAAAAGATCAACAAAAGTGAAAGTCCTTTATCTGTGGGTATAATAAAAAGGAAGACTCAAATTATTAATTATGAAAGTGAGAACATTACTATTCACTTTACATTCATAAAAAATTTATCTGTGCACAGTGGGGATGGTTGCAGTCATAGCTACTCAGGAATCTAAGGCAGACAGATCACTTGAACCCAGGAGTTCAAGGTCATCATGTTCAACATGGACCTTGACTCAAAAAATATTTTAGAGAAAACTATGAAAAAGTATATTCGAATAAATTGAATAACTGGTAGTAAATATGAAATTCTAAGAAACACATCACCTTCTAAAGACTAAATCTTGAGAAATCATTAAAAAGAGAATATACATAAACTCACAAGGAGATTAAACTAATAATCCAAAACAACTTTCCAATGAAAAGTTCTAGACCAGAATATCAAGTGAACCAGATGGTTGGTTCTGAACCACATGGATGGTTCTGAACCAGATGACTTCATTAAAGAAGTGTATCAGGGTTGGGGTTGTGGCTCAGAAGTAGAGCACTCACCTAACATGCATGAGGCCACTAGATTTGATCCTCAGCACCACATAAAGTAAAGTAGATTGTGTCCACATATAACTAAAAAATAAATATTTAAAAAACAAAAATCTATCAAATGTTTAAATAAGGGCTGGGATTGTGGCTCAGTGGCAGAGTGTTTATCTAGCATGTGTGAGGCCCTGGGTTGTATCAGCACCACATAAAAATAAATAAAAAAGGTATTGTGTACCATCAACCGCTAAAAAATATTTAAAAAAATGTTTATATAAGCATTACCAGCTTTCTTTTCCAAAATTCAAAGAAAACACACCTTATGCATCTGAGAGGCCAGCAATAACCTGGTACTGAAGCCAGGCATAGACTTGACAGGAGAAGGAAATTCTAGATCATTATCCCTTATGAATCCTGGTGCAGAAATGCTCACAATGATAGCAAGTGCAATTCAGCAGCTTATTAAAGTGACTGTATAATGTGACCAAGTACAATTTATTCTAGGAACACAGGAATAGCTCAAAATGTGACCATCAATCAATAAACCACATTAGCAGACTGAAGTAGAGGGGGCATATCATCATCTCTGCTAAAGTAGAAGAAGTGTTTGAAAAGATTCTTAAGAAGAAAAAAATTACAGTTAACAAAGTTGAACTAGAAGGAAACTACCTCAACAAAGATATTACATGAAAAGCCACAGCTAACATCATACTTAGTAGTGAAAGCTTGTTAGGTAAAACTGGCAAAATGTTCAAGATGCCTGCTTTCCCCTTCCATTCAATATAATGAAAGTTCTGACCATAAGCATAAGGAAAGAAAATGAAATTGAGGCATCCAAATGGGGAAGGAAGAAATTAAAAGTATGTCCCATTACAGAAGACATAACACATATGTAGAAAACCCTGAAGATGTCACACAAAAGTGTTGGAACTAATAATTTCACTAAAATTGCAGAATATAAGGGTGACACCCCAAAGGAAATTGAGAACACAATTACAAGGCATCACACTTGCTGATTTCAACTATGAAAAGCTAGGATATCAAGACAGCATGGCACTGGGACAAAACCAAGCACATAGTCCAGCAGAGCCGAGCTGAGAGCCCAGACTTCAACCCACACATGGGGTCAAGTCATGTTTGACAAGGGGACAGAAGTGCATGAGAGGGCAAGGAAAGACTGGGCACCCACACACAGAAGGATGAAATTGGACCCTTATTTTATGTTCCATACACAGAAAGGAACTTGAAATGGAAGACAGACTTAAATACAAGTCCTGAAACTCTCAGAAGAAAACCAAGGGGAAATCTCTTGATATGGGTACTAGCAATGATTTTTTGGACATGAGACCAACAGGATGGGCAACAGAAGAAAACTAAACAGGCAGGGCTACAAACAGCAAAGGAATCCATCCATAAAATGAAAGGGCAATGTCCAAAGTGGGGGAAATATTTACAAAGCATATCTGACAGGGGTTAAGATGACTCTAATAGTGGGGAAAAGGCCTGCCTTGGCATTTTCCCAAAGGAAGTGTACAGGTTACAATAGGTATGAAAAGGTGCTCAGCATCACTAATGGCTGGGAATGCAGATTCAAAACCAAAATGGGGTGTCACTGAGCACCTGTTAGGCTGGCTCTTGGCAAGAAATCTAGAGAACAAGCATTAACATGGCTATGGATCAAAGAGGGGACCGTTGTACACAAATGGTTCAGAATTTCAGCTTTACAAGTAGAAAGTTTCTAGAGGTGGGCAGAGGTGGTTACTGCACAATAATGTATTTAATATTATTGAAAACATACAAATTATAAAGATGGTTAAATTTTATAACACATGCTTTTCCCAGTTTAAAAAAAAATAAAAATTAAAAATTCATGTTGAATAAAGGACTTGGAACACAGACTTGACCTCAAAGCTCTACAGTTGATTCTGAGCATTTGGTTTTTGCATCAGCACATTATTCATATTCATCACAGCTTGGTACTTGGCAACAGTGCTACCTGATCATTGCTATTATTTTGATTATGCTGAAAGATCCACATGTCTTCTGTACTTTGTGGTTGATTTTTTGGTTTCAGCAACATTGGGGTCATCTCTTTCCTTCCCAAAGAAGTTAGTCTCTTGAGAGCCTCTTTCTGTTACCTCCATGTGCAGCCAGCTTGATGGGAGCCTTGAGAAGCCAGGAGACATGGAAATCAGGGGCTGCCTGCAGCCCAGATGTTTATAATGAGGGGAGTTTATGTATATAAAATTATGTCATCTGCAAATAGGGATATTTAGACCTCCTTCATTCCTCTTTGGATGCCTTGTATTTTCTTGTCTCCTCTTATTTCTATGGCCAGTACTTTCAAAAGCATATTGAATACACATGTTCTTTTGTTCCTAACCTTACAGAAAATGATTTCAGCTCTTCTCTAGTTAGTGTGATGTTGCTTTGTTCGTGGTCTCTGAACATCCTTTCTTCATGGTCCAATTTATTTTCAAGATCATTTACTTTGTCGTTGAGGCCTCAAACCTGTCTTCAAAGTGGTTTAGTCTGCTGGTGGTGTTTTCCATTGAATTTGTAATGTGGCTTATTGAGTCTTTCACTTCCAGGATTTCCATTCAGCTTTTTTTTTTTCAGAATCTCTATCTCTTTATTCAAGGGATACTTTACTTCCCATATTTTCTCTTTACTTTCACTCCATATATCTTCTTTTAGCTCATACAACAATTTAACTATGAACTCTCTAAATTATCCTCCACAGCAGTGTTGATGGGATCAATTGTTAAAGCATTATCAGTTGATGGGATTGGTTGTTAAAGCTTTTGGGATGGTTCCCTTGCCTTTTCATATTGTTTGTATGTCTACCCATCTGTTGTGATAGCTGTCATTTTTTTAAAAAAGGGACTACTTTGTGAGCCCTCGGCTGGATGAATATCCAGATATTGGTACTTTAAGTCAATATGAGACTTTTGTTGATCCCAATATCAGCACCACTTTGAGAAATGCCACCAAACCCTGTTTACTACAATCACTCATTACCAAGCCTCCTGCTATTCAACCTTATGAGAAACACAATGTTGACATTGTTGTCCCCAGTTCCTCAAATCCAGGTCTAAGCTGTAGTGAAGTCTGGAATAGGTTAAAGTTGTTTTTTCAATTGACTAAAATTGCTTATAATTTTAAATGAGGGCTAAAATTGGGGAAGAGGAAAGATTGGGGAAAGAGATGAGAGGGAGGAAGGAAGGAAAAGGAAGGAAGAAGGAAGGATGAAGGATGAATGAATGTGTTTGAGGTAGTAGCAGATAACCAAAGAAGATAAATATAAAGGGTAAGAGGAGCCGCTATAAACTGAGCCTCTCAAGTAAGGATATGAAGATTGATTCCAGTTAAACCAGTAGATAAAACAGCCAAATGTGTTGAATCTTGGCTATTAGCATAACCACTATTATTCAATTGAAAAAGTTCAATGTAGACATTAAGAGTTATTTATAGTAAATCATGCCAAGGTGAAGAAAATTCTTTTTGGATCTTGGTTTGGGTTTCATTGGAGTTCAGACCCAAATGAAAGATGTGCATCCTCCTTTGGCTGTGGGTCCCTCCATCTTTGTTGGGGCACAGGAGCCACCTCCCTGTTTTCTGTGAACTTCCCACTGGCCAGTTCTGGTTTATCAGCTCGGGAGTCTGAAGTTGATGCTTGGAGAGTTCAGTGTTGTGTTCTAGTTGTTTCTTTTTTTTTTTTTATTGGTTGTTCACAACATTACAAAGCTCATGACATATCATATTTCATACATTAGATTGAAGTGGGTTATGAACTCCCAATTTTACCCCAAATGCAGATTGCAGAATCACTTCGGTTACACATCCACAATTTTACATAATGCCCAATTAGTAATTGTTGTATTCTGCTACTTTTCCTATCCCCTACTATCCTATTGTGTGCAGGAATTCAGGAGGCAGGCTGGAGTGTCCCACTGATTGCCGTGGGTCACCGTCTACTGCTCCCCAACACAGGATCCTTTTCATGAATATGGATTTTCTGCAGGTGCCCCCTGGCCAGTGCTGCCCTCTGGGTTACTGAGGTAAAGGGACTCAGGTGGTTCACTTGGGTTCTAGTTTCCACTATTCCAGGTTATGAATGGAGGGTATTGATTCCCTCTGTTGACTCTGACTGATACAAAGTCCAGCCAGAGTCTAAACAATGCCTTTTCCTTCACCACTTGTGAACACTGGTCAGGCTGGGAGCAGACATTCCCTGTTGCCTTGGATCATGCAATTTTCCACCTTAACTAACCTCCCTCGGGCTATGTTTGCAGATGCCTACTGCTTAAGTTTCCTGGGATATTCAGGGAACTTGTTCTAGCAGCCTTCTACCATAGCTGCCACCATCTGGCAATCAGATATGTCACTGGATATTGAGACAGCTTTCCTCTGGTATGGACTGTAAAGATGATGGTGCCTGAACGTCTCACAGTGCTTCCCCTCTATGTCAGTGGTTGGTGTTGCTGTGGTCCTCATGGATTCATTTTCCTCTGCTCAGAGCCAAAGCTGTCTAGGTCAGTGGATGCTGCTCAGGGTTTTTCTGTTTGTTTGTTTATTTGTTTGTTTGTGTTTTCCTCTATTACTGTTTTTTTTCTCTCTCTGCCTCTGCCTGGGTTGAAGAGTGGTGGTCTAGGCGCACTTCCCGGTGCAGTCCACTCAGCCCCACACCCCCTTTTTCGGGGAGAGGGAGAGAGGGAGTTTCATTGATTTGGGATCTACTAGTGGTTCCTCTAGAACTTCTTTCTTGCTCTATTCTTATGAGGTCCCACTCCAGGGGACTTCCCCCTGGTTTCATTTGCAGCTGTCTGGACATAGGAAGATGTCCTGTCATGAGATGGCTGTGAACCCCTGGCTCAGCTTTCCTTTCACAATTTGGTTTTAACCTTTGATCTGTTATAAGGGCCCTGCTGTTCCCATCACACTTAAATTTTTATCTGCCTTTCCAAATGTTTTTAGTGGGTGAGTTTAAGTAAATGTCTACTCCCTCTCTGTCTTTCTTTCTATTGCCCCCCACCCCTTCCTCTATCCTGGCCTGGGTTCCAGATCAGGGAAACGTGTGCTGATTTTCTTCTGTGGTATCCAGTATTTCCAGACCTAAGACTTGGTAATACTGAGTCTTTGAACCTTTGCACTCATCTCTCAATTCTGATTTTCCTTCACTGCCTCATTTCAGTGTGGTCAGGAGATCCGGAATTGCTGTCTTGCTCCCTTCTACCATCTTCCCAGTCTCTCATTGATTTTCTTTTAATTGATGCATTATAGTTACATATAAAATTGGACTGCATTGTGATATATTCACACATGCACATAGTGCACAAAATATAATTTAATCAACTTTATTCCCCAAATTCTTCCCCTTTGCCTCTTGTCCTCCCTCACCCTTTATTTCCTATTTCTACTCCTATCCGTTCTTATTTTTTGGAAGATCCCCCAACTTTATTCCCTTTTGTCTCCCTAACTTACATTTATGAGAGAAGGCATTAGATCCTTGCTTTCTGAGTCTGACTTATATAACTTGGCATGATGTTCTCCAGTTCCATTGATTTACCAGCAAATGAAATAATTTCATTTTTCTTTATGGCTGAGTAGAACTCCATTGTGTATGTATATATATCACATGTTCTTAATCCATTCATCCTATTGGTCAGCACCTAGGCTGGTTTCATAAATTGGCTATTGTGCTATAGAATACTGATTTTGGATCTTTACATAATTACCAAGAAGTGGGAGAGCTGGATCATATGTGGTTCCATTTAGAGTCATCTCTACATTGCTTTCCAAATTGGTAGTACTAGTTGGCAGTGCCATCAACAAAGTATTAACATACTTTTTCTCCCACATCCTCAACAATTATCCTTATTTATATTCTTGATAATTGCCATTCTTGCTGTGGTAGTATGAAATCTCAGTGTCGGGGACCACCATGCGCAGGAGCAAAGGACATCCCCTCAGCCTTGAATAATGAAGGTATTGAACTGGCATCGCAAGCCACACACTGTGCAAAGCAAAGTGGGCCTCACCTTCGCTATGCAAGGAAGTGCTTCAGCTCTGGGCTTGAGCATTACCCAAAGGGATTGGGCAACCCCGCTTCTGAATTTCTATCCTCTACCTTATTTGATTGGAATATTTCATTGAATGTCTTTTCCTAATAAATAGAGGGGTTCCTGGTGGAAGAGGACCCTAGAGGCCCTGAGAAACTCATGTCGTGTGTTGCATGAACTGTTTGCCATTTTCTTAGCTTAATGTTGCAGCCAGCTCTTTTGAATGTGGATTTGCCTCTGTGCCTTTAATCCATTTCTAGTTCACTTTTATGTACTGTACAGGTCCAGCTTCATTCCTTTGCATGTAAATATCCTCTTTCCCAGCACCATACGTTGATGAGACTCTACCTTCCCTATTGTCAGTTCTTGGTGCCTTTTGGTGATTGACTATGTGTGCATGGGTTTGTATCTGAGTTTTCTCTTGTGTTTCACATACATGTGGTATTCTCTACTCTCTTCTTTGTGTCAGTTTTCATGTCAGTATCTGAGTGGATTATGAGTCTTACAATATATTTGAAAACAATTACTATAATACCTCTTCTTTGTTCTTCTTTATTACCTTTTGTGGTGTCATATGAATCAAAGGATTTTCTTTCAATATCTAGTAAAATTCCCATTGATAGATTGACAGGAACGACACTGAATCTCTTGCTTTTGAGTAGCCTGAACATCTTAACTATCTTTATTCTTCTAATCCATAAGCACACTATATCTTTCCATCCATGTATGTCTTCAGTTTTTCTCATCAGTGTTTTATAATTAGTATGATACATGTAAATTTGCTTTCTTTCAATATATTTGGCTCAATTTGTTCCTAAGTATTCTGTTCCATTTGGTGCAATTGTAAATGGAATATTATTATTTGGGGAGTTTTTGTGGTAGATGATTATTAAGGATATAGAAATGCATTTGATTTTCTCAGGTGGGTTTTGTCTCCTGAAACTTGACTGAGCTTAATTGGTTCTAACAGTTTTCATTGGAAAAGAGTGTGGCATTCTCTATGAAGAGGACTTGTCCTCTGCCAACAGAGGTGGCCCCTCCTTGTTTTTTTCTGGTTTGGATTCCTGTGGTTTCTTTTTCCTCTCAGATTCCTCTGTCTGGGGTCTTCAGCACTACATGGAACAGACATTGCTGCAAGGGTGGGCAGCCTCACCTTGGTCATGATCTTAAGGAAAAGCTTTCCATTTTTCAGCCACTGCATACAACATTTGAGGTGGCAGATCCTGTGTGACCTTTATTGTCTTGTGGTGCATTTCTTTTTACCAAATTTTTGGAGGACATCCATCATAAAAAAAAAGTGTTGATTTTTTTCAGAATCATTTTTCTACTGTTGTTGAGATAATATGATTTTATCTTTCATTCTGTCAGTATAGTTGACCACATTGAATTATTTTTGTGCTTTGAAACATTTTTGCAACTGGGATAAATCTCATTTGGTCCTAGTGTATGATTTAATCATGTTCTGTTGAATTTATTCTACCAGTATTAAGGATTTTTCTGTCTATGGACATGAGGTATATTGCCCTGTACCTATAGGTTTTGCTAATATTACAGTAACTTTACAGTCTGGCCTATTCAAAGCTCATCCAAGTTGTATTAAGAATGCTCCTTCTCAGATAGGAAAGAGAAAGCTAAGCACAGCCCCACCATAATTCCTTTCTATGAACCTGAACTGGCCCTTCTGTGCTGTTCCAGGGATGGACCCACACATTGAGCAATCGCTGTGGGAGGCCAGGCCAGAATACTCAATCTGTCTCCTGGTACCAGTAGTCCTGTACCAAATCCTGTGGGGAAAAGCCACAGCAGTTCTCACTTGCATTTCCTGTAGATTTATATCATTGATGTGTCCTTTATCAAATGAGATCCTCTATAGAGACACCCTGAACACACCAATGTGTTCATGTAACAGCTTCCTTGACTTCTATCCTTGTGGGCACAGATAGACCCACCTCAGCAGCCACAGTGTTCCTTGGTACATGGGGAGCAGATGTGGCCATTCATCCCCTGTACATGACTCCAGTTCTGGCCATTTCCAACAGTGCTGGCAGGATAAGTACCTAGCTTTCGACATGCTGGATGAAGGAAGGGACACAGGCTAAGAACTTGGAAGGGAGCTGCAAGATGATTCTGAGGAGTATCCGTGGTCACATCTCCCAGGGGATCTGCCCAGGCCTCTGTCTCCTGTATTCTCACCAGGGCTGTTCAGCACAAGCCTTAAAACCTGCCCATCAATGGGGACAAACAAACAAACTCTCAGTAGTAAGTGTGTTGACCATGGTGTGTCAACATTCAAAGGTTCACAGTTACTATGTGCAGTGATTCCCTTTTGAATTGCAGGAATTTGTTCTTTGTCCCCCTAGAAAAATGATTTTCTCATGAAGTATTACGTATCCCTGGGATGTTCATCTTGTATCACTCTAGGTTTTTTTGGGGGGGAGGGTCCAATTTTATTTTATTTTAAGATTTATTTATATTTCACAGCAGAATGCATTAAATTCTCATTACATATACAGAGCACAATTTTTCATGTCTCTGGTTGTTTAAGGAACACTTTGCTAGTTGTAATTTGTCTTTCTAAGTATCAATTACATGAGGATGCTGTAATTCTTAGAAACTCTAACCCTCAGAAAGATGACACCCAAAAGGATGTTTTGATGTTTGACTTCTACCTTCAGAATATTTACATTACTGATAACCTAATAGACTCCTTAAATGTGAGAATTAAGAGAAAAGATGATGAATATCCTGTAGCTTGTAAGAATACAACTTATCTTATTGAATCACTAGTTATTGCCAGCTAGTATTTCAGAGCTATAATATGCTGAAGTTAATGTACAGACTTTGAAACAGGTGCATATCAATTAGCCAGACCTAGGCAAGCTGCTGGTCTCATCATCTTTGAAGTGACTACTTTAAATATTATTCCTAGCTTCCACAGTTACAGCCTTTATGGCTATATCTTAAAACACTGTGGGTAGCCATTCTCCCACGTGATTGGGCACCTCCCGGATTGGGTGTGAGGCGTTATGGCCAAACTGTGTCAGAGCTTCCCCCACCCTCTCCAGGTGCTAGAGCCTGTCCATGTGGAGATGTGACTGACCACTGACCCTGAGGCCAATCACTGACCTTGACCTTGGAATGCTGCCCCCCTTGACCTTCATTGGATGGAATTTTCCCCTGAATTTCTTGTTCCCCAATAAAAGGACACTCCCTGGCATGCTCTCTCTCTCTCTCTCCTGTGAGCCCTGAGTAAGCCTTGCTGCCCCACTGGGTGGTTTGAGGTGTGAGCCAGAGAGGTGAGAGCGTCTTGGACCTAGTCATAGAAAAAGGTAATTGAGTCTGTGTGTTTTATTTTGATCTCACTAGTTAACTTCTATGCCACGAACCTCTTTAATGAAACCAGTGTGCTGGTCACCTGGTGGAACTTACAACAGATAGACTTTCTTAATATTTGACTTCAGTTACTTCAGAGATCCTTCATAGTCAGATAAGTGCTGATGGAAGGATGGGGCTAAGTTAAAATGCTCTAAAAGACAATGTAATAAATATTGTGAATGAGCCCTCTGCTCTATGGTTTGTGGAAAGGCTTAAATGCCATGCCAAATAAAAATGTCTGTGCCACTATGGCCAAATGCAATACCTCCCAATAAAACTGGGAAAAGATTAAGAATATTCTGATGAGAGTTTGGCAAAGTAATAATAATAACCTGGATCTTCCACGTTGATTGTGTTATTGAAATGATATGTTTTCTACAAATTTCTTTGTGTTTCAATAGTAGATCATAATGACCTTGGACAAAGAATCCAGTGACTAATAGATATAATTCCCAATTGCCTTTAAATATTAAGAAAGACAGAATATGTGGGGAGCCACTCTGAATGATTCATGCCTTTCATCCTGAAGCAAGAGACTTTGACAGGTCACTGCATTTCACATGGTCCCAGTCCAGGAAGTTGAGGGCCTGTTTTCAGACTTAGGCAGTCACCAATGGAGCTGAGCTATACTCACCTATTGCTTTCTAATACTACCCCTTTTCCCTGTTTGGGATAGAATGTTCCATGAAATCACCCTTTGTGTGTCCCCTTCTCTTTCTCTGTCTTTGGGTGTGGCCTTCCTAGATGTCAGTCAACCTGCTGACAGCAGACATCAGGAAGCTAGACTCACCCCCCCTGAAACCTAACACTTTGCCTTATTTGAATGGCTTCTCCTTAATAAAAAGGTTAATTCAGCACATGCTCTCTCTCTCTCTCTCTCTCTTCCTGCAGACCCTTAAGGTCAGAAGAGCCGTCACAGGACCCCCCAAAAAAGGTATCTTTCTCTCTTGTGTGATGATTTGGTGCAGCCCAGTTCCCCTGGAGTGACCCTGAATGTTTTAGTCATGAGGAATGTGACATTCTGGGATGAATCTCACTTGGTCCTAGTATATAATTTAGTGAATGTTCTGTTGAATTTGCTCGACCAGTATTTTGTTAAGGATTTTTGTGGCTGCAGACATGAGGTATATTGGTCTGTATCTGTAGTTTTTGTTGTGGTTTTTGTAATATTATAGAAACTTTACAGTCTGACCTATTTGAAGGTTTAGAATTTGTGTTTAGAATGCTGCTTCTCAGACAGGAATGAGAAAGCTGAGCAGAAGTCCCACCCTAATTCTTTTCTGTGAACCTGAACCTGCTCTTCCTTGCTGCTCCAGGGATGGACCCATACATTGACCAATCATTGTAGGAGGCTAGGCCTTAGCACTCAGCCAGTCACCTGGTACCATTAGTCCTGGACCAAATCCTGTGGGGAAAAAGCCACAGCAGTTCTCACTTGCATTCATTGCAGATTTACATCATTGATGTGTCCTCTATCAAATGAGATCCTCTATAGAGACACCCTGAACACACCAATGTGTTCATGTAACAGCTTCCTTGACTTCTCTCCTTGTGGCACAGATAGACCCACCTCAGCAGCCGCAGGGTTCCTTGGTGGGTAGGGAGCAGATGTGGCCATCTACCCCCTCTACATGGAAGTTACTGAGGGCTCCAGTTCTGGCCATTTCCAACAATGCTGGCAGGATAAGTACCTAGTTTTGGACATGCGGATGAAGGAAGGGACACATGCTAAGGACTTAGAAGGGCGCTGTCAAATGATTCTGAGGAGTATCCGTGGCCACATCTCTCAGGGGATCTGCCCAGGCCTCTATCTCCTGTCTTCTCACCAGGGCTGTTCAGCAGTATTTTCAGTGAGACTCCATAGTGTTAAAGTGCCCCTGGGTTTAATCCCTAGTACTTAAATAATACAAAACAAATAAAACAAAAATAAGCAAATAATACAAATCCTAAAAAACTTAGGTCTACATGGGATTTAGTGTTCAAAGAAAATTCAAGTGTAAGCAGTCCCTTCCACTACTATATGGTCAAACAGAAGCTGGACTGCAGTGATGTGAAAAACCCAGAGGAGGCAAACACCCAGGAGAGAATAATGACTGTTCCCTGGAGACTAGCAGGAGGGAGAAGGGGAGGGAGTGGGTATGGGTACCAGATAAAGGACAAGGGATGCAGTTAAGTCAATAAGCTGATTTTTTTAAAAAAAAATAGTCTTAAATCTTAAAATCAGCTGGTTTGAACAAAAATACCAAAAGAAAAACATGAAAGAGGAGAGGGAAAAGGCAGCTCTGGGGCAGAAACAGGTGCAAGGGGGAGCACAATAGGTGGTGCAGAGGTGGGGCCACTAGGAGGTACAGGCATGAAGCTGCTGTTGAAGGTGGTTCTGACCTGGTGCTCTCTCAGGTGGTGGAGGTGGTAATGGAAGTTGAGCTGGGGTTTCTTATCTCTTCCTTTATCCTAACATATGTGTCCGTACAGACTACTGTATGTATGTTTCTAAGTGCTTCATTATTCTTCTTGGCTTATTGTTGATATTACCATAAAATATGTGTACTCTTCTGTTCGGCACTAGTGTTGAGACTTACCTGCCTGATGACATGGAGCTAGACATTGTTGTTTTCTCCTGTGGGATGCGTTCCCTATACTAAGCAAATTTATCTTTCCTCTAGCCACTGAAGTTAAGAGTTTATATATAGGAGGAAAGCAACTGGGAATGTGACAGCAGGAAGCAGTTAAAGAGTGAGCTCAGATAGAGTGCCAGGGATCCCAGCAGCCTGCAGCAGGGTCCCGGAGATCCAGGCCAACTGATTCGCGTGGCCTGCCCTGCGGCTACAGAAGGCGTGGCGCCTCAGTGAAGCCATTAATTGGCAAGCAGGGAGGTTAGGGAAGGACATTAGGTGGAATCCCACCAGCCAAGCCCACACGGACCCTTGGGCCGAGCACGGGTTCTCAGAAGGGGAAGGAAGCGGTACAGTCCCATCCCCCACAGCGGACACTCCGCCGAGGCAGTCAGCGGCCACCATCCGGGAAAGCTGAAGGATACACCGCCACTCTCCTTCAGAGTGCGACATCAAAACAGGTCGGTGTCATTCAGCTCACCCCCCAGACAGCGGGAATTCGCATAAAATCTCTCCTAGGCTTGCCGGGAGAGGGAGTATCAAGCTGAGCCTCCATACAGGCTAGGGGGAAACCAGAGACACCTGACCTCCAACCCCTCCTCCCAGTAGCAGCCAAAAGGAAACCTGGCTAGCCAGCGCTGGGGGAGGGGCAAGCAGAAAAAATCAAAGTGATAGAGTGCCAGGGATCCCAGCAGCCTGCAGCAGGGCCCCGGAGACCCAGGCCAACTGATTCGCGTGGCCTGCCCTGCGGCTACAGAAGGCGTGGCGCCTCAGTGAAGCCATTAATTGGCAAGCAGGGAGGTTAGGGAAGGACATTAGGTGGAATCCCACCAGCCAAGCCCACAAGGACCCTTGGGCCGAGCACGGGTTCTCAGAAGGGGAAGGAAGCGGTACAGTCCCATCCCCCACAGCGGACACTCCGCCGAGGCAGTCAGCGGCCACCATCCGGGAAAGCTGAAGGATACACCACCACTCTCCTTCAGAGTGCAACATCAAAACAGCGGACACTCCATCCAGGCAGTCAGCGGCCACCATCCGGGAAAGCTGAAGAATACACCACCACTCTCCAACAGCTTGCAACATCAAAACAGCCAGCAGCAGGACCCCGGAGATCCAGGCCAACTGATTCGCGCGGCCTGCCCCGCAGCTACAGAAGGCGTGGCGCCTCAGAGAAGCCATTAATTAGCAAGCAGGGAGGTTAGGGACTGCCATTAGGTGGAATCCCGCCAGCCAAGCCCACCGCCCACGCCCGGAACAGGCCCAGCGTCCTGCCAGCATTGTAGTCACGACACCCCAATTGGAATAGGGACAGAGCAGAGCCGCCTTCCACTCCCGGAACAGGCCCAGAGAGCTGCCAGCGTGGTAGACACGTCACCCCAATAGGAGTAGGGGCACAGCCGCCGCCCGCACCTGCAAGGGAGACTTTTCAAGTATACAAGAGCAACATAAATAAATAGGGGGTAAATTTCAAAACACAACAGTTGCACCAAGCAGAAAGAAACGCGAGCAGTATGAAAAGACAAGGAAAGAAAGGACCACAAGCAATGCAGGTCAACTCAACTTTAGAAGAGGTAATAGCTGCAACAGATGGAATATCAGATAAAGAGTTCAGGATATATATGCTTCAGATGATCTGGAGTCTCAAGGAAGACATGAGACAGCAAAATCAGACAATGAAAGATCACATTGACAAACAAATCCAGGAAGTAAAAGATCAATTTCACAGGGAGATAGAGGTAATAAAAAACAAACAAATTGAAATTCTAGAAATGCAGGAAACAATAAACCAACTTAAAAACTCAATTGAGAATACTACCAGCAGAGTAGATCACTTAGAAGAGAGAACATCAGACAATGAAGACAAAGTATTTCAACTGGAAAAGAACATAGACAGCTCAGCAAGTCTGCTAAGAAACCATGAGCAGAACATCCAAGAATTATGGGA
Organism: Urocitellus parryii; assembly: GCF_045843805.1. Taxonomy (NCBI): domain Eukaryota; kingdom Metazoa; phylum Chordata; class Mammalia; order Rodentia; family Sciuridae; genus Urocitellus; species Urocitellus parryii. Next base: position 120,876,556 of record NC_135537.1, on the reverse strand, counting down.
CAATATCAAAAGACCAAATTTAAGAGTCATTGGGATACAGGAAGGCACAGAGCTCCATTCCAAAGGAATAAACAGTCTATTCAGTGAAATAATACGAGAAAACTTCCCAGAATTGAAGATTGAGACAGAATCCCAAATCCTAGAAGCCTACAGGACGCCGAATGTGCAAAATCATAAGAGATCCACACCTAGACACATTATAATGAAGATGTCCAACATACAGAATAAGGAGAGAATTTTAAAAGCTGCAAGAGAAAGAAAGCAGATTACATTTAGGGGTAAACCAATCAGGATAACAGCTGATCTCTCAACACAGACTCTGAAAGCTAGAAGATCCTGGAATAACATATTTCAAACACTGAAAGACAATGGGCTCCAACCAAGAATCGTGTATCCGGCGAAATTAAGCTTCAGGTTAGAAGATGAAATTAAAACCTTCCACAATAAACAAAAGTTAAAAGAATTCGCAGCTAGAAAACCATCTCTTCAAAAAATCCTTGGCAAAACATTACAGGAAGAGGAAATGGAAAACAACATTGAAAACCAACAATGGGAGGTAGGACAGTAAAGGGGGGAAAGTAGTCAAAGAGGATAACAAATCAGGTTTAGTAACATCAATAAACAAATATGGATAGAAGAACAAACCATATCTCAATAATAACCCTAAATGTTAATGGCTTAAACTCACCAATTAAGAGACATAGGCTAGTAGAATGGATCAAAAAACAAGACCCAACAATATGCTGTCTACAGGAGACGCATTTGATAGGAAAAGATATACATAGACTGAAGGTGAAAGGTTGGGAAAAATCATATCACTCATATGGACCGCGGAAACAAGCAGGAGTGTCCATACTCATATCTAATAAAATAGATTTCAAGCCAAAGCTAATCAAAAGGGATATAGAAGGACACTTCATACTGCTCAAGGGAACCATACACCAACAAGACATAACAATCATAAATATATATGCCCCAAATAATGGTGCAGCTGTATTCATCAAGCAAACTCTTCTCAAGTTCAAGAGTCTAATAGACCAACATACAATAATCATGGGAGACTTCAACACACCTCTCTCACCACTGGACAGATCTTCCAAACAAAAGTTAAATAAGGAAACTATAGAACTCAATAACACAATTAACAACCTAGACTTAATTGACATATATAGACTATACCACCCAACATCAAGTAGCTACACTTTTTTCTCAGCAGCACATGGAACCTTCTCAAAAATAGACCATATACTATGTCACAGGGCAACTCTTAGACAATACAAAGGGGTAGAGATAATACCATGCATTTTATCTGATCATAATGGAATGAAACTGAAAATCAATGATAAAAGAAGAAAGGAAAAAGCAAGCATCACCTGGAGAATGAACAATAGGTTGCTGAGTGATCAATGGGTTTTAGAAGACATCAAGGAGGAAATTAAAAAATTCCTAGAGTTAAATGAAAACACAGACACAACATATCGGAATCTATGGGACACATTGAAAGCAGTTCTAAGAGGAAAATTCATTGCTTGGAGTTCATTCCTCAAAAAAAGAAAAAACCAACAAATAAATTATCTCATACTTCATCTCAAAATCCTAGAAAAAGAAGAGCAAAACAACAGCAAAAGAAGTAGAAGGCAAGAAATAATTAAAATCAGAGCTGAAATTAATGAAATTGAAACAAAAGAAACAATTGAAAAAATTGACAAAACTAAAAGCTGGTTCTTTGAAAAAATAAATAAAATTGACAGACCCTTAGCCATGCTAACGAAGAGAAGAAGAGAGAGAACCCAAATTACTAGCATACGGGATGAAAAAGGCAATATCACAACAGACACTTCAGAAATACAGAAGATAATCAGAAATTACTTTGAATCCTTATACTCCAATAAAATAGAAGATAGTGAAGGCATAGATAAATTCTTTGAGTCCTATGATCTGCCCAGATTGAGCCAGGAGGATATAGACAACCTAAACAGACCAATAACAATAGAGGAAATAGAAGAAACCATCAAAAGACTACCAACTAAGAAAAGCCCAGGACCGGATGGGTATACAGCAGAGTTTTACAAAACCTTTAAAGAGGAACTAACACCAATACTTTTCAAGCTATTTCAGGAAATAGAAAAAGAGGGAGAACTTCCAAATTCATTCTACGAGGCCAACATCACCCTGATTCCGAAACCAGACAAAGACACATCAAAGAAGGAAAACTACAGACCAATATCTCTAATGAACCTTGACGCAAAAATCCTCAATAAAATTCTGGCGAATCGGATTCAAATACATATCAAAAAAATTATACATCATGATCAAGTAGGATTCATCCCTGGGATGCAAGGCTGGTTCAATATACGGAAATCAATAAATGTTATTCACCACATCAATAGACTTAAAAATAAGAACCATATGATCATCTCAATAGATGCAGAAAAAGCATTCGACAAAGTACAGCATCCCTTTATGTTCAAAACGCTAGAAAAATTAGGGATAACAGGATCATACCTCAACATTGTAAAAGCAATCTATGATAAGCCACAGGCCAGCATCATTCTGAATGGAGAAAAATTGAAGGCATTCCCTCTAAGATCTGGTACAAGACAGGGATGCCCTCTCTCACCACTTCTGTTCAACATAGTCCTCGAAACACTGGCCAGAGCAATTAGACAGTCAAAAGAAATTAAAGGCATAAAAATAGGAAAAGAAGAACTTAAATTATCACTATTTGCAGATGATATGATTCTATACCTAGCAGACCCAAAAGGGTCTACAAAGAAGCTATTAGAGCTAATAAATGAATTCAGCAAAGTGGCAGGATATAAGATCAACACGCATAAATCAAAGGCATTCCTGTATATCAGCGACAAATCCTCTGAAACGGAAATGAGGACAACTACTCCATTCACAATATCCCCCCAAAAAATAAAATACTTGGGAATCAACCTAACAAAAGAGGTGAAAGATTTATACAATGAAAATTACAGAACCCTAAAGAAAGACATAGAAGAAGACCTTAGAAGATGGAAAAACATACCCTGCTCATGGATAGGCAGAACTAACATCATCAAAATGGCGATATTACCAAAAGTTCTCTATAAGTTCAATGCAATGCCAATCAAAATCCCAACAGCATATCTTGTAGAAATAGATAAAAGAATCATGAAATTCATATGGAATAATAAAAGACCCAGAATAGCAAAAACAATACTAAGCAGGAAGTGTGAATCAGGTGGTATAGCGATACCAGACTTCAAACTATACTACAGAGCAATAGTAACAAAAACAGCATGGTACTGGTACCAAAACAGGCGGGTGGACCAATGGTACAGAATAGAGGACACAGTAACCAATCCACAAAACTACAACTATCTTATTTTTGATAAAGGGGCTAAAAGCATGCAATGGAGGAAGGATAGCATCTTCAACAAATGGTGCTGGGAAAACTGGAAATCCATTTGCACCAAAATGAATCTGAATCCCTATCTCTCGCCGTGCACAAAAGTTAACTCAAAATGGATCAAGGAGCTTGATATTAAATCAGAGACACGGCATCTGATAGAAGAAAAAGTTGGTTATGATCTACACGCTGTGGGATCGGGCTCCAAATTCCTCAATAGGACACCCATAGCGCTAGAGTTAACAAATAGAATCAACAAATGGGACTTACTCAAACTAAAAAGTTTTTTCTCAGCAAAAGAAACAATAAGAGAGATAAATAGGGAGCCTACATCCTGGGAACAAATCTTTACTCCACACACTTCAGATAGAGCCCTAATAACCAGAATATACAAAGAACTCAAAAAATTAGACAATAAGATAACAAATAACCCAATCAATAAATGGGCCAAGGACCTGAACAGACACTTCTCAGAGGAGGACATACAATCAATCAACAAGTACATGAAAAAATGCTCACCATCGCTAGCAGTCAGAGAAATGCAAATCAAAACTACCCTAAGATACCATCTCACTCCAGTAAGACTGGCAGCCATTAGGAAGTCAAACAACAATAAGTGCTGGAGAGGATGCGGGGAAAAGGGCACTCTTGTTCATTGCTGGTGGGACTGCAAATTGGTGCAGCCAATTTGGAAAGCAGTATGGAGATTTCTCGGAAAGCTGGGAATGGAACCACCATTTGACCCAGCTATTCCCCTTCTCGGTCTATTCCCTAAAGCCCTAACAAGAGCATGCTACAGGGACACTGCTACATCGATGTTCATAGCAGCTCAATTCACGATAGCAAGACTGTGGAACCAGCCTAGATGCCCTTCAATAGATGAATGGATAAAAAAAATGTGGCATTTATACACTATGGAGTATTACTCTGCATTAAAAAATGACAAAATTATAGAATTTGGAGGGAAATGGATGGCATTAGAGCAGATTATGCTAAGTGAAGCTAGTCAATCTTTAAAAAACAAATACCAAATGACTCCTTTGATATAAGGGGTGTAAACAAGGACAGGGTAGGGACGAAGAGCTTGAGAAGAATATTTACAGTAAACAGGGATGAGAGGTGGGAGGGAATGGGAGTGAGAAGGGAAATTGCATGGAAATGGAAGGCGATCCTCAGGGTTATACAAAATGTCATATAAGAGGTAAGGAGGGGTAAGTCAAGAGAATACAAATGGAAGACATGATTTACAGTAGAAGGGGTAGAGAGAGAAAAGGGGAGGGGAGGGGAGGGGAGGGGAGGGGGGATAGTAGACAATAGGACAGACAGCAGAATACATCAGACACTAGAAAGGCAATATGTCAATCAATGGAAGGGTAACTGATGTGATACAGCAATTTGTATACGGGGTAAAAGCGGGAGTTCATAATCCACTTGAATCAAACCGTGTAATATGATGTATTAAGAACTATGTAATGTTATGAACGACCAATAAAAAAAAAAAAAAAAAGAATTTCTTAAGAAAAAAAAAAAGAGTTTATATATATATATGTTATATATATAACATATATATATAACATATATATGTAACATATATATATATATATATATATATATATATATATAATATATATATATGTTTTCTGTTTCTAAATAACACTGTTTGAGCAAAAAAAGTTTAAGTTTGGGCCAGGCTCAGCAATGGAGCAAGACCCTATTTCAAAATCAAAAAGGAAAAGACCATAGATGTAGCTCAGTGGTAAAGTGTCCCGGATTCAAGCCGAGTACCAAAAAATAAAAATAAAAACATAAAAAACCTGTAAAGGTCGGGCGAGCATCAGAGGAAGAGACCACCAAGAGACTGTCTCATGCAACAGCAAAGGGTTTATTAGAGGTCCAGCATGCTGGGGCTCAGAGCTCACTTGAATAGAGCAAAGAGAGAGAGCCCTGAGAACAGCTCAAGCAGAGCTTGTATACTTTTCTTGGAGAGGGCAGGGAGGGAAGTTCATTGACAGGTCAGGGCGAGTGGGCAGTTTGCCTGCAACCCAGTGAGGGAGTGCATTCTGCAGTTTGGCAGTTGGGGACAGCACATTCTGGGAAAAAGATTAGCAAAGAGTTCTCAAGATTTCAACAGTGTTCTGTTAAGCATACAGAAAAACAGAGTGACAAGTACCTATTTTATTAACCTTTCAGACCTGTATGGCATTTGCCCTTCTAAGGAAATATAATTAGTCCCTTCCAACATTACACAGCCCAGAAGAAATTAGACTGCACTAGTTTGAAAAATGTAGACTTGGCATATCGCAGGACTAGAAAGTTAAGGGGTTGCTGGGGACTAGCGGGACGGTGGGGAGGCATTGGTCATGGATACCAAATTCTGGAAGATGTTCTGGAACTCGATACTGGTGATTATTGCACAGTTTAGAGAAGGCAATTGATGGCAAATAACTGAGTCTTCTAACCATGAAAACAAATCTTTAATTTTAAACAATGCTAAAATAATAAACACATACAATAAAAACAAATAAACAATTGCCTGGGAGAACAGAGGCTCTGGGATCCTCTCAGGATACTGTGCTGACTGAAGGGCCAGCAGGGGGTGTTGGCCTTGATCGTCCACTGCAGGTTCATCCAGCTCCAATTCTCTATCTGATGGTGGAGGTGGTGGACCTCGAACGGGAGCTTCCACAAGCACCAGAGCTGCTAGAGGAGTAAAGGTCCAAACTATCCATGTTAGGTCCAGGAACAGAATATTCCCTACTGCCTTTCATACAATTCCACACACAAACCCAACACCAGGCAGTGTTCCCAGAATGCACACAGACAATGACAGCTCTGCCTCTCATTGTTCCTGCCCCACCCAAGTTCCTGTGCAGTATGCTCTGCTTGTCCATCCCTGTCCCATTCTGACATACTCATAACCCCACCTCAGTCCTCCTCACCTTCGATCTGTTCCTCTTGGGCTCCAGGTTTTCTATCAAGGCTGGGACCTGGTGTCCTTGGTCCTCCTCCTTGGGGCCTGTGACAGTGACTTGGCTGTGGACATTTCCAAGTGGGTAGTGAGGCAAATGCAAGTGAGGGAGTGAGGAGACCAGCCAAGAGGGATGGGGGGCAACAGTATGAGAGGCCTGGCCTTTCCTACCATGAGGTGAGTGATCTTGGCACCCCACAGTTCAGAGGAGAGGGCTGAAGCTCAGAGAGGCCCAGGGCCAGTTCGAGGACTCACAGCTGTATGTGATCCTGTCACCCTGGGCAGGGCTTACCTTCCCAACATTTGGCCCATCTCTTGTTGGGCCAAATGTTTGAGGCCGAAGATGTTTGAGGCCGAAGAGGATGATTCAAAGATGAAGATGGGCTCCAGGGTGTCCTCCAGGTCCCCCAGGGAGTATTCCTGGAACACATATCCAATGCTGGTATCATCCCCTCTGTAGCCACCTTCTTGGTTGGGACATTAAGGAAACAGAGTCAGTGCCAAACTGACCACCAGAAGTGTCTGGGGATGGAGTCTAGTGCAATAGCCAAAGCAAATAGGGGCTTGTCCCACAGAGGGACAGGAGAGCCCCAGCAGAGCAATGGCTGGCAGAGTTCACAGTGGAATTGCCAAGGGGATAGTTAGAAACACAGCAGCTTCAGGCCAGTTTGTTAGCTGAGCAGAGGTGGCAGCTCCCTGCATTAGGAGCTTATCCCCTGAGTCCCACCAGCACATCACCTTCTGGAAATGGGAAAACAGTCTCATCCCTGACAGGAGCGTCCCTGTGTGAGGACACCCAGGACATCATTCTCTGTGGTGCTGTTGAAATGGCTCCAGGACGGAATGAGGTCCAGTTCCCACAGCCATGAAAGGCTGAATGGCTGTGGAACCCGGGTCCCCCTGGAAGGTGGTGAGGTCCTGGGGGCCCAGGTCCTGCTTTCACACTCTGTGTTCCTTGAGACAGCAAGTACCAGAGAAATGGACCAATTGGCATGAGCCTTGTAGTGTTTCAGCTAAACTCATCCCTAGTAATCCTGATGCTGTGTAAGACTTGGAGAGTGTGTGGAAGGACCGTCAGGCCATTGTCACCTGGACGCCTGGGTGTAGGAATTATAGTCAGTTGGATGACAGAGTACAAATCATCAGAGAATTAAAATGAAATAATGTCCACGTTACTGTTCTGATGTTTTCACAAATATGGGAACAGTGACCTTGGATGAGTCCACGAATGAGGCAGGCAGAGAGGGTGAGGAGGATGGGTGAGAATTTGTTGTTCAGATTCCTCACAGTGGGGACTCTGCCCCTCCACCTGACAATCCTACCAGGAAGGTGGTCCTGGTGGTGTCTGTGTTCTTATTCACTTTTATTCTGCTCTGTTCTCTGCAGGTAGAGTCCCCTCTGTCCCGCACTCACCCTGAGGCCCAGCTCCTGCCCAGTGGTGCTTGGCTCTGGATATTTCTCTCTGCACATGGATTTGGAGCTGAAACTGCAGTTCCATCGCTTGTTGAGGATAAACTGTGGAAAGAATGGAAGACAGTGCCTGGTAGCTGGCCAAGAGCCCCAGTCCTTGCTGGCCTCCATTCAGGGTGTTTCTGCCCCATGTGACCTTCTGCTCCCCCCGACCTCATACAGACGCTGTGTCTCAGGATTCTACCCTGCGAGGACTGGAAATCACACTGGGTGCCCAGGATGTACCCTAGACACATTCATTCCCCATATTTAGCCCTGTCCTGGGGGTGACCATGATAGGACAGGAAGCTTACAGTCTCCCACCACCTATTCCTGCCTCAGGTCCCTGTTCTCCCCTACAGAGGAGCAAGGTGGTGGGGCTCTGCAGGGCTACTCACAGTGATGTTCTCTCCTGGATATACCTCACCAGGGCTATCATGTGTGGATCTTAAGCTACTCCTCCCACTTGTAGGAGTGTCACTTGGAGGAGTACCACCATCAGGGGACTGGCAGCAGGATCTGAAGCAACATCACAGTCGTTTCCAAAATTTTGTTCTTTGGGGTGTCCAGTGGATTTGGTCTGGGGAAGGGACCGTGTAGCCATGGGGGTAGCTCTGGTGACGGGGCCTCCTAAGGAGTCGGCCTCCACAGGGTAAGCAAGAAAACATGATTTGTCATCCAAAGGATTTCAGCAAATGAGCTGGGAGGAGGCTGTTGCTAGAATGTAGGTTCCTGGTTACTGGGTTCCATGACCAAGGAAGGGAGAGGCCATGTCTTGGGGTTCCTGGCCTAACCCATCCTCCAGATAAACCCATGTTTGTCCCTCTGTTGGCTCTCCTCCAGCCCCATGACATTTTCATGTGTGTACACAGCCAACCCCAACATCCAACCATGTGTGTACACAGCCAACCCACATCCCTTGACAGGCCTGGGTGCAGCCAGGGTCCCAGCTCTGAGGATACACATTTAGGTTTCAACCCAGCTCCTCCTCCTGTCCTCTCATATGACCTTGGACAAGTCACTGTATCTCTGAGGCTTGCCCAGTGTCCCTCTGCTGCCACAGTCTGGCTGGACACAATTCAGGAGCCACTTGATCCTGGCGTATACATACAAATTGCTGTAGATGTGGTTAGGGCATGGAAGACTTTACAAGAACATGGAGGTTTACAAGGTCAATTATCTAAGGTAATACAAGGAGCTAATGAACCTTATGCTGAATTTGTAGATAGGCTTATTCAAACAGCTACTAGAGTTTTGGGGAATACAGAACAAGCAATACCATTAGTAAAACAACTGGCTCATGAGCAAGGAATTGTTGATGCAGAGAAGTCATTAGACCATGGAAACATGAAGATTGAAACACATATATTAAATTATGTAGAGACATTAATGAACAAGGGCAAGTCGTGGCAGCTGCAGTACAACAGGTTTTAGATGCCAGAGACATTAATGAACAAGGGCAAATTGTGGCAGCTACAGTAAAACAGGCTTTAGATGCCAGGCCAAGAACATGATACAATTGTGAACAAACAGGACATTTTAAAAGGAATTGCCCCATAGGAGGAGGGTTTAACAAAACTAGGTATCAAAGGAGTAGAATACTGAGAATTTGCCAACGATGCCGTAGAGGGAGACATTGGGCTAATGAATGCCGTTCTAAAACCACCATAGAGGGTACTCCATTATCAAAAAATGAACAAGAACCTGGTGTTTATCCACAATATCATGAAGAAAGGCATCAGGCTCCATTGCCAAAAAATGGAGAGGGGGGGCCCAATGCCCCGGGGTCCCAAACCACAAATATACGGAGCACTGGAGGAACCCAGCAATCCCATCAGGGTAATGCCCAGGACACATTGTCCACTAGATCCTTCATCAGACAAACCAGAGGGAGTGCAGGGTTGGATATCTGCGCCTCCGCCAGAACAGTACTAACTCCAGAGATGGGAGTTCAAATCATTCCCACAGGGGTAAAAGGACCTCTTCCCAAAGGAACAGTAGGCTTATTATTGGGACGCAGTTCTTCTACTCTAAAAGGACTTATAAGTCCTGGGGTAATTGATCCCAATCATGAAGGTGAAATAAAAATTATAGCCATTTCTCCAAAGGGTATATCAGTAATTTCACCAGGAATTAGAATAGCACAGTTACTAATAATAGCCAGCCTACATGATAAATTTTCCAGTCGTACTGTAGAAAGAGGTTCCAAGGGATTAGGCTCCACAGGTGTAGATTGGGCTATGCTTTCTTTAAATTTAGATTTTCGCCCCATGCTAAAACTAAATATTCAAGGACATGAATTCAATAGACTAATGGATACAGGTGCAGACCTTAGCATCATCTCTCGTCAAGAATGGCCAAAACATTGGCCATTACAACAATCCACTCAAACACTTCGCGGCCTAGGAGTGGCGACTAATCCCCATAGAAGTGCAATGGTGTTAGATTGGAAGGATCCTGAAAGATGTGAAGGAACTATACAACCATATGTATTGGATCATCTCCCTGCAAATTTATGGGGATGAGATGTCCTAGATCAATTAGGACTAACATTAACAAATAACATCAATCAAAATGCACCCACTATTAGGGCTAGACAAGGTTTTAGGAAAGAAAAAACATTAGAAAAACAACAAGGTATAGCAGCACCAATACAAATAGATCAAGGAACAGACATGGGTTGGTTTTTCAGAAAGGGCCACTGAGACAAAAATTACTTGGAAATCAGAAAGACCAGTATGGGTTCCTCAGTGGCCCCTGACTAAAGAAAAGATACAAGCAGCCCATGACCTGGTCAAACAACAATTAGCAGAAGGACATATACAACCTTCTGTATCTCCCCATAATACTCCCATTTTTGTCACCAAAAAGATCTGGTAAATGGAGATTATTGCAATATTTAAGAGCCATTAATAATGAGATGGTTATTATGGGAACTTGCTCAATTGGGGATTCCTCAATTGTCTGCTTTGCCAAAAACCTGGTATATTTTAGTTATAGATATTAAAGATTGTTTTTTTTTCAATTCCAATTCATCCTGAGGATAGTCCATGTTTTGCATTTACTATCCCTTCACTGAATCATGAAGGTCCCGATCAGAGATATGAATGGAAAGTACTCCCTCAAGGGATTAACAGCCCAATTATGTGTCAAATTTGTTAACAAAGCAATCCAGACACTTAGAAATCAAAATCGTGAACTACAAATATTTCACTATATGGATGATGGATTATTAGCACACAAAATAAAAGCACATTGCTAGAATGTTCTGCCACATTTACAAATTTATTAAAAAATTATAATCTAGATGTAGCAATAGATAAAGTACAATTAAATTTTCCAATTATTTAGGATTTCTATTATCCTCAACCATGGTCCATCCACCAAAAATTCAAATACGAGTAGATCAACTCAAATCATTTAATGACTTTCAAAAGTTATTAGGAGACATAAATTGGATAAGGCCTTATCTAGGCATACCAACAGGAGAGTTGGGACCTTTATTTGATATCCTAAAGGCCTATCAGATCCAAATTCACCCCACATGTTAACACCTGAAGCAAGAAGGGCATTAAAAATCATTGAAACATATATGGAAAATATGCATTTGGATAGAATTGATATAAGTTTGCCTTTATTATTTATTGTACTACCAACAAAAAATATTCCTACAGGAGTATTTTGGCAAGAAGGTCCATTATTATGGATACATTTATCTTATTCTCCTAACACTATTCTTACTAGGTATCCTGAGGCTGTAGGACAATTAATACTCAAAGGAATAAAAACAGCAAAGGCAGTGTTTGGAATTTCTCCCAATAAAATTATTACTCCATATACTATGAATCAAATTGATGAATTAGCTAATGAGTTAAATACTTGGGCAATAATCATGTGCAAATCTAATGTTTCATTTGATAACCACTTACCATCTAATCCTTTAATGTCTTTTTGGTCATTGCATCCTGTAATTTTTCCAAAAATGACAAGAAAAACACCTATCGTGAATGCTCCAAATATATTCACTGATGGGTCAAATAATGGTACAGCAGCAACAGTTACACCTGATCAAACTTTTACATTTTTAGTACCCAAACAATCAGCTCAAAAGGTAGAGCTTAATGCAGTATTACAAGCTTTTGTGATGTTTAAAGATTCTGTATTTATTTTCCCATAGTTAGTATATAGTTAATGCTATAGTATCCCTTGAAGATGCTGGTAGGATTTCCCCTTCTTCTACTGTTTTCTTTTTTTTTCCACTATACAAAGTCTAATCTGGGACAGAAAAGATCCATTCTTTATAGGACATATCAGGGCACATATAGGATTGCCTGGAGCCCTTAGTTTGGGCAATGATTTAGCAGATAAAACTACACATGACATACATATTTTCTCTACACTAGAAGAAGCTACAAATTTTCATAAAAAGTTCCATGTCAATGCTAATACTTTACAAAAGCGTTTTAAAATAACTAAGGAACAGGCTAGACAAAAAATAAAACAATGTCAAAATTGTGTGACCTTTTTACCACAAGTTAATCTTGGAGTCAATCCTAGAGGACTGATACCTAACCATATTTGGCAGATGGACATCACACACTTGCCAGAATTTGGAAAATTAAAATATTTGAAGATGGCCGCAAATAGAGTGCATCACACCCTGTGTACCAAAGCCAGAATGTGTAATAAGTCCCTCTCAGCTACATGGAGGTTGGGGGGAGGGGTGGATCCACAAAGTGAATGTGAGGTGTTGTGTCTATAAGAAGTGGGCTTGGATGGATCTGGTGAAAGCACCAGATCCTGAGAATCATGCATGACCTCCCTAGCCCTGTGTCCTGATCAGACAGAAATATCTATGTCCTAGAGGAGGGAAGGGTATGGCCTGAGTTCACAGAGTATTTTAAGTGTGAGCTGGGGCCTAGTTTGGATATTTTTGCCCACGCACTGCAGAAATCTCAGCATTGTTGGATCACAGGAGAGAGGATGAGAGAGAAAAGTATCAATCTTTGTAGAGAAAGATATCCACCTGAGAAAGAGAGAGGGAAAGATATAGATCTTCTCAGAGATTGATCTTAGAGAAAGAAAGCTGTCAGTCTTCTTAGGGAGGGATAGAAAGATATGGATCAGAGAGAGAGAGATTGATCTTTTTCCTTCTATAAAAGAAATGGAAGTGTTCCTCCATGCTGACCTCACTGTGTTGCTGACCCAGCCTCTCTGTAGCTGGATTCCATCCCCAATTCTGTCCCTGGACTCAGAGGGTTTTAGGGGAAAAGGGTAGGACAAAGTGCCACACAGCTCTGTTGGCTCCATGGAAGCAGTTCCCCTAGTCCCCACATTCCTTCTGCTCACTTCTCATCAGCTTAAACTGTGGTCACTCACTGGCAAGAGAGGTGAAGAACGACAGCCTTGTAGCTTGGAGAGTAGCTTACCCTAGAGAGAGGGAAAGATATCAGTCTTCTCAGAGATTGATCTTAGAGGAAGAAAGCTGTCAGTCTTCTTAGAAACCAAGTCTGAGTTCTGAAGAGATGGCCAAAGTGAAAATCATGTGTTCAAGAGCAGACTCTTTCTTTCCCCAAACCCCAAGATGAAGGGGTCGAAACAGAGTGTTCTGGGGGTCTAGGCAGTGGTTTATCTGTCACCAAACCAGGCCTGTCATGCCTGCCTCACAGTGTGATCCTCCCTGAATCTGCAAGTTGCTAGAAAGAGAGTTCATTCACAAGATGGCTGACTCAAATTCATCTCCCTGAGGCTTAGGGGTTTTATGTGACAAGAGAGCCAGTGAAAGAGGATTTGAGGTGAGGGATTCTGTTGTCTGTGTGCATAGTGAATCTACATATCACTTGATGGGACAGGTGTTCAGAAAATGGCCACAGTAGCATGATCTGAGGGCGGAATGTTTGGCCTTTTGACATCAAATGCTCACCCATAGGACTCATGTGCAGGCCCAATTGAAAGACTGGGGGATTTCAGCTGCTTTGAGCTAAACAAAAACCTGCCAGTTTTTGAAAAGCAACTTAGGCAAACATTAACCTGTGACCTGCATAGTTGAATTGTTATCTATGGCAAAGCTAGTGGGAGTCTTGTATTTTTTAGCTATATGAGGTATAGAATTGGGCATAAAACCATGTGAAATAAGAGTGCTTATTCAAGTTTTTCTTAGGTTCATTGTAAGAGCAGAGAAGGGGAGATGCCTCCCAATGCAATAGACAGGGGAGAGGTCTGTACAAATTAGCACGAAAAAGGAATAAATATTAATTTGTGAGGAAATGACCAAGGTAAAGTACATAGTTAAGCAAAAGCAAAATGTTAAAGAGTATCTCCCTTCATACAGAGAATGTTAGCATGCCATGTTAAAACAAATGCTAGCGACCTTTCTTTTACAAAATGCACATGAGCCGTCATGGTGAAGTAGGGCTGGCAGTAATTAAGTTTGCAGAGAGTTATAAATTAAATCAAGGCAGGATGGGCAATATTACCATCAGACAGGTGGACTCTACAGGTCCAACATGTGATGTGATGCAGTGGTGGACAGCTAAGTTGTAGCAGAAATAAAGAAGTGAGGAGCCTGCCTGGAGTAAGCCAGATGATGGCCAAATTCCCAAAGCCAACGCTGCTAGAAATGGCAGGCAGCTCAGTAAAAACACATTGACAGGGAGGGGCTTCAATATATGTCTATCAAAATTAGATAAATAGAGAATAATACCTTGGATTTAGTATGTAGGTCATTGCTAATAGCAACAGAAAACAACATGTTATTTGTAGGTCTACAGAATCACTGCAAAAATTAATTATACATTTGGCCACAAAAGAAACCTTAACCAAGTTAGAAGAAAAAGCTATATATTTAATCAAGATCTAATAAGATTAGTATAAATGGTAGCATTTTCATTTAGAAAATTCAAGAAACACACATCTCGAGTACCCTCAGACTAAAAAGAGGACTGACTGTAGAGGCAGATTTGAAATCTGTTAAGAAAGCTCTGAATAGAAAAGCCCTCCTGGGACATAAACAAAACAGTACTTAGTAGAGAAATTAAGTCTATGTGACTTCTGTATTGAAATAGCAAGATAAAATACCAGGACCTACATGGTTTAAGTACCAAAGGAAACTGGGAGGAAGTAATTGATAAAAATCAAAGCAAATTAATGAGCTGGGAAACCAAAGTGTATTTATATTCACGTTTATGTCAGAAATGTAGGGATTCTGTGTTTGGGATTGAGGTCTCTGATAGCTTCATGACTGTGGCATGCTTAATGGCTAGGAAGTTTGTGTGCAAAGACACAGAATGCCTGGCTGCTGGGAAAACTTCTGTGCAAAGACACAGGAAGCCTGGCAGCAATGTCCTTCTGAGTCTTATCAGCCTCAGCCTTGATCTCAGGCACACAGCTCCTGGGAATAAAGGAACTCTCTTGGTAGAACACCACAATGTTTCACTGAACCTAAACCCATCCACATAACTTTATACAATGGACTTTCTTGAATGCTAAACAAAGCTCCTAACATTGCACATTGTAACTTAGTATGTGACTGAGGAATAAGCTGCATAATGTTGCTAAGTCTGTAACCTGCCTACTAAGACAATGAACAGTATGTATTAATGATGCCAATGACCTAAAGTAACCTGTTGATATAAATAAATCTTGGCAGCTTGGCCTCTCTGCCATTCTGACGTCTTTCTTTCCTGCCTCTGCATCTTGTCTCTGTGTCTCCTTTAATTTTCCTCATACAGAAAGGTGAGCAATCCCAGGAGTTAAGGTGTTAAGCAGCAAAAACTCAATCTCATCACTAGTTGCACTTTTCTTTGTAAAGGAAGAAGGGAATAGCAGAAACATAGGAGATGACGCATGAGAAAGGAGACCTAAGTACAGATCCAGAGCATGCATGGGCAAGACTCCAGTTCCCCCAGGCAGGGGAGGATGATTAAAGACATACCAGACAGGACTGTGCACCCACCAGGCCATCTCTACCCACGACAGGCTCACAAGATCAGCCTAGGTGGAAAGCCACGTGGCAGCATCCAAGAAAATGAAAAATGCAAACATTCCCAGGAAACTCTTACATAGAAATAAAAACATCAGTACATTCAAGTGTGTTTATGGAGCATTGTGTCAAAAACTGGCAGCACATTGTTCTATCAGCAAGGAACATTGTGGTCACATGCAGGTTGTACATTAATGTTGATATCGGCCAGGAGAAGGAATGAAGTCAAGCTGAGAAACTACATTTAAGGGATTGTCCCCCCTCCCCAGAGTGGGAACAGAAGATTCAGAAAAGTGAGTCTGGTAAGACCGCATTTATTGTATTTTTCCCCCCTGGCATCTGCTGAGCCATTGGTATTATTGACTTTGTTAGTTAGTTTTCCATGACTATTAGAAATACCTGAGATAAATCAGCTTATAAAGAAAAAAATTGTTTGGTTCATGGTTTCAGAGGTCTCAGTCCATGTTCAGTTGGCCCTGAGGATTTTGCAGTCCATCATGGCAAGAACAAGGACAGAGGAAGCTGCTGACATAATGATAGCCAGGAAGCAAAAGAGAAAGGCAGGAGTCATAATAGCCCCTACCTTTACACATTCCTACTGACCTGTTTCCAATTAGGACTCCCTGGTAGTGATTCTACCAAGTCCAGATAGTACCTCAGCCTGAAAGGGTTAAAACCCTTGGGCCTTTGGGAGCACTTATCATAACCTTGGCACTGTCCACAGTGGCATCCACAGATCACCATGAGAAGATTTCACCTGCCAGGCCCCTTTTTCAGAAACATGACACATACAGGTGGTGAGAAAAATATTGGGAAACAGAGAATAGTCATGAGATGCTGATGCTGAGGAAGGAGCAAACCAAGTATGTATGAAGCGAAAGCTCGAGCTAAAATGTGTACCACTTCTCTGCTTCTGTGTTAATTGACATCTTGGTGATTGTTGCAAAGAAATAAAAGTTTCCGTTTTTTGAGTTCATTTTTGAGTTATGAGGATGCACTTGTTTACTGTGATCCAGGGTGGGGCTGCTCAAACCCAGGCAGATCAGCAGTGCTAACCAAAGCATGTCCTGGTGCATTCTGGCCTGCTTGGCTCTGCCCCCCGCCTACGACCAGGTGCATGGGTTAATGGGTGGAGGGTTCTACAGCTGGATGGGGTCCAGCCCACCTCAGGCGGACTCTGCCTGGGCTAGGTGGGCCGGGCATTCCTGCTGCCAGGTGGCTGGTGTCTAACTCATGGTGATGTGTACTTTGCCACACCCTTCTCAGTAGGCAGTTTTTGCTGGGACGGTCCTGGCACTGCCTATTCCCTGCTTTCTGCCCCAGTGAGCTGCCCTTCATTGTTTTATTATTATTATTATTATTATTATTATTATATAAATGGCAGTAGAGTGTATTTTGGTATATTATATATACATGGAGTATAACTTATTTTAATCAAGATCCTATTCTTGCGATTGTACGTGATGTGGAGTTACACTGATTCATGGCACTGTGTTTATATATAAATATAGGAAAGTTGTGTCTGATTCATTGTGTCTGTTCAGTTCCTTTGCCCATTTATTGATTGAGTTTTGGGGATTTTTTTGGTGGTAAGTTTATTGTGTTCTTTATATATCATGGAGATTAGTGTTTTTATCTGAGGTGAGGGTGGCAAAGATTTTCTCCCACTGATTCATGGCACTGTGTTTATATATAAATATAGGAAAGTTGTGTCTGATTCATTCTACTGCCTTTCCTATTCCCATTTTCCTCCCTCCCCTTCATTCCCCTTTGTCTAATCCAGTGAACTTCTATTCTTCCCTTGCCCACCCTTTCTTGTTTGGGCTTAGCATCCACATAACAGAGAACATTCGGCCTTTGGATTTGGGGATTGGCTTATTTCACGTAGCGTGATAGTTTCCAGTTCCATCCATTTACCAGCAAATGCCATCATTTCATTCTTCTACATGGATGAATAATATTCCATCATGTATGTATACCACATTTTCTTCATTGGTTCATCTGTTGAAGGGCACCTAGGTTGGTTCCATAGCTTGGCTATTGTGAATTGAGCTGCTGTAAACATTGATGTGGCTGCATCACTGAAGTATGTTGATTTTAAGGCCTTTAGGTATAAACTAAGGAGTGGGATAACTATGTCAAATAGTGGTTCCATTTCAAGTTTTCTAAGGAAACTCCATGCTGCTTTCCAGAGTCTTTGTACCAATTTGCTGTCCCACCTGCACTGCACGAGTGAACCTTTCTCCCCACATTCTCTCCAACTTTTATTGTTTCTTGTATTCTCGATATTTGCTGTTCTGACTGGAGGTGGAATCTCAGTGTCGTTTTTTTTTTATTAATTCCAGATGATAGTTTATTGATTGAATGAAGTATTACAATATATTTGAACTTCATAAGTCTCTGTCATTTTCACCATTTTTTAAAATTTAAGTTGTAGATGGACACAATGCCTTTACTTTATTTATTTTTAGGTGGTGCTGAGGATCCAACCCAATGCCTCACATGTGCCAGGTAAGTGCTCTACACTGAGCCACAACCTCAGCCCTCATTTTTACTATTTTTTAAAGCAAGTTTTTTTTCCCCTCTCTTTTGCATTACTGAGAATTGAAACTAGGGCTTTGCACTTGCTAGGCAACCCCCCTGCCACTGAGCTGTGCTCCCTGCCCTGACGCAAGTATTTCTTCAGTTGTTCTTCACTCTTTTCAATGCTATAAAGAAAGCTGAAGACTGGAGTCAGTCAGTTAAAAACCTTTGGCTGGGATTTTGACTCAGTGGTAGAGTGCTTGCCTAGCATGTGTGAGGTACTGGGTTTGATTCTTAGCACCACATATAAATAAATGAATACAACTACTTAAAAAAATCTTTGAGGGGATACATCTGTGCTCATTGCCCAGAAAAGAATTTGTGTGAAATTATTTGGAAATTGTGTCTGGGAGTCTCCTCCTCCTCCTCCTCCTCCTCCTCCTCCTCCTCCTCCTCCTTCTTCTTCTTCTTCTTTTTTCCTCTTTTTTAAATTTATTTTTTATTTATATGTAACAGTGGAATGCATTATAATTCTTACTACATTATTAGAGCACAGTTTTTCATATCTCTGGTGGTTTACATAGTATATTCACACAATTTGTGTCTTCACACCTGTACTTTGAATAATAATGATCATCACATTCAACCATCATTAATTACCCTCTGCCCCCTCCCTTCCCCTCTACCCTCTCTGCCCTATCTAGAGTTCGTCTATTCCTCCCATGCTCCCTCTCCCTACCCCACTATGAATCAGCCTCCTTATATCAGAGAAAACATTCGGCATTTGTTTTTTTGGGATTGGCTAACTTCACTCAGCATTATCTTCTCTAACTCCATCCATTTACCTGCAAATGCCATGATTTTATTCTCTTTTATTGCTGAGTAATATTCCATTGTGTATATATGCCACATTTTTTATCCATTCATTTATTGAAGGGCATCTAGGTTGGTTCTACAGTTTACTATCGCGAATTGTGCTTCTATAAACATTGATGTGGCTGTGTCCCTGTAGTATGCTGTTTTTAATCCTTTGGGTATAGACCGAGGAGAAGGAGGGCTGGGTCAAATGGTGGTTCCATTCCCAGTTTTTCAAGAAATCTCCATACTGCTTTCCATATTGGCTGCACCAATTTGCAGTCCCACCAGCATCATATGAGCATTTCTCTAATTTCTGGAGATGTTGGACATTTTTTCATATATTTGTTCCACCATTTGTATTTCTTATTTTTTTTATTTTTTAGTTGTAGTTGGACATAACCCTTTATTTCACTCGTTTTATTTATTTATTTATTTATTTATTTATTTTTGTATGTGGTGCTGAGCCACAACCCCAGGCCCTGTATTTCTTATTTTGTGAAGTGCCTGTTCAGTTCCTTTGCCCATTTATTGATTGAGTTTTGGGGATTTTTTTGGTGGTAAGTTTATTGTGTTCTTTATATATCATGGAGATTAGTGTTTTTATCTGAGGTGAGGGTGGCAAAGATTTTCTCCCATTGTGTGGGCTCTCTTTATGTTCTTGATTGTTTCCTTTGCTTTCTAAGTTTGACTCCGTCCCATTTATTGAATCTTTATTTTACATCTGGCACTTCAGGAGTCTTATTAAGGAAGTCAGTACCTAAGCCTACATGATAGAGAGTTGGGCCTACTTTTTCATCTAGAAGCAAGGTCTCTGGTCTGATGCCTCAATCCATGATCAGCTTTGAGTTGAGTTTGAGTTTATTAGTGATAATTTTATTATGTTTATGGCACCTTTGTCTAGTATGAGATAACTATATTTGTATGGGTCTGTCTCTGTGTCTTCTATTCTGTTTCATTGGTTTTCATGCCCATTTAGGACCAACACCATGCCATTCTGGTTACTAGAATTCTGCAGTATAGTTTGAGGTCTGGTATTGTGATATCTCCTTTTTTTCCATATGTATTATTTTGGCTATTCTGGGCCTCTTATTTTTCCAAAGGAATTTCATGTAAATTTCATAGTAAATATTTCTAAGGAGAATATCATTGGAATTTTAATAGTAATTGCATTAAATCTGTATAACACTTTTCATCGTATGGCCATTTTGACAATATTAATTCTGCCTATTCAAGAACAGGGGAGATCTTTCCATCTTCTAAGGTCTTCTTCAATTTTTTTCTTTAGTGTTCTGTACTTTTCATTGTAGAGCTCTTTCACTTCTTTTGTTAGATTGATTCCCAAGAGCTTTTTGTTTTGCTTTTGTTTTTGTTTTGAGGATATTGTGAATGGGAGCATTTTCTTGATTTTTCTTTCAGGTGACTCATCACTGGTTTACAGGAACATAATTGATTTATGGGTGATAATTTATATCCTGGTACTTTGCTGAATTTATGAATTCTAGAAGATTTCTGGTGGAGATTTTTACTCTTCTAAGAATAGAATCATGGGTCACCATGATCAGAAGTGATATGCACCAGGGTTAAGCCAAGTTCAGCATCCCTGTCCCCAGTCTCTCTTACCCTCATCAAATAGGGATAGTTTGAGTGCTTCTTCTCCTACTTGTATCCCTTTAAATTTTTTTCTTTGTCTAATTGCTGTAGCTAGTTTTCAAGGACTATGTTGAATAGGAGTGGTGAAACAGGACACCCCTGACTTGTTCCAGTTTTTAAAGAGAATTCTTTCAATTTTTCTCCATTTTTATAATGGTGACCTTGGGTTTAGCATATATAGCTTTTACTATGTTGAGGTATGTTCCTACTATCCCTAATTTTTCCTAGTGTTCTGAACATGAATGGGTGCTGTATTTTGTCAAATGCTTTTTCTGCATCTATTGAGATATTCATGTGGTTCTTGTCTTTAAGTCTATTGATGTGATGAATTACATTTATTGATTTCCATATTTCAAACCAACCCTGCATCCCTGGATTGAATCCCACTTGATAATGGTGTGCTATATTTTTAATATGTTTTCAGGTGATTTCCTAGTGTTTTATTGATGTTTGCATCTATGATCATCAGGCATATTGATCTGAAGTTTTCTTTGGATGATGTGCCTTTGTCTGGTTTTGGTATCGGGGCAATACTAGGTTCATAGAATGAGTTTGGAAAGGTTCCCTCCTTTTCTGTTTCATGGAATAATTGGAAGAGTATTGGTGTTAGTTCTTCTAGGAACATCTGGTAGAACTTGGCTGAGAATCCATTTGGTCATAGGGTTTCCTTGGTTGGTAGGCCTTTGATGGCATCTTCAATTTCACTGCTTGAAATTGATCTGTTTAAATTTTCTGTGTCCTGATTTAATTTGGGCAGGTCATATATCTCTAGAAATTTGTCGATGTCTTTGTGGTTTTCTGTTCTGTTGGAGTATAGATTTTCAATGTAGTTTCTGATTATCATCTAAATTTCATTAGTGTCCGTGGTGATATTTCCTTTTTTGTTATGAATTTTAGTAATTTGAGTTTCGTCTCTCTTTTTCTTTATTAGCTTGGCTAAAGGTTTATAAATTTTATTCTTTCAAAGAACCAATTTTTTGTTTCATCAATTTTTTGAATTTTTTTGTTTCATAATTTCAAAATTTCATAATTTTGGCCCTGATTTTATTTATCCCCTTAGATACTGAGGAGGGTTGACTCTAATTGACTCATTGCTAAAAACTTGTGTCATCTTGCAGCTCCTGTGATCATTAAAGAGTTGGTGGCCAGAATGCCACTCACTGACTGCAGGGATTTCAGGGTGCCTAGGAGGGGTGCACCTGGATCAGAAGTGAGGTGCAGCAGGGAGAAGCCAGGTTCAGTGTCCCCATCCCCACTCCCTCTTACCCTCACTGTCTTCATTCCAGACAAGCCTGGCATCAGCCTCCTAGGTCGTCGGGCCCCACCTCTGGTGTCTCATCAGGAAGTGTGTGTGAAGGAGCCCTAGCCAGCTGGAGGGTGCTACAGAGGCTCCAGCTGTGGAGAGCTTTTGATGGGGGGATTGGGATGGTTCACTAGGTAGTGAGAAGGGCAGAATGATGATAGGGAGCGCAGTGAGAGGGAATGCTGGGTAGGAAGAAAGAGAAATGTAACCCACCAACAGTCAGAGGCTCAGTCCGGTGGAAAATATCTATGGAATGTAAGCACCACATCCCAACATTTCAGTAGATGATGGGCTACATATAAGATGATGGTCTCCTAAGGGTACATTTTCCAGCTGATTGAGCTTACCTTTTTAAATCAACTGTTTTTAAAGAAATTTTAGTTTGCAAAGCTCTTTGGTGTGTATTGCCTCATTAGGATCCCAGATCCACTGTTGAAGGGTTTTAGCTGATGGGGAAGTGAGGCCCAGAGAGGACACCTTCCCAGGTCACATGGCTAGAGAGCAGTGAAGCTTAATTCACTTCACTCCAGCTCCTGCCTCTACATGAGCTTTTTAAATAAACTATTTTAGGGGCTTGGGCGTAGTTCAATGGTAGAGCACATGCTTCGCATGCACAAACCCTGGGTTTAATATCCAGCACCCCTAATATAAGCTATTTTAGAATCTCTTTAGGTTTATAGAAAAACTACAAAGACGGTAGAGTGCCCGTATGTCCCAGCAACCCATCCAGGAGCCCCCATTGCATTCAGCTGCCATGTCCCCTTAGGCTCCTCTTGGCTCTGACCTTCCTTGCTTTGAATTGCTTAACCGTTTGGAGGAACGATGGTCAGGTATTCCGTAGAGTGGCTCTCGGTTGAGTGTGTCTGATATTTCTGTCATGACGGGGCTGGGGCTGGTGGCTTAAGGAGGAAGATCACAGAGAAGGTGCCCTTTTTATCTCATCATATGAAGGACATATAGGAGCAATGTGACACATCACTGTGGTGTTGACCTTGATCTCTGCATGAGGTCATGTTTGTCAGGTTCTTTGCTGTACCTTACTCTCCCTGGAAGGAAGTCACTATTTCTGCCCAGACAGAAGGACTTGGGGGTGATACTTGAGGGCAGAGGATCTACATGAATGATAGTTTAGTATGGTACATTAAAATAAGGGGACTGTGATGTAGCTCAGTGTTTGAGTACTTGCCCAGCAGATGGAAAGCCCTGGGTTGCATCCCAGCATTGCAAAAGAAAATGAATTAAAATAATAAAAACATACTTCATACTTAAAGTGTACAACTTGATTTTTAAAATTCTGTTTGCAACCCTCACCACAATCAATTTTTAAACATTTCCATCTCCCCTAACAGAAAGCCCATATCCATTAGCAGTCACTTCCCATTCCTTGCCTCTATTGCCTCCCCAAGGCCCAGAAACCACTAATCTATTTTCCATCCCTATGAATTTGCCTTCTCTGGATATTGCATATAAGGGGAATCATGCAATATGTGAATATGTATCTGGCTTCTTTCACTCATCATTATGTTTTCCAGGTTCATTCATGTTGGAGCATGTATCAGCTGCTCGTTCCCTTTTTTTGGGTGAACACTAACCCAGTACATGGCTGGGGCACATTTCTTTTATCATTCATCAGTTGATGGACATCTGGGTTGTTTCCACTTTGTGGCTATTATGAATAATGCTGCTAGGAACACTCATGCCCAGATTTTTCTGTGGACAGATGTTCTCCTTTCTCTTGTGTCCATGCTTAGTAATGAAATTGTAGGTCATACTGTAACTCTATGTATAACTACTTGAGGAACTTCCACACTATGTTCTAAAGTAGCTGCACCATTTTATACTCTCCCAGTGATGCAGGAGGCTCCCAACATTCTTACCATCATTGGGGACTGTCTGTCTTTTTCACTATGAAGAGAATAGCTGCCAAGTCAGTGGTACCAAAGCATGTTCTTCCTGCTTACAAGTGGCTGGAGAAGCCAGCATATCAGGATGAGAGCCACCTCATCCCATCAATCTCCACAGCCATCAGCACCTCACCATGGCAATAGGGAGACCCCACCAAGGCTGCTGGCTGCCTGCTTATCCATGCATCCATGATGGGTGCTATCAGCCAGCTGGCCTCTGAGGTAGCTTTTCCAGGCTAACAGACCCTTCTGGCCATGTGTTCTTTTTCAATCAAGCGATCAATAAGTTCCCACTTCTTGGGGTCATCTGCCAGGCCTGCACTTGTCGGAATTCCACATCAAATGGAGTTTCAGGTGTTCCTGAATGTTCCCACCATGTGCTCACAGACCATTCTCTGTCTGCCCATAAGAAGCATCATGTGTGGGTTTTCCTGTCCCTAGGTAAATCTGCTGAAAACCATCTTTCTAATAAAAGATGATTTTTAATATGATGGATAATTTCTTTTTATCTTAGACCCCAGGCATCCCCACATGTAGGATGATTTGGCACATTGGGCTGCTTCCATATCTTCTGAGGTCTCCCTCCGTCCCATGCACTGTGCTAACTTTGCTGGGCCTACAGTACTGGACCAAAGCTGAGATTGCTGCCTTCCTGTGAATTCCAGTTCATGGAGAGACAAGGAGAGAAGAAAAGCGATCAAAATAGTTACACAAAGATTTGATCACAGATTTTTGCCAAGCTCCTAGAAGTAAGGGATGTATTATTGGCGAGGGGCGGATCAGGAAAGCCGAAATCTGAACACAGGTAAGAATTAGGTTGGTGCAGAGTAGAAGGGAAAGTGTCCCAGGGAGGGAGAATGGCACAGGAGAGGCCTTGAGGGAGGAAATCTCCTGGCCTGTTGAGGAACGCTAGTGGCCTGCAGGTAATGAAAACAGCAGCTGGTGCGGCAGCCAGGAGCCAAGATACACAGGACTCGGAGGCCATGGAATTCTTTCCCTGTGAGCAATAGGAAGCCACTGAAGTTTTTTAATCAGGGAAGAGATATGCTCAAGCCTTTCTTCATTGTCCAGAGTCCCCATAGGCAGCCTTTTAAAGAAAACATCACGGAAGATAATTTCAGGCTTCAGGGAGAACAGGCAGGTAGTGAGGACAGTGGCCCCAGAGGAAGAGCATAGGAGCCCAGTCTAGGATGAGGATCGGGAACAGATTGTTAGGGCTTGCAGAGATACCAATCTCACGAACAGGTATCGGCAGGAGTTTCTATTACAACCCAAGCTGTGCCAAAGCTAAAACTCTTTTCATTTATTCAGTGCTGGGGAACAGAGGGCCTCATGTGTGTTGGGCCAGCAGTCTACCACTGAGCTAAACCTAAGCCTATAACTGAAGATTTTAACCAAAAAAATAAAAATAAAAAACAACCTTGGGAGTTTTGTTCTCTGTTATTTAAAACCTTTCAGGGCTTCTTGCTCTGTCTGATAACCCCCTATTGTTGCTACTTATGACAAAAGCAAAACAAAAAGTATCAAGACATATCTGTATGATAAGATCATTGTTGCTCGCCACCTCCCCAGCCTGACCTGACTGACCTACAAGCCTCTGTGCCCACAGAACACCATCTATCTCCTCACCTCCTGCTGGCCACACCGTACATATCACACCTTATTGGTGACAAACTGTGATGGACAGCCTTCTCTTGTTTCCTGCCTCTGTACCTTTACTTTCTGTTTCAAGGTCCCTTGCTGTCCCTTGCCTGAATACCTCTCACTCGGCTCAGATGTGCTTTTCACAGGACCCTCTTCTGAGCCCCTCTAACATCCCACACAAACCCCCATTACTACAGTTTTCATTTTATTCTTAATTGTTTTTCTTTATTGCGCTATTCAACAAATATTTATTGAGTACCTGCTGAGTTCCAACCATATTCCAGGTGCTGGGAGTTTCAGCAGTGAACAAATCACATTAGGTTGGTGGAGTCCAGCAAGGAGAGGCCAGGTAGCCAACAAAATAAGTACAACCATGTGTCACTTAATGATGGCGTGTGTTCTGAGAGCCACCTTTGGCAGTTTCATCACCATGTGAACACCATAGAACACACTCACACTAACCAGGTGGTCTCATCCACTACACACCTGCACTACGTGGTCCATATGTGGTATGACCTATTGTTCCCAGGGCCACAATGAGCAAAGCAATGATGATTAAGTTCCCACAAGAAAAAATGACATTATCAAAAGATACTGTAAACATATGATGTATGAGGCAGCAGAGCGCACTCTTCAGAGGAAAAAGAATTCTTTTGTAAGTGAAAGGAATACACTCTAAAATTATAAGGGTGATAAAATATGGTATAAGCAAATACATGCACCAGTCACAGTTGTTCATTACCATCGTCCTATATCATGCCCTGCATATAGTTCTATGTGTTGCGCCTTTAAAAACTGCAGTGTAGTGGATTTGTTTACACCAGCAGACATTGGAGCAAGGTGTTGCCCTGTGAGATTACAGGTGGTAGGACTTTAAAACCCCATTACCACCACCATCCTATGTGGGTTGTAGTCATGTGGCACATCACTGTGGATAGATAGCACCTCAGAAGGATCAAGATGCTCTGGGGAAAAAGGAAACAAGGACCAGGTGGTGTCCTGTGACGTGACGTGGAGCTGAACCACCTGGATGGATCTATGCTGCCAGCTGATCCAGGTAGAAGGAGGGAGAGATGAAGACCACATCCTCGGGGGCTCATAGGCCATGATGGGGACCTTATCTTTTCCTCTCAGTAAATGGGAGACCAAGACACCCCAAGGCCAGCCTCCACGTGGGGCAAGGGTGTCAGGGAAGCTTCAAGTAGGAGAAGGCCCAGAGTCTGGTGCAGTGAGAAGTGACAGGATACCATGCCCCCACACGTGGCACAGAGTGGAACCCAGCAAACGTCGGTTAAAGGGCGGGGAAGGGGCTTCCAGGAATATGGCCTTCCCGGGTGACCTCGAAGGGGAAGGTTCTGGCCCTCTTTGCTAGTCAATGAGAGAGCAGATCCCCATCTCAGTGAGGACCCCCCACAGAAAGCCCATTCTTTAGTTTGGGGTCTCTGCCTCAACAGAGCCGTGGTACCTGTGCACATGTACACAGAGGGGAATGTGAATTGGGGGGGGCATCGCGTGGTACACTGCTATGACCCGTGGCTCACCCGCTGCTGACCTTATATAACAGGAAACTCCAAAAACAGCATCTGGCAAACACACTTTGGAAATCTGGACAAGGTCCATGCCAGGCTGAATCAGTCAGTGGCCCCCACGCCCATGATAATCCCAGGCTCCTTTTGAAGGCGGGCTATGAGCCCTGCCCAAGGCTTCACAGAATCATCTCGCCTTTCAGAATAAAACAAAAACAGACAACCCACGACCTAATCCCCCAAGCCCCAGCCCCAGCTGTAGGAGCCGAGGTCCGGATTGTGCTACACCCCACATTTGAATATTATTTTTTCCTTGTCATGCACACTTCCTGGGCAGGGATTCTAAGAGCCAAATGGGCGGGAAGAAAGGCCCTTAAATATGTCCCCTCTTGGGTTTTGTTCATTCCAGGAGGCCCAGCCACTCAGGAGAGACTGTGTTGAAGGTAATCCTCTTCCCCCAGGTTCCCTTTCCTTCACCCTCCCCTCCGAGGTGGGGATACCTGGGCAGAGCCTGCACTGGGAACAGGGGCCCTTAGGGCAAAAGTCCTCCATCCATCTGTGAGTGGGGCTGGTCCCTGCCCCAGGGTCATCATCTTAGGAGTGAGCATCCTCCCAGTTGGACGCACTGAGGACCCCAGGTCAGGTATCTGGTAGCTCTGCCATTCTTAGCACTAGGAGGCGGAAGTCCTGGGAATTCGTGGAGCAGAGGAACTGAGGTGGTCTTTGGGTGGAAGAGCTGGGTGGGCTGTCAGGGCTCGTCACTCCCCTGGAAGCAGTGGGGCTGACAGAGATGGATGTGTGTTCAAATCCTGACCTTGGTAATTGCCAACTGTGACACCAAAGACAGAGCACTGAACAGTTTTCAGCTTCACTCTCCTCATCTGTGAGACAAACCCATAGCTGTTCCTTCTTCGTGGGCTCTTTACTACGGAGCTTGGTGGTGATTAAGGGAAGGCTGGGTGGGGAGCCTAGATGAGGGATGCTAGGGCAAAGTCAAAAGTCAGCACAGGTGAGGGTAGTGTGTTTGGGGAATGCTGGAGGACACGGTGTCACCCAGATGGTGGGCTGGCTCTGGGAGAAGGATCCCAGTTTGCCACAAAAGACATTCCTATCTGGGTGCCGAGCACTGTGACAGGTGCTTTGTATCTGGGAAGCAGTTCTGTGGTCATCCCTGGCTGCTCACAAATGAGGCCCACATGCTTCTGAGTGGTGACTCTGGGGCATGAGCCCAATACCATCCTACTCATCCCCAGGCTCTTCTCCTGGTTCAACCATCCAAGGCTGAGGAGGGAGCTGTACGGGTAGAGTCAGGTTCAGCAGGAGGATCCTGCCCTACAGGCAGGTAGAGCCAAGAGGTCTCAGTAAAGAGGCTTCCCCAGCCTCCTGCCAAGTCATAGGGAGCGAGCAGTAGCATGTTCAGGCCTGTGGTGTCCTGGAGATCAGCAGGGTCCCTCTTCCCTGAGCAGAAAGCCTGGGACTGGACCTGGGGCTGGGGTCAGCACCTCATGGGGAAGGGAAGTGGTGGAAGGAATCAGGAACAAAAATTCAAGCAGGATCCTGTATCTATATCTAATATGATTAAGTATTATGTGCGTGTGATATGCAGTGATTTTTTTTTTTTTGCTTTTATTTTTGCAAGATGGAAATTCCCCTCCCTCCACCATGGTGCCCAATGTTAGGCAATGTTTGTGGGTGGATTAAATATCTCTGAAAGGAAAGCAAGGAACTGGTAATAGTGGCCACCTCTGGGGTGGGACCTGACAGCTGGTAGAAAAGGGACGAGAGAGACACTTTCCTGTGTGACCTTTTTGTCTCTTCTAAATTTTGAATGAACATGTATGCCTATTCAAAAATGTAACCAAACATTTAAAAATATGAGCTCATCGCAAAAAAAAAAAAAAAAAAAAAAAAAAAAAAGGTTACACTAGAGAAGAAACAGAGATCACTGGAGCAGTGGCACAGGGGTCTAGCTCAGTGGTAGAGAGTGTTTAGCATGTGGGAAGCCCTGGGTTCCAATCCCCAAAACGAGAAAGAGAGAAGGGAGAGAAAGAAAGAAAACAATAAAAGAGAAAGAAAAGAAAACAAAGATCACCAAATACTACCTCCATCCAATGCTCCCCCCATGATGAGGCTATCTTTCTGGTCTTCTCTTGTATGCCTGCAAAAGTGCATGTACACCACACATGCAAGCCTAGCACTCCTGTTATTTCATAACCTGTTCCTTGTCCCTAGAACCTGGGACACATCTGGCACACACAGAGCCCTTATTAATATGCTGAGTAACTTTATTTCATTCCTAAATACTGCCCAATAACCACCACATGAATGCAGCATAGTTCATTTGAACTGCCTCCTGCCTTAGGGCCTTTAGAGTGTCTTCAGTATTTATTCTATACAAACTGTGATGACTTCAGTGACTGCTTAGGAATGTAGTAATTACTATAAATTTCTGAATATAGACCTTTTGTGCAGGTAAAATACCTTTGGAAGCCTTTTGCTAGATATTGCCCAGTTGCCCTCAGAAGAACCAGTCCAATTTGCCAAGATGGTTTCTTGAACAAGTAACAGGAATTACCTCCATATTTCTGCATAGAAACCTGAAAGCCTGCGAGTTCCTTGCTGCCATTGATCTGTGTCTCCCAGGCTTAGCATGCACTGATTTAACGACTTATGCCTGCTCTAGCTCTTGACCAGTCACCACTAGAGAGGGTTTGCAGGTATCTTGATGCTAGTTTTTCTTTAATCAACCTGAGAGTGGACTCTTGACCAATGTTCATCCAATCTAATCTGGAAAGTGTGTTACAGTTCCTGGAATGTTTGCCTGGGGGTGTGTCACCAGCTTTGCAAGCAGGTAGAGGCGGGAGTGGGACACCAGAGATGCCAGGAAGAGTCCTGTCCCCAGCACACTGCCAAGAAAGAACCCACTATGAGCAATTATGCTTAAGATCAGCATCAGGGCTTCCTCACCCTAATTGCGGATGTCAGTTTGCCCTGGGACATCTCAAAACACCAGAAGGATCCTGAAATTTGTGGTAGAAAAGGGGACCTCGCAGAAAAAATGACAATTTTCATGGATCCAGAGAAGATAACTCTCTTCCTATACTATTAAAACGGGGGAGGGGGGGGGACAGTAAGCGTGAGCAAGTACACTGGTGTAGGTGCCGAGACGCAGCTCTGAGCCAAGGACGTGGCCTTCTTTCCAACCTCCTCCACCTTGCTGCAAGATCCCCTCTGTCCCTAGATACCATGAGCAAGATCAGCGACGTGGTAAAGAGGGCCAGGGCCGCCTTCAACTCAGGCCTGACCCGCCCGCTGCAGTTCCGGATCCAGCAGCTGGAGGCGCTGCGGCGCATGATCCAGGAGCGCCAGGCGGACATCACCGAGGCTTTGGCTGCTGATCTGCACAAGGTGCTCCTGCTAGCAGGGCTGCAGGGCTGCGCGGGAGACCTCCACCAGAGTGGGGACAGTTATGGTTTGGTGTAGGGTATCGCTAGCGTGCATGGGGTTCTGTGCTCAACATTTTACAAAGGACCAGGTTCGGCCCCCAAAACCCTTCGTGAGTGTCATGACCATATTATAGAAGGGGAAATGAGGCTTGGAAAGGTTTAGGAACGGCTTGGAGTCACCCCAGTTCATCAGCAGCCTGAGAGAAGAGAAAAGGTGCCTCTGCAGGGTGCAGATCTTTGGAGCTCACCCCTCTGCCATCTCAAGGCCTTCCCACCACCCTGTTCTGTAGTTTTAGAAGATGGCTCAGGACTATTCATCTTAAAACCAAAACGAGAAAACTCACTCTTGACCTCACAGCCAAAGCTCATATTTTCTGTCTGTGCCTCCCCTCTCCTCACTCTGTGCTGCCCGAGAAGCCCTCGGTCCCCGGCCTACTCCTTCTGTCACCTTGTCTCCCGGCTTCTCTTCTGACTCTCTTGGGAAGCCATCTCCCTGTCCCTATTTCTTCAGGGTGGTCTTAAGAGGGCTCCTTCCTAGGTTCAGGT
This sequence comes from Urocitellus parryii, assembly GCF_045843805.1. Taxonomy (NCBI): domain Eukaryota; kingdom Metazoa; phylum Chordata; class Mammalia; order Rodentia; family Sciuridae; genus Urocitellus; species Urocitellus parryii. The sequence goes on along the minus strand of NC_135537.1, from coordinate 120,845,361 downwards.
CTTATTTTGACCCATAAACTTTCCCAGACAATACAACACATGGCTCAATTCCCCATCTCCCCCCTACACACACCAACTCACTAATGACCCTCAAATCTGTCTCCTCCATCCAGGCCTGGCTTTTTCTTTCAGTCACCAGCCCTCTCCCTGCCAGAGCCCCCAATCCAGCAGAAGTTAGATCCACCACTCCTGTTAGACCCTCACCTCTGTTTCTCCCCCAACCCCCATGTACTCTCTCTTCCTGGTCCCCCACCTGGGCTGGGGAACCCATGGTGTACAACTCCCATTGCCCTGGCAGCTAAGGACTGGGAATGCCTAGCTTGCACTCCCAGAAGCTTGGCCTTGCTTCTGGGCTAGGAGCTTACATGGTGTCTTCACCACAGAATGAATGGACCGCCTACCGTGAGGAGGTGGGGTACGTTCTGGAGGAGATTGCGTATATGATCAAGAATCTCCATGAGTGGGTCAAGGATGAGCCTGTGGAGAAGACTCCTGAGACCCAGCAGGATGAGTCCTACATCCACTCAGAGCCCCTGGGAGTGGTCCTCATCATCGGCACCTGGAACTACCCCTTCAACCTCGTTATCCAGCCCATGGCGGGCGCCATTGCTGCAGGTACTAGAGGCTCCGTTCCAGGAGGGGCTCAGGCCTGGGGGAAAGAGGAGACCTGGTGGCAGACAGTGGTTTGATGTGACTTTCACAGGAGGCTGTGGAGACAAAACCATTTAGTTTAGGCCTCCAGGTACCTGCATCCGAGGCCGGTCAGATGCAGACGACCACGAGAACAGCTTCCACCTGCCCATGTGTGTGGGTGGCTAGGGTAGCTCTCAGCTAAATCCACCAGGAGGGGCTAACACTACTCTCCCAACCAGCCCAAGAGCATCTCCCTCTCCTTTGTCCTTTCCTCTTTCCCAGCCTCCCAGCAATTGCAGAAGGGAAGGTGGTGCAGTTCTAGCCAGCATGAGCCTATGTGTGCACCTGTGTGCCTGTGTTTGTTCCTGGGGCATCTGCTCATGCGTGCTCCTCAGCCTATGCCTTGTGTGTATTGCAAGTTTATGTGCTTGTGCATGTGCCTACAAGTCTTCCCTCCACGCCTCTGAGGACATGGATGTTGGAAGGAAGGCTCCAGGGTTGGTCAATAGGAGAGAAGAGCATTTGGGGTGGCCTGGTGTGGCGCTAAGTCTGTTTACTTTGCAGGGAATGCAGTGGTTCTCAAACCCTCAGAGCTGAGTGAGAACATGGCAAACCTGCTTGCCACCATCCTCCCTCAGTACTTAGATAAGGTAAGGGACCCTCCAGGCCTCAAAGATAACTGTTTGAGGTCAGGTCTTTGGGGCTTGAGCAAGCCTCAGGTTGGGGAAGGATAGCTCCCAGGAGCTTCCCTCTCCTGCTGGGATGAACAGAAAGTCTCTGAGCCCTAATCGGGGAGCTCTACTTGCCAGTGGCCAGCCAGAGTGGGGTGCTGAGTTGCTGGGCCACAGGACCACTGGTCTCAGCCACGGCCTTACATGCAGGGGTGAGGAGGGAGCTGGTCTTGGCTGAGCCTTTCTTCTCTCCTTGCATGAAAGGACCTGTACCCAGTGATCAATGGGGGTGTCCCTGAGACCACAGAGGTGCTCAAAGAGAGATTTGACTACATCTTCTACACGGGCAGCACGGGCGTAGGGAAGATTGTTATGACGGCTGCTGCCAAGCACCTGACTCCTGTCACACTGGAACTGGGAGGAAAGAGCCCCTGCTATGTGGACAAGGACTGCAATCTGGATGTGGCCTGCCGGTGAGGAGGCCATTCCTTCTGCTGTCTCTAGCACACCCAGGCTGCAGGCTAAGCACTGCAGTTCTGCTCTGAATAGTACAAATGGGCCCTTTCCCCACTGGGCCTGCAGTCCTCAGCAGGAGCTCGGGGGGGGGGCTAGTAGAAGCTGGAAAGGAACCTCATTCACAGAAAAGGTGCATTGAGTCCAGGAAGGCTTCCTAGAGGAAGAGAGTTCTAGGCAGAGCTCTGACCACTCTGTGGACATCACAGGGAAGGCAATGGTCCAAGCAGAGACTGCAAGAAAAATAAGTGTGGGGTGTTCAGGGCTCAAAGAAGTTGGCCCTGACCAGCTCTCTGCCATAATTGAGCTGATAATCTGGAGATCGTGACCCATGAGAAGAACGGCTGACACTCAGTGTCCAAGGCAGGACTCATATCCTGACCTTCCAACCTGAGCCAGGGCTCTGGCCACCTCTGTGCACCACATATGTGGTCCTTGGAGATGGGGTGGGGGGTGCAAGTAGAGGTAACACCTGGCCACGAAGGCTGATCATAGAGGCACAAAGCCCACCAACCCCAGATATCCCCCAGAAATTCCCCACCTGCCACCAATGAGTTTAGCACCCATTGGCTCCAGAAGGCGCTCTCAGCCCAGTGTCCAGAAGTGCGTGGGCTGCTTAGAAAGACTCACTGTGACCACTCCACAGCCTGTGGCTAAGCCCACTATGCCTTGACCCTGAGCACACGGAATAGCCCTGCGTTCTTGGGAATCTTCCCATGGCCTGCGGGACATAATCCACCCTGGAATTTTCACAGACGCATCGCCTGGGGGAAATTCATGAACAGCGGCCAGACCTGTGTGGCCCCAGATTACATCCTTTGTGACCCCTCAATCCAGCACCAAATCGTGGAGAAACTAAAGAAGTCTCTGAAAGTGAGTATGGGACCCTGGAGCCTGAGCGTGGGAGCTGGGAGGCAAAAGGTGGGCGTGACACCAGGAATGACTTCTTGAAATCGTTCCTTTCTTCTGATCATACAAGGAATACACACACACAATAGAGACCATTTCAGAAAGTTTAAAAAGCATAAAAAAAAAAACCTCTGCACCCAGAATCCCATCACCCAGTCTGCTGACATGTGGCTTGGAAGCCTTTGACTATGACCAGGGCCTTTGTCCTTCCCTGAAGCCTCCCATCTCTTCTCAGGAGTTCTATGGGGAAGATGCCAAGAAGTCACGTGACTATGGAAGGATCATTAATGCCCAGCACTTCCAGAGGGTGATGGGGCTAATTGAGGGCCAGAAAGTGGCCCATGGAGGCACTGGAGATATGGCCTCCTGCTACATAGGTGCGTATGGTCCTCCAAGGTTGCCACCAAGTTCACAGAAAGCAGCTCAGATACTTGACCACCAGGCAGAGCCCTCTGATGAGCATAGATTATTCTCACCAATGGGCTTGGGGAGACGCTGGGGCCCTTAGTAGGCAAGGCTGACCATGCCTCCCAAGAAGCCCCATTCCAGCCCCAGAAGCCCATCTCCCACAAGACCAGAGAGAGGGGCTTCAGCTCCCTCTTAACTTGGCACGCCAGTCGATGATGGGGACAGTGGAGGTCATAATAAGAACCCCTGGTGCCTAGGATTGGGTCACCAGATGAGATCCATTTGGACCCCAATTTGTTGAAGAGACAGAAGGAGATACTTGTATCCTTCCAGCTGCTGTGCCTGCCCCATTACTCCCATGTAGGTTAATTCAGAATAGCCCAACGGTCTGCCATGATGGACCCCAGGAGGTGCCTGGATCATGGGGAGAGCTCTTCAGCATCTCATCGGTCCCCCTCCCTAACACTGGGCAGCATCCTCTGGGAAAGAATAGAAGCAGGAGTCAGACATGCTGGCTGGGTGGAAGGGGGTTCTCAGCACTAACTCTGGCTCCTCTCCCACCTCAGCCCCCACCATCCTCACGGATGTGGACCCCCAGTCCCAGGTGATGCAAGAGGAAATCTTTGGACCAGTGATGCCCATCGTGTGTGTGCGCAGCCTGGAGGAAGCCATCCAGTTCATCAACCAGCGTGAGAAGCCCCTGGCTCTCTATGTCTTCTCCAACAGTAACAATGTGAGCCAATGGTCCTCCAACCTGGGTCCTGGGGCTTCTGGGCACAGCCGTCACATCAAGTAGGATCCAGGGATCCACCGGCCTGAATTCAAATTATAGCTTCCTAGTTCATTGACTGTGTGACATTGGGCAAGACATTAGACCTTCTGAACCTCTTTAGCCTTGTCTTTAAGAAGTATCTAAGAAGACAGTAGCATCACCTGGTCATCGGAGCTGTTGTTCATACCATCTCCCCAGGTGGTACTGAGGACCATGTGATACTTGGGAAGGGCTGATGAGATAGCAGGTAGCTGTGCCTCTGCTGCCTCTGACCTTGTGGCTCCAGAACGTGGCTGAGACAGAACAGGAAGGGAAGCACTCTGCATCCTCTCAGCAGGAGTGGATAATCAGCAGCTTGGTCCTCAAACAGGTGATCAAGAAGATGATCTCAGAGACATCAAGTGGCGGGGTGACGGCCAACGACGTCATCGTACACATCACTGTGCACTCTCTGCCCTTCGGGGGTGTGGGTGAGTCTAGGACTGGCTCTCAGCCCACCTGCTTCCCCCCTGCCCAGGGTTCCCACAGGGCCAGGCAGACCATCAGCAGCCAGGAGCCATAGATTCCCACTTCCCTCTCCTATTTGGCCCTCTGACTTTGGCCTTGGAGCACTAATGCATCCCTAGTGCACTAATCTGTTCCATGAAGACCCCAAGTCAAGGGTCTTAACCTCTTTTAGTGGCATAGCTGGCCCAGTTTGGACTCTTCCTAGGCACTCTCTATATTGTCCCCAGCATGGATGCCCTGGAAGAAATCCTAAGGATTTCAGAAAAGGGGCCCTAGAGCCTTATAGGCACAACTTGGGGTGGAATCCTAGTCCTGAGCAACCTTCTCCCACAGGGCACAGCGGTATGGGGGCCTACCACGGCAGGAAGAGCTTCGAGACCTTCTCCCACCGCCGTTCTTGCCTGGTGAGGTCTTTACTGAATGACGATGCCCACAAGGCCAGGTACCCGCCAAGCCCAGCCAAGGTGAGAGGTGGAGAGTGGGGCTGCCAGGGGAAGCAGGCTGTGCCAGACAGGGCGAGGGCTTGGTCCTTATGGCCCCCACTTGTCCTTCCTTATAGATGCCCTGGCACTGAAGAGGGCCACTGCACCTGGCCTATCTGTGCCGTGCTACCACCAGAGGATGAGACACCCTCGCTTGCTCTCCTACTCCTGGAGCTCCTGACTCTGGCCTCTTGCTTCTCTGCTCTCATAGGCAAGCCCCCAACTCCCAGATGGACCCCAGGTCCCAGCACTCCAAGACCCTTCCCCTTGCAGGACACATAGGGACCAATAAAGGTTTCTGAACGGAAAGTCATGCTGGTAATGCTTCTTTTTTTTTGAAAGGGTGGAATTTTAATATATTTTTACATTACAATTCTTAATACACCATTATACCATAATTTATCATATCTCTGATTATATATAAGGTATGTTGACACCAAATTCACATCTTCATATATGTATTTTGTATAATGGTTGGGGTCTCCTTTCACCATCCATGCTATTCCCCTTCTCCCTTCCTTTCCCTCCCACCCCTATTCCCTATCTAGAGGTAATCTTCCTCCCTTGCTCTCCCTCCCAACCCCATTTTAAGTCACCCCCCCTTATATCAGAGAAGACATTTAGCATTTGTTTTTGGGGGATTGGCTAACTTCATTTAGCAAAATCTTCTCTAATGCCATCCATTTCCCTGCAAATGCCATAATCTTATTCTTTTTTATTGCTGAGTAATATTCCATTGTGTATAAATGTCACATTTTTTTATCCATTCATCCACTGAAGGACATCTAGGTTGGTTCCACAGTTTAGCTATTGTGAATTGTGCTGCTAAAAACATTGATGTGGCTGTGTCCCTGTAGTATGCTGTTATTAGGTCCTTTGGGTATAGTCCGAAAAGAGGAATAGCTGGGTCAAATGGTGGTTCCATTCCCAGTTTTCCAAGGAATCTCCATACTGCTTTTCCAAATTGGCTGCACCAATTTGCAGTCCCACCGCATCCTCTCCAACACTTGTTGTAGTTTGTCTTCATAATGGCTGCCACTCTCACTGGAGTGAAATGGTATCTTAGAGTAGTTTTAATTTTCATTTCTCTGACTGCTAGAGATGATGAGCATTCTTTTGTATATTTGTTGACTGATTGTGTATCCTCTTCTGAGAAGAGTCTGCTCAGGTCCTTGGCCCATTTATTGATTGGATCTGGTTTTTTTTTTTTTTTTTTGGTGCTTATCTTGTTGAGTTCTTTATATACCCTAGAGATTAGTGCTCTATCTGATGTGTAAGGGGTAAAAATTTGTTCCCAGGATGTAGGTTCTCTGTTCACCTCACAGATTGTTTCTTTTGCTGAAGAAAAAACTTTTTAGTTTGAATCCATCCCATTTGGTAATGCTTCTTTTGCATCCTGCACCCACTCGCCCTGTCCCACCTGATCCCACTGCCTCTTGAGACTTGGTCATTCCAGTGAACCAGTGAACCCCTCCCCACAGCCTCACATCAATCCCCAGGGTCTTGAGGCGGGAGGTCAATGTTAGACCAGGACACAAGAAAAGACCACTGACTCCAATTAAAATCAAATTAAAGCAAGCTTATTATTTCAACCGGCCGGGCTGCCTCTCCCACCCAAAATGGCGGGAACAAGACAGCAGCCCAGCTTTCCTGCAGCCCAGCTTTATAGCCCAGAAAGTTCCACAAAGGGGGGGGGGGTTACAGATAACAGAACTCTGACAAGCATCACACAAAGGCTAGTTTATATTTTTGCTGGCCCCAACATCAGAATTTATGAAGACCATTAGAGCCTCAGAGAGGGTCGTTATCTGGCCAGGGAAGGCCAAGATTGATGAGGTGTCACTAAAGTTTCGGGAGAGGGCTGCTATCTGGTCAGAGAGCCAGGCATGGGTGAGTTCAAGGCACGGGCAGGCATTCCAAGCAGGTTCAGAATTTGCAGTAATTTATAGTAAAGCCGAAATTATCTTTTCATGGCTTTGTGGCGAGATGGCTCCCAATTTTAAGAAAAGATCAGGTTGGGTCTATCAGTCATTATGTTGGGGTGGCATGTATTCCACTCAGACTTTGGGGTATCCGCTCCATTCCTGATGTGTCCAGCTGTGGAGAAATTAAGGAGGCTGAGCCTTGATGACTAGGGGCTCCAAAACCAGAGACCAGCGCACTCTTCTTAAACCTGATTTGGCATCTAGGGAAGGGGGTCCCTCATGAAACAACACAGTGGTCAACAGGGAGCCCCCTTGGTGATGTCGAAGTGATGCTTATTGGGGCAGAAAGACAAAGTCAGGGTTTTTGTTACACAGTAGCTCACCCCAGGTTCCATCCTTAGGGTCCTGGGGAATCAGAGTCCATGGAGAAAAGACTAAAGGGGGATGAAGGTCTGAAAGTCAGATCAGAGCAAGAGTCAAGTATCAGCCCCTCCTGGGCCAGGTAGATGAGTTGGGCAGGTAAGGCAGTAACCTATGAGGCTGGACCTTCTGTGGCAGACCCTCCTGGTATCACGGAAGCCAGTCCCTCCTTCAAACTGGTAAGAATGACTGTGACTGAGCTGTCACCCTGAAGGCACTGCAGCACTATGCTGCCATCCCTCCTGTGACTACACCAGTCATTGCTGCTCCCAAGACAATCCAACCCTGTGCCTGGCCCACATCCAGTCCCCCGAAGCCAGAATTAGGCAGATAAGCAAGGGTCAGATCCAGAGAATGGAGGAATTGAAATGTTAATTTCATAAGAGCCCTTCCCTTTTCCAACCTGTTGCTAAGGTAACCAGTCTCAGAGATTGTCCTTCCCTACAGGGAGTTATTAATTACACCCCCTTCCTGCCCAGGTCACGCCAACTTGGCCCCTCCAGCCCTTCTGCTTCTCAACTTGTGGCCATCCCACCCAGCATCTCCATGTATGCAGAAGGAGAGAGATAAGGGAAAGAGAGCAGGAGAATAAAGGAGGCCTAGGACAGATAAAAAGGCAAAACACCCTCCCTTCTTGGGATTCCAGGATACCAGCTATGGTGGTTACCCCTTTTTGAATAAACTGTGCTTTATATACTTGCCTCTGTGTGCTTCTCTAATGTTACACTTCAACATGTGAGGGAGCAGAATGTCACCAGTAACCGGTGGTATTATCCCCATCTCCCTGTTTGCCCAGTGTATCAACAACCCCCATTGATACTGAACCAGACCCACTTTGCCTGCTGCATGGTGTGCCAATCACCAAGACCACCGTATTGCAAAGCAGTTTATTCACAAGGTGGCTGAGAGTGGAAGGGGAGACCCTGTCATAGGACAGGGTGTAAGGTCAGGCAGCAGCAGCGACCAAAAAGCCACTGAACAGGGCTTTATTGAGATTTCACTCCCAGGTGGAACTCTCAGACCCGCAGAGTAAGAAGAGGGTCTGAGGAGAAACGGCGCCGGGGCTCTACCCGACTGGAATTTTTATTGGGCATAGGGCAGGAAGGGAGGGCTTGGGCCAGGAAAGGGAGTTTTTGGAGTCCCTTGTCCCACTGGAGTTGATGGGGGTTGTGGGGGGGACTGCTGAGATCCAGGATTGGCCAGGAGTCCCCGCTGATTGACAGGCTGTTCCATCAGTGCCTGAGCAGTGTTTCGAGCACACAGGCTGCTTGGTGCTTTGTTCCTAAGTCACTGCCATCGACCTGACACAGGGTATGAGGACACTTATGGAATAAGAAAGAAAGGAGATTTAGGCACAGGGAAAGGCATTTGTCGTGAAAAAGTCAGTGGTTTTGCTACAGGGGTCGCTTTATTGTAACGGGTCCACTTCATATTTTAAATATAACCTTGCTGCTCAACCACGGGCAACTTTAAAGGAACATGTTTTTGCTCCCTGTTCTCCCTCTTTCCCTCCCAACCCTGAGGGGAACAATATGAATGTTCTTCCTGTCCTGAGCCAAGTTATCTGCCCTTCTACAAGAATAATAAAACTCTGGATCTACAAATTGGAACTACAGCTCTTTCAAGGATATAAGTTAAACATTAATTAGCTCTAACACTAATGATATGTGGGAAAGCTGCCCTCTTTTAAAGCCCTCTATCCCCACAGGCAGTCAGCTGTGTGAACATGAGTTCATTGTCTTTCTCCTTCACCAGAAAGGCAATAAATCCTCTTTTTCCCTTTTTCTCAAAACTTTGTCCTTGTTACTGGATGGGCATCTGGGACAAGGACCAAGCTTTTGATTTCAGTCTGTGCACATATAATCAAATTCCTTGGCTCTTCATGGCACTCATGTTCTTGAAAATGACAGCATTAGCATGGTGTGAGAATAGAGTTTTCAGCCCCCTGATTTCAAAATTTCACCAATTGGACACTTGTGCAGACCCAAGTGAAGAGTCAGGGATTGGGACAAAAGCAACCTGCAAGTCCTGAAAAGTAACCTAAGCAATCACCATACCCCACAGGTCAGAAGTGTTATCTACAGCAAGGCTGGTGGGAAACAAAAAACATAGTTCTCAGCTGTGTGACTTCAAAAATGAGTGCTTTTAAAAGTCGACTAAAAGCAAGTGAAGTTCGAGGATTTGTTTAGTTATCCCTTGGTTGCACTGCTTGGGTATCCCATAGTCTCCTGGCCACCTTCAGCTGCTGCACCTGCTACTGGAGTTGTAGGGCAAAGAATTTGGCTTCAGGGGTCCCAACAGACAATTCTGCCATCCATCCTAAAATGCTCTTTGAAGACACAAACAATGGTGTTTGGATAGGCTTGTCTGCTGCTTTGATACCGCCAGTTCTCAGTGACGGTTACCAGTTATGAGTTCTGCTTCCTCAAATGTTGAATTTTGAAAAATGTTGAATTTTGAACATTAGAGAAGCACCAAGGCAAGTGTATAAAGCAGGTTTTGTTTAAAAATAGTAACACAGACTTCTTCCAAAAGGGAGAAGGTGGGGCATAGCTGGTATCCTGGTATCCCAAGAAGTAAGAGCATCCTACACTTTTTATATATTTTAAACTTCCTTTGTTCTCTTGCTCTCTTCCCCCTAATCTCTCTCCTTCCTGTGTAGTGACTAGGCCCAGGAGATGCCAGAGGGATGGTCAAAAGGTGAGAAGCAAGTGGGCTGGAAGAGCCAAGGTGGACTGATGGGGCAGGAAGAGAGTGGCAGCCCAGGGGGGCATTCATTAGCTGCTCTCTGTTGGTTCAGGGGTGCTTCATTAACATCCATCTGGGAGGTGCAGTTTAAGCAGGTAATCTTGGTTCTCACCATCTGCATGAGCTGGGTTCAAAAGAGCTGGCTGTAACATAAAACTAAGAAAACAGCAGAAATCCTGCAACACACAGACATGAGTTTCTCAGATCAAGGGCAGGACAGCTCTGCAACCTTAAGGGTCAGCTTCCATGCTGGACCATGCTGGAAAGAGCATGCACCTGGAATCTCTTTATTCTACCTGGGGGACACACACAAAGGAGTTTCGATGGAATGTTCTTCACCAAATAAGGCAGGGGATAATATTTCGAAGGTGGAGTTTTGCTTTGTGATGCCTTGTGGTCAGCAGATTGATTGACATCTTGGCAAGTCACCCATCTCAGATGCTGTGTGGGATCACAGGCAGAGCTAGAGGAAAGGCACACCTGCGTCGCACAGCCCAATCAGCGCGCTACACCAGACATGTCCCCTCATATCGCTCCAAGGTGCATAGCTCACACACAACACAGCCCTTGACACTTGGTAATCAAAGCACTCCTGAGACATTAACTTTCCAATCTCCCAAGGGCTGTCTCCAACTTCCCAGACTCAAATCTGCCTCCATTTTCTCAGTCCAACCCAATTGTCTATCTACACTGATGGCCTTGATAGACCCAAACTGATCTTTTATTAAAATTGGGAGCCATCTCACCACAAAGCCATGAAAAGCTAATTTTGGCTTTACTATAAATTACTGCAAATTCTGAACCTGCTTGGAATGCCTGCCCGTGCCTTAAACTCACCCATGCCTGGCTCTCTGACCAGATAGCAACCCTCTCTGAAACTTTAGTGACACCTCATCAATCTTGGCCTTCCCTGGCCAGACAACGACCCTCTCTGAGGCTCTAATGGTCTTCATAAATTCTGATGTTGGGGCCAGCAAAAAAAAAAAAAAAATGTAAACTACCATTAGTGTGATGCTTGTCAGAGTTCTGTTATCTGTAACCCCCCTTTTGTGTAACTTTCTGGGCTATAAAGCTGGGCTGTAGGAAAGGTGGGGCTGCTGTTTTGTTCCCGCCGTTTTGGGAGGGAAAGGCAAACCGGCCGGTCGAAATAATAAGCTTGCTTTAATTTGATTTTAATTTGAGTCAGTGGTCTTTTCTTGCGTCCTGGTCTAACACCTACATTGACTGCTGGACCTTCTGCCCCCTGCCTCAGTTTGTTAAAGATTGCGACATTTCCTGTCCCCTCAGGCTCAGCAGGGCTGCAGGCAGATTGATATTTGGCAAAGAAATCATGTGGGGTGTCAGCACAGTAAGCTCACTTTACAAGTGTCCATGGAGCATTTACAGAAGGACAGTCAGGTAAATGCTCCATGGACACTTGGGTCCAGTTTTAATAAGCTGAATGTCAGAATGCAAAATCATCACAGGAAGTGAAGTGAAATATGTCAATATTATTTTCTAATGTTCCCATCAACGTGTGGACAGGTCAAGGTATTGCAGTGAAGTATTTCTGGGCTCTAGGTCCTTCTCTGTTCTTCTCTAGGCCCTGTCTGTGGAGTCCCCTCTATGCCCACTCACCCTGAAGCTGAGCTGGTGCCTGCTGGTGGTTTCTGGTCCTGGTTCCTCATTCAGGATATGGAGCTGATGCTCCTCCTATTGAACAGCTCTTCAATTACATCCTGTGCAGAGCATGTGAAGACAGGTCCCGGCAGCTGGCAGCAAGCCCCAGGCCTTTCCTGATAGATACTCAGGCTGTTTGTATCTCTTATGTCCAATTGCTCCCCAGATCTCCTACAGACCCTGTGTCACAGGCTTCTACCCCATGGCAGAAGATGACACTGGGCTGCCAGGCTGAATCCAACCTGCCAGCCCAGTCTTGTGGTTGACCATGCTGAGAAACTGATGTGACTCCATTTTTGAGAAACCAGCCTCTACCTCAGAGCAAAGCCTGTCCAAAGGATGGGGGCGTGATCCTTGTCCTTAGAAAGACCCACAGAGCACTCCTAGGCAGATAGCCACCCTGCTGAGTTGTTTATCTGCAAGTAACAGGAGAGATCTGGACTCAGTTAGGCTAGGTGAGGACCCATAACAACCCCCTAGCAACCTCCAATGAGCATGAGACAGGGAAATACCCAGGATGCCAGATGACCCCCCAAGTAGTTTATGGTGGTTGATAACATGTTGAGAAACCATACACCCCTCATGGCCTAAACCAATCACTTCAAAGGAATCCTCCTCTTGAACTAGCCAATCACCCCTACCCAACTTGTTCCCGCCAGTGAATGTGCTAATCAATGTTAAGAGTTGTTGTTTGACTCTCTCTCAGTGTGAAATGATTTGCTGTTTGATGTTGTGACACAAAGAGTATCCCCCAAAACCTATAAAATCTCACTAAACAAAGGACCAGGACTCACTCCCAAATCACTCTGTGTGTAAATGTATTTCCCTATTCTGGACATTTCATATATGACCTGTCCTGAGTGATTTCTTTCACTTAGCATCATGTTTCTGAGGTTCTTTTATGTTGTACAATAAATCGGTGTTTTATTCCTTTTCATGGATGAATAATTTTCCATTGTGTGGACAGACCACATTTTGTGTATTCATTCATTGGTTAATGGACATTTGGGGGAATAACTTGCTATCTACATTCATTTACACATATTTATTTATGTTTTCACTCCTTTGAGGCATGTAACTAGGAGTGGAGTGGATGAGTTATGTGGTAACTCTATGTCTGATTTTTCAAGGAACTCCCCAACTGTTGTGGTTTCAATATTAGGTGTCCCCTGAAAGTTCATGTGTGCAGACAATGCAAGACAGTTTAGTGTTGGGACCTGCCCTGGATGAACTTGTCTTCAAAGTCCTGATGTCCTGGGGCTCTGGCTAATTATTACATTTTGTAGTGACTTGGGCATTGTCCCAGCTCAGATAGCAAGTTATGGCTCCAGGTGTAGGTGTCACCCAAGGGGGTTGAGCTACACTCACCTGTTCCTTTGTAATCCTACCCCTTGCCTCATTTGAACAGCTTCTCCTCAATAAAAGGGTTCAGCAGTGCTCCTCTCTTTCTTGCCTGCCTTGCCCCCCTTGTGGGAGCTGCAGCTGAGGACAGTCACTGAACCCAAAGAAAAGGTACTTTCTGTGTTTGTGTCTTTATTTATTCCCCAAATTCACTTGGAGTGACCCTGACTAGTTTAGTCGTGAGACACGACAGTTTAGTGGTAAAATAATTGGGTTGTGAGAGCCTTAACCTAATCAGTGAGTTAATTCTCTGATATGGATAAACTGGGTGGTAACTGTACACACACAGGGTGTGTGTCTGGAGGGTGAGACACATAGGGTGCATCCCTGGAGGCATGCCTTGGGGTATATATTTTGTCCTCATTGAGTGGTTGTCATCTGTGTGCTGGTTAATAACTCACCTGGTCACTACAACCACCCATTAGGTAGAAGCTGTTAGCATTCCCATTTTATAGATGAGGAAATGGGTGCAGAGGGAAGGAAGCAAGATTAACCTTCCTGTCCTAGGCAGAGTTATTTGTTCTTCAGCTCAATGACCACAGGAATGAAGGACTCCAGACCTCAGAACTTGTACAAGTGGGTCTGAGAAGCAGCTCTCTCTCGGGGCTCCAAATAAGTTATAAATCCTGATAGGGTACAGCTGAATTTTAGCTTTTGTATCCCCTTTTTAAAAGCCAGTTGCTCCCCCTGGCAGTTAGAATCACAGCCTCTGGGACAGGAATCCACTGTATCTCCTTTGCTAACAAAGCAATAAAACTTTTTCATTATTCTCAAAACCTCCTCATTATTGGCTTTACTTCAGGCACTGGGACCAAACTTTCTATGTCACCAACATGAGTGACCATTTTTCAGGTGAGGAAACTGAAAGCTTGGAGAAGCAATAGTATCTCTAGGAGGTCATTTCTGCAATGGAGAGGAGAGAGGATGTGGAACCTGTTCCTAGTGTTTGACAGTCACGTCCCTGTTTCCTTCATTTCAACAATCACTTGAAAGAGAAGAATCATTCTGTCCCTCAACACCATGAACAATTTCTATTAAACTATAGCAAAGATTCTTTTCCTTCCATTCCCCCCATCCCTGCCCAGTACTTGGGATTGAACCCAGGGCTTCATACTTGCTAGGCAAGTGCTGTACCACTGAGCTATAACTCAACTATTATTGTTTTTATTATTTTAATTTTTTTCAGCCTTTGAACATATTAAGATTTTTATTACCATTGTCTATAGAAATTTAAGACCAGCATCTGTGCTATACTCCTCTCGGGCACAGGGAGAACACCACACACAAATATTACACACCAAGAACAGTGCCACATTGACAAGACTGTTTCTTTTTCTTTTTTTTTTTTTTTTGAGAGAGAGAGAGAGAGAGAGAGAGAGAGAGAGAGAATTTTTAATATTTATTTTATTTTAGTTTTTGGTGGACACAACATTTTTGTTTGTATGTGGTGCTGAGGATCGAACCCAGGCCGCTCGCATGCCAGTTGAGCGCGCTATCGCTTGAGCCACATCCCCAGCCCAAGACTGTTTTTTGTCAATGAATCAGTAAACCAAGCTTGACAAACAAGCCAACTGAAGGTGACTGAGTCCAGTTGAAGGACATACATGAACGTACTACTTGGTGAACATGAAAAATAATATCAAAGTGTTACACAGACTTACATATGTTCAGAATTTCCCCCTCAGACTATATATGTAGAGAGACAGGTTCACAGTATGGGAATCTGTACCTTAACAGAACTGTGAGGTTTTAGCAAAGCATACTTTATAGAAACATTTGCCAAATGATATAACAGTGCACTAACATCCAAAAGTCACATTCAAATATATCAAAAGCATGGTCCAAATACCAGGCTTCATCTTTAAAAAAAAAGGCAATGAGACCCTACCTCTAATCAGGCCTCAAAGTTCAAAGGAACATTTTAAAATTCTCTCTATGGGATTTTCAATTACTATCATTATCCTTGCAAGTTTGCTCAAAAATCACTTTAAAATTCTGCTTTGATAGCATAATTTTTCTTATACATAAAATATATTTATGAATTATTATAACTCATATATGTTAATATATGAGTTATTATAACTCATATATTATAACTCATCAATAAAATATTATTTTTGAGTTATTTAAAGGCATGGATTTAATTATTTCTGCTTTTCTTCCCATTTAATGTTAAAAACAAAACTTTTAATCAAATAATTACCAGAAGGTTTCTTATATAACGAAGTAATTATATTCTTCTGATTTTCAAAAAATTATTAGCTTAAATCTCAGGATCCTTGGTGTTGCTGAAAAAGGGTTGTGGTCTTCATATTTTTGAAAATGGTCTTTGGGGGGACCTGCTTTAGGAAACATTCCCCAACCTTTGCCAGAAATGAACAGAGATGACTGTTATCATCTCTGTTATAACAGAGATGTTATACACTGTTATACACAAACTGATCCCCTCTCACTTGATTGCAATTTGCTCCTATAAGGCATCTGCCTGCTTACTAACTCTGTCACTAACCTTTTCATTAAAGTTTTTAAAGCCACATTCATCCAGAACTAATGCTTAACAAGTATTTTTTCATGGGTATATCCATTGTTATTTATTCTCCTCGCCTGAGGGAGGTAACTTAATAGTATTGCTAGAAACAGTGTTCAAACTATAGTGACAATACACTTGTTCTTTAATTTTTTTTCTTTTAGTTGTCAATGGACCTTTATTTATTTAATTAATTTATTTATATGTGGTGTTGAGAATTGAACCCAGTGCCTCAGACATGCTAGGCAAACACTCTACCACTGAGCTATGACCCCAACTCAATGTATGTGTTCTTCACAGGGTTCTTGAGTAGGGGAAACTATAATATTTACATTATTAAATAACCCTTTTGAAAGTGTACTGAGACCAAAGTTTATTTTTTTACAACTTGAAAACAGATTTGAGGTTTGGTTAATTCCTATTTATAAGTTAACATTAAAACACAAACATGTCTGTAATTCCATTGGCTGGGGAGGCAGAGGCAGGAGGATGATGAGTTCAAAGCCAGCCAGCCTCAGCAAAAGTGAGGCAGTAAGCAACTCAGCAAGACCCTGTCTCTAAATGAAATACAATATAGGGCTTGGGATGTGGCTCAGGGGTTGAATGCCCCTGAGTTCAATATCCTGCACCCTTCCCCAAATAAAACCTATAAACTTGTCAAAACAGTGATGACTGCTGTCTCAAAGGAGAAAGAAAAAGAAACTGGAAATACTAGGCTATTACTGTCTCTGGCTCACCCATCAAGTATTCATCAGAAGACAGGTGTCAATTGATGGCTCACAAGTTTCCCATGACCAAGCCTAACAACAATTCCCTTCCAAGTTTCCACCCGTGGAAGCCCTGAAGCTGATCAGCATAAGCAGTGGAAGTTGCTTCTAAAGAACTACCAAAGAAATCTCCAGATGGTTCTCCTTATCATCCCATTAGTTAAGAAGAAAAGGACTCTTTTTTCATATGTAGACTTGAGACAAAAATAAGGGAAAACAAAAGGTCAGCTGCCCAAATCAACACAAAGAATTCTGAGGATCTATCAAAAAGTAAAGCTGTTTTTTCTTTTTCAAAACGAAGACATTTCATACAACATGGAGATATAGACAGCAAGGGGGAACGCCTCCTTTGGCTCTTGCTTGCTGACTCACATTTAGACTTCGAATATCAATGATGTAGCCACGCTTTCTGCCCTGAAGGTAGCATGAACCATCACCTTCTCTTAGTTGCATCTTCCCCCATTTGTGCTACTGAGAGGCTAACCATTTCACATAATTACCATTCGATTTTTAAAAATGAGAAAGCTGAGTACTGGAAAGTACCCTGCATGTCGAAATGTAGCTACCTTTATAAGTTTCATCATCAATGGATTTGGGCACTATGACAACCGGTGGATAACAAGGGCAGACAGCAAATTCTTTATTGACATAGCTTAGCCTTCACTCACTGGTAGCTGAAGAATAGAGTTCAAACTCTTGCTCAGGAAGGAAGGAAGGAATGCCAGCCCTCTTGTATCACCTCAAACGTGGACCCATAGAAGAAAGGTACATCAGAGTCCAAGGTACATAATGCCTCAGTGGAACTGGCTATATTTAAACATTTTCTCCATTCCAGGACTATGCAACTAAATAATTGGAAATCTTCATGTTTTATGATGATGGTACCCAGAGATCCAACAATTCGCTTGTTGACAGCCTGGATGTTTGAAAGGAGGAGCTGTGAGGAGTCACAGCTGCTCCGCGTTGACAAGAGGACAGATGAGGTGATGGCCTGTCAGACACAGGAACCCTTCAATCGCCAGATAGAAGGGCCGGTGCAGCACCACTTTGTCCACCGGTGTGTGTGTGTGTGTGTGTGTGTGTGTGTGTGTGTGTGTGTGTGTTTTAAATATATTTAACAGCGGAATGCATTACAATTCTTATCAGCTCCACTTACTCCTGGTTTCCCCAGCGGCGGGGGTCCGACGCCCGCGGAGCCCAGGGCCATGGGACGTTTAACCGCGCGGCTGGAGAGAATGACCCGCGCTGGGCTGGCGGGTGGGGGAGCCGCACCCCGCCCGACCCTTGACCTGTCAGCGAGGCCCGCGGGCTCCGCACTGGCCAGGCCTTGCTGATCCTCCTCATCAACCAGGCTGGGTGCTGGGCCACTGGGAGCGCCACGGCCCCCTGGAGTGAGGTCCCGGCTCTTGTTCCCATTTCCTTCCCCACGAGTCCCGCTATCTGGTCCCACCCCTACCGACTGGACCCTCAGATCCGCTCCTCCCCCTCGGGTAGGCCACGCCCCAAGCCCGAGCCACGTGAGTCCTCTGGCCCCGCCCCGCGAAATCCGGGCCTCTCCAGCGCTGCGGTGGCGGTTTTGGGGGTGGAGCTACCGATTTGGTCCGAGGGACGCAGACTGGGGATCCGCGGTTTCTTCTTCCCACAGCGGAGGGTGAGTTGGGGCCGGGGCCGGGGCCGGGGCCGGGGCCGGGGCCGGGGCCGGGGCCGGGGCCGGGGTCGGGGCCGGGGCTGGGGTCGGGGGCAGGCAGGCAGGCGGGCGGGAGCCAGCGTCTAGTGGCGGTGCGGATTGGCGGGCTCTGGCGTTCCCGGCAGGTGCATGGGGCGGGGAGCCCCGTGGCTTGAAGGGTCCGGGTCCCGCGGGGGAGGCTGCGGTACCGAGGGAGACTCCAGCGTCGCGCCCCAAGGGAGCCCCTCGCTCTCTCCCTCCTTCTCGAGTGGGCTGGCGGGGACAGGACCTACCGCGTGGCCCCGGGGTCCCCCGCCCCCTCCAGGCGCCTGGGGGAGGCAATTCCTGATTGTGGGACCTGAGGCAGAGCCCTTCAGAGAGCAGGTCCCCAGCCAGCGGGGGATCTCATCTCCCATCCCTAGTGTACCCGCAGCCCCGAGTTTTAATTTGCTTGGTCTTGCTAGTCGTGGACGTTTACCTACAAAAGAGTGGTTTTATGGTTTTATTCCACACCATACTCAACCCCGCAGAGGTTGAGGGATGTGCTTGCTAAGCTACTATTGTACTTTAAAATGTTTTACCCCCGAATATTGTATATTGATGATAAGGATTTATTTTTTAATTTTAATGTTGGCTCAATTTTGGTGATTAGAGTGTGTAAACGAATATGGAAATGTGAAATGGGACTTTGGGGCATTAGGAAGCATGATCTGTAATTTTTAAAAAAGAATTTAAATACCCAAATAAAAATTATTTACATACATTATTGACCCTCCCCCTCTCACCCCCCGCAAAAGAATACCTTTCTTGGCCTTATTCTTTCCCTGCCCTGGTCTGTACCTTTGTTACCCAGCTTTGCTTATATAGTATTGAATATTTATTATGTTGAGTGTACAGTCTCAATTGTACTTGATGACTCCAGTGTGGAACCTTCCCATATATATCCAGAATTTCTGCTCTTTTAAAAAAAATCTTGCAGTTGCCATCACTAAGCATAGAGTTTTGTCCTTGTTTCCTTGGGGTAAATTCCAAGAGTTGGAAATACCGCATCAAAGTTTTTTTAGCATTTGATAAGAAGTATCTTCTAAACAAGGCATGCTTGCAATAGTCGTTTTTCAAAATTTGGATATTTGTCCATTTCTGCTCACTGTATGTGGGCTTCAGCAGGGATGTACAACTAGTGTTGTATGCTACCAGTTCCTAGAAATCAAGCCAAGACCAGATTCTGTCTGTTGCTGAGATGCCAAGCAACCTTCAGTAAGGTTGTTCATCTGTAAACTTCCCCCATTTCTAAATTAGGCTTAATTCTCCTACCTACTTCAATGGGTTGTCATAAAAGTTCAGATCAAGTGTTAGAATAGACACTCTTAATGATGACAGAATCCATGAAGTTCCTAACAGTCCATAGTCAGGATTGTGTAAGGCCTGCAGGGAAGCATTTCTACTCTAGCTTCTCAAAAAACAAACAAACAAACAAAAAACAAACAAAACAGGCTATAGGAAGGGAATTTTCTTAAAGACTTTATTGCAGATAATTTAAACATGGTCCCCACTTATAAGGTAAAGGAGCTAAGAAGATTAAAGACTATACTGAAAGAGCATATATCCCAACCTAGTGTAACATTTGACACACATATGTTCTAGAAATTGTGGAGGTCAGCGATGTGTAAGCTGGGTGTAGAGAATTCAGTGTAATGAGGGTTTCTGTGCCATTCTGAATGAAGTGCCATTGTGGAAGAGAGGATGATCATATGAAGACCTGCTTTCTACTGTGCATTTGTCCCCAGATGTCCCTAGATACCTCTCTGAATGGAAATTTTCCACTCAGAATGATTGTTTTTTCCTTTTTCTTTTAAGTCCCTGGCTAGTCCTTCAATCCTAGGCTTCCCAGCCCAATAGTAGCCCCTCATTCCAGCTCAGTTGCCCTAGAATGAGGTCCCCCTGGGGTAGCCTGTAGCAACCATACTGTTGTGGGTGGGAGGGGAGAGGTGTGATGGCTCCAGGTTATCCATTCCAAACTCTGATAAGGAGCAGGGGCCCCAAATGTCTCAGCTTTGGCCAGGCAGAGTGGGCTATAGGTGGCCAGAGAGTGGCAGGTCCCTCCAGCTTGAAGCTGCCATCGTTAGTCCTACCCAGTCCTGTCCCTATAAGGGATAGAAGATATCCCACAAGGGCATAGGGATTATTTTGATCTGAGGACATTTGAGAAATAGTAAATAAATGAGGAGGACTTTTTCTCAATTCTCCTTATCTGCATAAAAGCAAAACTTCACAAAAGAATTCACATGTCATAAATGTCTTTCCTAAAGTTTGGGAGTTCCAACCAGGGAGGTTGACTTCTGTATTGAGGTACAGAAGAAATCTCACCAAGATAAGAAGTCATACTAATTGTCACAAAACTGTATCCTATCCCCATCTGTTCTCTAGAGGGACTACTTATCTTTCCTAAAAGTCATTTCTTTTAAGAGTCCTTTGTCGTCTTCCCCTTCCCCTGCTAAGATGGGATATAAGCCCTAAATTGTAACCACTTCTTAATGCCACATTTTCTGAGTTTCTCTCTCTCTTTTTAAAAAAATTTGTTTAGTTGTTGATAGAACTTTATTTACTTATATGTGGTGCTGAGAATTGAACCCATGCTAGGCAAGCACTCTTCCACTAAGCTACAACCCCAGCCCTGAGTTCCTGCTTTCTAACACAGGAACTGAGGCCTCAGAACATTTTTTAACATCTAGAAATCAGTTTGGATAGTGCATCATTTTTTAGCTTAGAGTCTGAAAATTGCTGTCTACCAAGTTTAGTAATATATATATATATATATATATATATATATATATATATATATGTGTGTGTGTGTGGGTGTGTGTATATATATATATATATACACACACACACACACACACACACACACATAAAATAAATATGATAAACGGAAAAGAAAGGGAAGAAAAGCCAAATTTCCCAAGAATTTAGTTTTGGAACACACATACTTTCACCTAGACTTTTAATATCTCTGTCCTGATTTTTGTTTCATCAGGATGATGTCACAAAACTCTTATGTGCTCCAGAAAGAGGAGTGGCAAGGAAATGTCATTGCTTCCCAAATCAGGGAGAGTGTATGTGCTATGAGAAAGTGAGAGAGTGGCTGTGGCTGGCCTTTATCAGGTGCCCTTGCTTCCTCTTCTGCAGGGACCTTCATGGTCCCCAGTAGAGCTGAGCATGAGGGCACCAAGTCTTGGTATCCTGTGCCACTCTCCTCTTCCCAGGCCTGTCCTGTGCCAGAGTGCTAGTGGAGGACCTGCCTGTCCTGTACCCCACTGCAGCATCAGGGAGGGAAGGTGCAGGCATAGAAGGCTCGGGCTGCTCTGGCTCCTGAGTGTCTGCAGCCCTCTGTCTCCTCAGAGACAATTTGGGTCTTTGTTAGATAAATTCTGGAGGCAGTGTGGATTGTCCAAGAGAGAAGTGGGAGCTGAAGTTCCAGTTGAATTAGAATTCAGGACTTGAGAAGGGTGACTGTGTTAATCCTTCCCATTTTCAAGTACTTCCATTTCTCATCCTTTGCATATTTTTGTTTATTTCAACACTGTTGTCATCTGTCCCTGCCTTTTGTCAGCTTCTTATTCCCCCAGACAAGACTACTAAGTATCCCCAAATCTTCTTTCTACCTCTGCTTTACATTGTCCTATGAGTGCCACAGTTTGTATTAAGTCAGGTCCTCAGTCTCATCCAGGTTATGACAAGCCTGAATGCAGTTGTCTTCTTTCTGAAATCACATGGAGATTTACTGGTGGCAGATATAGCCTCCACCTCATTTATCTATTGATTGATTTTTTAGAGTCTTGCATTTTAGTCTCATGCATTGTAGGAGAGCACTGTACCCCTGAGCTGTAGCCCCAGCCCCTTACTTCATTTTAGTACAGACTCCAGTGGCAGTTACTAGAAGTATAAGACAAATTTTAAATGAAGAAAAGTCCATTAACTGAAGTTTTCCTGTGATTCAAGCAAGTTTCATCATTTGAGTTGAGTGGTGGAAGCCCTATTCCTTGTTGCTCCTGGTTCTGGATCTTAGAGTGACTTTGTACTCACTGTCAGTTCCTCTACTTGTCCTTCTGCACAGAATGCTTTGGTGAAAGTATGGTTTTTTAAATGTCTTTATTTTATTTGTTTATTTTATGTGGTGCTAAGGATTGAACCCAGTGCCTCACACATGCTAGGCAAGTGCTCTGCCACTGAACTACAGCCCCAGCCTATGAAAGTATGTTTTAATTCACCAGATATCAGACTTGTCATTTGATAGTAACAGAAACCAACTCAACCATTGGTCTGTGTTTCCATTCACTCATGAACCAATATTTGTTGAATGTCTGTGATGTGTGAGTTCACATTACTGGTGTGTGAGGTTCCTTAATGGTTGATACAGGTAAAGATCCTTGTTTTGTGGGGTTAATATTCTAGTGGAGGGAGATTTACAGAGAATGTGATAAATAAGTTATCCAATATATTGAAGTGATAAGCATTATGGAAAAAAATAAAGTGGTATGGCAAGAAATCAGAAGGGCTGATAGTGAGAGGGTATAGGGGCAGACAGAGTAAGCCTTGTGGTAAAAGTGATGTTGAAATAAAGCACTACAGGAGGGGTGGGAGTGAGCCTGGTAGAACCACCTAGAACCAGGCATTCTGTGGCAATGAGCAGCAGTAGGAGGACTGACCAGAATAGAGTGTGACTGGGCTGAGAAGGGGCCATGAAGCCAAGGGAAGGAAGGGGCTGACCATAATAAAGGAGCGTGGGAGCCACTGTGAGGTCTTGGGCTTTGGCCATGGGCAGAAGAGGAGGCTGTCTCATGGTCTTGAGCAGAGGCCTGCACAGTCTAACTTCACTTGAAGGGCAGGTTTCTCTGCATGGAGCATGGACTTCAGGGATATTCCAGGAGGGGCAGGCCATGGTCATCTAATGTGGTGACATCACCCAGATGTAGAGGCAGTGGTGAGATGCAAAAACCATCTAGAAAAGAAGAGAGCTCTAAGAAGTGGCTCTAAGGTTTCTGTCCTGAGTTACCCAGAGGAAGAGTGTTGCCAGTAATTGAGCTGGCACAGGTTTTCTGGTGAAGTAGGTTTTTATTTTTGGGAAAAAGAACAGTTTCATTTAGGGTAGGTTAAGTCCTGGGATGCCTTGATACACATTCCAGTGGAACCATCAAGCAGCAGTGGGACTTTGAGATCCTAGTTCAGAGGTGCATGGCTGGAGGTAGGAATGTGAGAGTCACCAACATTTACAAAGCCATGAAATTGGATGAGAAGCTCAAGGGATGAGGGGAGACAGGAAAAGACAAATGAAAGTCTTAGGTGGAGGTCGGGCAAAGGGAAACCAGCAGAAGAAACAAGGAAGTCATGGGGAGGCCAGAGAGGGGTGCCCTGGAAGTGGTGTGCATTAAGTGTCTGAAGGGACAGGGATGAGCAGCTGCAGCAGATGCTGCTGAGGGGCCGAGAAATAGGACTGAGTGTTGACTGGTGCATTTAACCACTTAGAGGCCATCGACCTTGGTGATAATATTACAGTTAAAGCTTCGTCTGGGGATTTCATAAACTTGACTTCCAGGCCACTCATGTAAAATCGAATCAAGTCTTTATTGAAGTACACCGGTGGTGACTGACTAGAACATAAAGCTGTTCCCCTATCAGCCCTGAATAATTGCAAGGGCGCTCCTTATAAGCCTGAAAACCGCAAAAGGGATGTTCGGGGGTCTAGCCAATGCAAGCCAGCCAGGTTACAGAAGCGGGAGAGTGCAGTCAAGCGGAGGGAAACCTAACCAATCACAGTTAGCCCAGTCACCCCAGTTACAGAAACAGAGCCCCGTTACCCTAGTTACAGAAACAATGCCCCATTAGGTAGTTCCGTGTTCTTAAAGGTTTCTATAGCAAAAGGAAAAAATATCTTGCCCCATTCATGACCCTTCTACTTGGCATGGTTGTTTTACAGGATGAAGTCATAAAACAAAATGGAGTCACATTTGCTTCTATTATCACAAGAAGAGTTTTGGGGATCAAAGCTTCTTTGGAATGTGTTTGGGAGAGAATGAGAATGTCTGAGTCAGAGACAGTGAGGGTAGACACCTATCCTGAGATGTACTGCAAAGGGGAGCAAAGAGTTGGGGCTTCAGATAAGGTAGTTATGAATCATAATTTTTAATGGAAGAAGGACCTGAATATTTTCAAGCTGATGAGTATGAGCAGGGGAGTGTGACAGATGATGGTGCAAGCAGGGAGGGAGGATTGCTGGAGCAAGATCTTCCAGGCAGCAGGAGTAGATGGGGAGTAGTGTGTAAGAGATTTTTGAGAAATCTCTGAGACCAGTACTATGTCAGAAGACAGCTTCCATGGGAGCCTACCACCAGGTGCATCTGCACCCTGCATTCGGCCTGTGTTGTGCCATTAGTCAGAGAGGAACTTTGCATACCAGAAATACTCCAAAATTGACTCTAATCCCCATTGCCTCTTTCCTGCTGAACATTAGTGATCTCGGGGGGGAAAAAGAAACTAGAGTCATCAATTGAGAGGAAATGTGGGGAGGGCTCATGGAGATATGAGAAAAGAAGACATCACTGGTTTCTGTAACTTGCACCTTAGTCTTGGAACATGGAGACAATAATGTTATTATTTTGGTGTTGGGGATGGAACCCAGGGCCTCAAGCATGTTAAGCATGCTCTACTAGTGAGCTACACCCCCAGGTCAGGAGGGAAATCTTAAGTCTTACACCTCTCAATGGGATTTTCTGTGCCTGGGTTACAGGGATGTGAACACCTTCATCGTGGAGCTCCTGATTATGGTGAACACATGGAAGACCTCTCGTGCCAAGAGCATCATCGGCGTGATTCCCTACTTTCCTTACAGCAAATGGTGCAAATTGAGGAAGAGGCTCAATCATCTCTAAATTATTTGATTCCATGACGTGCAAAGCTGGTAAGAAAGGCAGATCATTGACAACTAATTGGGAGCTTGGGAGTTTTATTTTTACAGAAAAAATTTCAAAGCATTCTCTTAAGCAAATGAGAATGCTGAACAGAGGGAAAACAGTGCAGTCCATCCTTCTCCACAAGAGAGATGTGCATGACCCCCAGTGATACCTGAAACAGTGAGTGCTACTAAATTCTGTTGGCGCACTGCAGTACTGGGGCAGCAGATCTCACAACTGAGATGGCTACTAAGTGACTTCAGGTGGATAACATAGATAGCATAGATACACTGGATAATGGTTTGATGTACCTCCTTAGAAGGACAAAACAGGATATCATGAGATTTCATAGTGCTACTCAGAATGATGTGCAGTTTAAAATTTATTAATTGTTTATTTTTGGAATTTCCATATAATCTTTTTGAACCATGGGTAACTAAAATCACACAAAGCAAAGCCACAGGTAAGGGGTGGAATTGGGGAATTAGCATTTTGAGAAATTCTGCAGAGAATTTTGTATCCAACTCCCTCAACATGTGGGTAATGAGAATGACTTTTGTTTTTATTTTTCCTAAACACTTTTTTCAAATTTATATTGAAATGACAGTTTACAATCCCACTGAAGTTCTTTTGATAGATAACAGTCATTCTGAACCCTCCTATTTCTCTAACACAGCAAGTTTTTGTATTTAGCCTCTTCTATTTCCAGGATAGAGAGGCATATTTTGTAACTATATGTATTGTTTTGTGTTATGCTTTCTCAGGTAGCATCCTCAGTATGTTCCCTTGTTTTTAAATGTGCTATATAGTTTTCATTGTGAATGAGTGTTTGTATGTATGCAAACACTCATATATGTCTGTATGTGCATGCTTATAAGGTACATATCACAGAGCATTTGCACAAAGAGAAGGAAGTTAAAAATCCCCGCGTCACTGCATTTAACACAGACACGTTAGAATTCATTTTCCAGTGTACCAGACCAAAGAAGACAAAAGTAAAACCCCAGGGACCTCAGCAGCATCTCTCCTTGACAACACTGTGACAGGCACTGAAAAGGGGGCGGGGGCTCCCCACTGAGTCATTTGGAAAGTTTCCATCCTTCTCTTCCAACCTTCCACAGGCTCACTTTTTGGGGTAAGGATTGCTTTATGAATTTTTTCTATCGAATTTTCCCTACACTTGCTAATGGTCATTTCAGATATTCTTTAAAGATGTAGTGAAGGTTTTTAATTTGCTTCATTTGTTTCTCTGTTGGCTTTGTTATTAAGGAAACTTCAAGGAGATAGAATCCACTCTAATAGAATTTTTAAGAGACATTTCTATGTTACTGTCATCTTTGTTATTTTAAATTTTGTTAATTAAAAAACATGCATTTCATAGTGCCAAGGAATCTGAACCATAAAAGTGCTAGGGATTTTTAATAGGAAAGTAATTTTTTCATAGTAACTTATTACATGAATATTTTCATTTACTTTGTACTAATTTCCTGTGGTGCATCTTGTTTTACAGCTATTTATGTGCTTATCTCTGCTTAATTTTGAAGGTCTAACACTCCTCATTAGTATGGATTTACACTAGAAGGAAATTCCAAGTTTCTTCAATATTCCATGGATAATATAAGAGCATCTCCCTTACTATTAATGTATATTCAAGAAGAGGTTAGGCAGCTTGAACTTTTTAAAATTTTAATATTCTGGTGAAGGTATAGTTCCATTTCTTTGAGATGTCCCTAAAGAATTAAAATTTGATGTATCCTGCTTAATGATCTATTGTGTTTTATAAATGCAATTCTGTATATTTTAAATGTCTTAATCAGTAATTCATCTTTTTTTTTGAGAGAGAGAGAGAGAATCTTTTTTTAAAAATTTTTTGTAGATGGACACAACACAATGCCTTTATTTTTATGTGGTGCTGAGAATCGAACCCGTGACCCACCTGTGCTAGGTAAGCGCTCTACCACTGAGCCACAATCCCAGCCCAGTAATTCATCTTTTTAAATCATCTCTTAAAATTGCTTTTTATTTTGAACCTCAAGTATGCAGAATTGGACTAGTCATTGATTATAACAAAAAGTTTATCTCATCATTGGTTCATGTGTGGTCTTGGCCCTTTCTAATATCTGCATCTCTCTCTATTTTGTCTCTGTTCATCCCTCTATGGTTGTTGACACCCATCATCCTAATCCTGTCACCTGACAAGAAAATAAGAATCAGCTAAGTGCAGTGGCACCCATCTGTAATCCCAGGACTTGGGAGTCTGAGGCAGGTGGATTGCAAATTCAAGGCGTTAACAACTCATCTAGACCCTGTCTCAAAATTTTTAAAAGGGATGGGGGTGTAGCTTGGTGGTAAAGCATCCCTGGGTTAAATCCTTAGTCCCCCTCCCCCCCCAAAAAAAGAGTAAGAGAACCATCCCGTCCACTGCCTTTTCCCACCCAGGAACCGCTATCCTGGATTTGCTGACATTTTTCCTTTAATTTCCTTTTTAGATAGTTTCAGGTCACATATTTAATGGTAAATTTTATATATGTGTGTGTGTGTGTGTGTTTGTGTGTATGTGTATGTGTATGAATGTCACATTCCTTACTACTAAAACACTCAGGGTCACTCCAGGTGAACTGGGTTGCACAAAATAACTACACAAAAAGACAGAGATACCTTTATCTTTGGGGTCCTGTGATGGCTCCTCAGACCTTAAGGATCCGCAGAAAGAGAAAGAGAATGAGCAAGTGCTGAACCCTTTTATTGAAGAGAACCATTCAAATGAGGCAAAGGGTCAGGTTTCAGGGGGTGGAGTCTAGCTTTGTGATGTCTGCTGTTAGGTTGACTGACATCTAGGAAAGCCACACCCAAAGACAGAGCAAGAGAAGGGGACACACAAAGGGCTTTTCCATGGAACATTCTATCCCAAACAGGGATAGAAAACACACACACACACACACACACACACACACACACACACACACTTGCTAAGAAAAAACTGTAATCTTTTGAGTGTTTCACTTGGTGTAATGTAGTAAGAAGTATGTACACAACTGGAACTCATCCCTGTTGTTGTATGTGCAGTTATCCATTTGACTACTGAGAAGTGCTCTTTGTGTAGCTGGATCTCAGCTTCTTCATCTTGCATTCATATGAATTGTTTGTTGGCTTTCCCTATCATACTAGCTCTTCTGTGAATACATTCATTATATCTCCAGTGGTACACAAGCCAGTATATATCTTAGTGAAATTGCAAAATTGCATGGTTTGTGGATGTTTAATTTTTCCAGAGCAGTTAGATCAATTTGTATTCCCAGTAATAATGAGATTGATACCCTGGGTCAATGCTTATGCTACCAAATTTTAAAATTCTGGTCAGTTGAATGCCTGTGATATGGTATCCTGTCACTTTGATGGATGGATCTGATGACTAGTGAGGTTGAACATATCTTCAAATATTCTTCCTCCTCATTGAAAATGTGTCATGTCCTTTCTGCTGTTCTATAGTGATTTCATTTGTGTGGTTCTTACTGAGCTGATTTGTTGGTATTTGTTTCACTTAGATTTGTCAGTTTGTAACTTATCCATCTTTTAATTGTGTTTGGGGAATGTTGGAAGCAAACTTATTAAGTATTTGTGTCACAAAGAGAAATTCACACAACATAAAATCAACCATTTAAACATAAAAGTTCAGTAGCATTTAATTCATTCACAATGTTGACCAGCCACTATCTGTGTCTAGTCCCACAACTTCTTCATCACCCCAGAACACCCTGAACCCATTAAGTAATGACTCTCCTTTCCTCCCACCCCTCTGCCCCCGTTGCCTGGCAACCACTAATCTGCTTCCTGTCTCCAGGGATTTGCCTGTTTTAGAGATTTTATACAAATGGAATTATAGAATTTATTCTTTTTTTAGGGCTTCTTTCACTTAGCTAGAAGTGTGTGATGGTTCTGGTTTCTCAATATTCTTACCAACACTTATTCTCTGGTAATTTTTGGTTACAGCCATCCTGGTGGGTGTGAAGAGTTATCTCATTCTGGTTTTGATTTGCATTTCCTAACAACTAATGATATTGAATATAGACCCTTTGTATATCTTCTTTGGATAAATGTCTGTTGGAATCCTTTGCCCATTTTTTAATTGAGTTGCCTTATTAGTGTCACAGGAAAACACCCCCCTCGCAACAGATACAGATAGGTAGGAGGTAGGTGGATAGATAGATACTGAATTCCAGACTCTATTGGGTGGATGATTTTCAAATATTTCCCCCATTTTGCAGATTGTCTCATTTTCTTGATTTGTTCCTTGATGCACAAAAGTTATAATTTTGATAAAATTGATGTAGCTATTTTTTATTGATCTTTTTAGTTGTCAATGGATATTCATTTTATTTAATTATATATAGTGCTGAGAATCGAGCCCAGTGCCTCACACATGCTAGGCAAGCACTCTACCTTGGAGCCACAACTCCCGCCCTTTGACCTGTTTCTTTCTCTTTTCCCCCAATGCTAGGATTAAACCCTTTTTTTGTGTTTGTTTTTTGAGATGAAGCTTCACTATGCTGCTTATACTGGTGGTCTCAACTTCCTAGACTCAAGCAATTGATCCTCTGCCTTGACCTCCCCCGTACTGGGACTATAGTCGTGTGTCCAGGTTCTGCTGTTACTTATGTTTTTGTTGTCATATCTAAAAAAAAATACTGTCAAATTTAAGGTCATGAAGGTTTGTCCCTGTTTTCTAAACATCTCATAGTTCTAGCTCTTCCGTGTAGGTCTAATACAGTTTGAGTTATTCGTTGAATTATGTATTGAGGTAGGGGTCCAACCTCATTCTCTTTATGTGGATATCTAATTGTCCAGCACCATTTATTAAAGATTATTCTCCCCCACTGAATAGTGTTAGTACCTTGTGGTCAAAAACCCAATTGACCATAGATAGATGTTTGGTCTGCCTCTGGATTTTTGAGTTGGTCTGTATGTTATCTTTTGCCAAGACTTCTGTCAGTTTTAAATCACATTGGGAATCATGAGTTCTTTTCCAAGATTTTTTGGCTCTTTGAAGCTTGCAACTCCATATAAATTTAAGAATTAGCTTTTCTGTATATGAAAAAAAGGTTTTTGGAATTTTGATAGGGATTGTATTAAATCTGTGGGTCACCTTGGACAGTATTGCCTTCTTACTATTTAGTCTTTCCATGTGTTTAGATATTAATTTTTTCAGTGTACAAGTCTTTCACTGTCTAGCCTAAGCTAAGTTTATTTCTAAGTGTGTTATTTTTTTGGATATTACTGTAAATAGAATTATGTTTGTTGGAGTGTCCATTGGTGGAATATAGGAACACTACTGATATTTGCATATTGCTCTTGTACCCCCACAATTATGCAATATTATTTTCTAGCTGTAGTAGTTTGTTGTAGGTTTGTGTGTGTTTGTATTCTTAATGTTTCCAGCGTGTAAGAACAGGTCACTTTCAAATGGAATTAGTTTGACCTCTTCCTTTCCAATGTGAATTTTTTTCATGCCTGATATTTCTGGGTAGAACTTCCAGTGTTAAACACAAGTAGTGAAAGTATCATTCTTGCTTCAGTCCTGAATTTAAGGGCAAAAGCTTTCACTCTTTCACCATTAAATCTGATGTTGGCTATGGGTTTTTCATAAAGATCCTTTATCATATTGGGAAATGTTCTTCATTCCCTGGTTTTCTGAGTCTTTCTGTCATGAAAAGGTATTGGATTTGTCAAGTACTTTTTCTGTTTGGAAATAATTGTACGTTTTCTCCCTTTATTAATTCTAGTATTTTGTGTGTGTGTGTGTGTGTGTGTGTGTGTGTGTGTTGTGTTTTTGCTGGGAATCCCTTTATTTTATAATGTTGTGTATTACATTTATTTTTCTCATGTTGAATCACCCTTGCATTACTGGGTAAATCTGACTTGTGTAATTTTTATTAGTCATATTTGTTATTCTTTGACATAAGAGCACTTTTGTGACTTTTTTAAAGAAGCCTTTTAAGTTTTGGTTTATATTGTACTTAGCTATTTTGTTTTAGAAACTATTTGTCTCATGTGAAGTATTTCTCGCTTCAGTAACTTTTCCAAATAATGCCCGTTTACTATACTTAAAAGACAGCAGTTTATAGATTTCAGGAGCTTTTTTTCTGGTAAGAATTTAGACTTCCCTACACTCCAACTATCAGTTTAGGCCCTTATAGTGAAAATGACTCAAGAATATTGGAAAGAGAAAAATCTACAATATCTGTTTATTTAATTTCATGTTACACATAAAAAATTAAAATGCCAATTCAGAGAATAATATAAACTATAATTTCTTCTTTTCCCTCATTTTATTTTATTTGTTTATTTATTTATTTTGGAGATGAGATCTTGCTATGTTTCCCAGGATGGTCTCAAACTGCTGGGCTCAGACAAGTAATCTTCTTGCCTCATCCTCCTTCCTGGGTAACTGGGACCACAGGTGTGCACTACTATCCTGGCTCTGACTTTTTTTTTTTGTTTGCTTTCTTTTGCACTCTACATATAAAATATTCAGAAAATGCCTTGGCTCAGTCATCTCAGGTTTTTTTTTTTTTCCCTACACAAAGCATTAGAAAAATGTATTTTAAGGAAATTAAGCTTTGTTCCATTTTTCATAAGTCTCAAAAATCAAATAATGCCATATATAAAATCATAACTTTGATAAGATATATAATACAAAACCAAGGTCTTCTGAATAAGTATGAATATACTGGTTAACACATATGAAAAAAAACCTAAAATTTAAAAACAAATGCAGTATTATAAATTTTCCTACCTGTATGAATTAAGGCAAAAGACAAGCATTAACTCTAAGAGCAGTAAGCAGCATTTTTCATTTTTTTGCTACTCATACAATCATTTTCTGCCAACTCCTCCCATGGTGCATCTTCCAGCACGCCCTGCCTTATTCCTTATACCCAGATTCTGCAACTTACAATCACAGATCCTCTTGCAAATCAGTCGCCTCATTCCTCTGAAAGCTCTTAATTTCCCTCACCCTAGGATGCTCCCAATAGTTCACATGGCCAAATACAGTAAATTCGATACTAATCAAGGATTCTATCAAAAATAGATAGAAACAACCACAGAACCACCACTGAGGTTTGTGCCGGCATTTTTCTTTCTCTTCCCTGCCCTAGGTGCTGTAACAGCCAATCAGCTACAAGGTGACATCATCTTATTCAGGTTTTTTTCTTTAGCTAGTTTATTTCTACCATTTAACCAGCTACCAAGTTTAGACCATAATGACTTCTTCCTCCTAGATTTCTTGTTCCTTTTCATTACAACTGTTTTTCCTTTATCTGTATGATTTCTTTTCATAACCTTGGAAGAGACAATAGGCCTGTTTTGGTTAGAGTCCTTTTATTTGTTTTACTAATGGTTTCTTTGGTTTTCCTATCTTCTCTGGGGTGGGTTTTTGCTATTTGATGATGTTCGATGAGATAAGGAAATACATGAGAAAAGAATTGCAGAAAAATAAAGAAGTTCGTAAAGTGAAATTATGTTTTTTTGCCTTCCTCGCTGAGAGCTCGGCATGAGTTAGGCTTTCCGTAATGCACTGATCCATGTGCTTATGACGGTTGCACCTGTGTATCCTTATGTGAATCAACTTTCACAGTATCTTTATTTTATTTTTTATGTGGTGCTGAGGATCGAAAGTGCCTCATACATGGTAGGCTAGCGCTCTACCTCTGAGCCATGAACCCTGCCTGAATCAAGTTTTTGTTCATTTGCAAAGTTTCTCATATGGTAGGCATCATACATTGTGCTAGACATTAGTTCTATTGATATTAAAATTGACTGCTGTAATTGTGAGAAAAACAACAGTGGAAGCCAGGCATATGTGGTACCTGCTGTAATCCCAGAAACTTTGGAGACAGAGATAGGAGGATCACAAATTCATGACCAGCTTGGGCAACTTAGAGAGACTCTGTCTCAAAATTAAAAATGAGAAGGGCTGAGATTAACACAACAGTAAAGCTCCTCTGGGTTCAATGGGCAGTAGTACCAAAAAAAAAAAAAAAAAAAACAAAAAAACCGAGCAGGGGTGGGGGAGTATATGTCAATGAAAGAACATAATTTAATGAAAAGGTTAAATTTTATGAATGTAGTTTGTCAATTCTGCCAAGTTGAAGTCAGGATACAAATTCCAGCTCAGCTTCAAAACAGTTTCTCTTCTGAGCACTTAGATCTTGAAAATGGTACATCTTTGACTCTAATCATGACTAGCACTTATTACTTTAATTTTCAACCTTAAAATGATTCTAGGTTGGGTACCGTGATACATGCCTGTGAACCCAACAATTTGGGAGCCTAAGGCAGGAGAATTGCAAGTTCTAGGTCAACCTTGGCAACTTAGCCTGTTTCACAATACAAAATAGAAAAAGGGGCCGGGGACATCATTCAGTAATACACCACTCAAGATCCCAGCACCGCCCCCCAAATAAAAAAGATTCCAAAGCAGCAGCTGGTACTTTAATTGGTTTTGTTTGTTTGCTTTTAATTTTAGATCTCTTTTTAAAAATAGTACAGGGCTAGTTTTCCTTTCAGTCCAGCATGTGGTAACCACAATATTTTGACTCTTTATCTCTGGACCACACTAATTTGGAATTTGACAGGTAAGTTGGATTTGAAATGGGTGACTCTCTCCCTTGTCCTGTGAAACTGCATGTAATTGGGAATCATGAGAGGATTTTCTGTTGACTTTATAGAAGCATCTTTGTATCAGTTATTTGTGGGCATAGAGATGTGAGCTGATCACTGATTATACTGTTTTTTTTTTTTTTTCTGAAAAGGAATCTGTGTGTCTCACACCTTAATAATACTTTCTTCCTAGGTAGGCATTCCATTTCCAAAGGAGACTTTTGTTTTGAACTTCTCTTTTTGCAAAATGTCCAAGGAATCAGAGGACAGTTTTGAGTTTTGGAGCATTGTTTTTCACTGACTGTCAGCATGACCTCTTAGAGACATGGTGGTAATCCCCAACCTCTTGTCTGTCACAGATCCCAGATTACAGGAACGCAGTCATCATGGCCAAGTCTCCAGTCTCGGCCAAGAGGTAGGTGGGATCTCATACCTGTCCTTGGTTTTGCTTTTAAGGATGTTTCTGATCAACTCCCAGGAGTTCCAACCAGATGTCAAGGGTACCCCCAGAATTCCTTCTTTCTCTTCCATGTATTGATTTTAAGATTGTCCTGCCAACTCTATTTATTTTCAGTTTCTTCACCACCCCCTATCTCAGCCCTGTGACTGCCAGTCATATTTCTTGACCAAAGCCATCCAGGTCTGGGGAATACTAATTAGCACCTCCTTCCCTTCCAGATGGGCAAACACTTGTGGGTCTTTAAATCTGCCAGTTAAAATACTGGTGAATATACCTTGTTTACTGCCTCTTATTGAAAGAACTAAGTGATTTGTTAATAGTTATGTATTTAGTTGAGAGGCCACTTATTTGTACATAATTAAAGGTAACATTTTAAGAAACTGAAGCTCTCTGAGCTATACAGAGTGGGCAGCCCTGAGTCTCTACATTGAGTTTTAGCCTTAAGTAACTGATGAGTCAGGGATAGAGTACTTAAAATTGGATTTTGGATGACAGAATTTCATGTGGTATTATTTTCTAGAGAAGCCAGTCCATTGGAGAGGGAAGGAACAGAAGCACAGGTAGGAATAAAGGCTTTTTTCCTTAAAATAGGTCTTCTAAAATGATTTTCCAATTGAATACCTTATCTCTGTGAGTCATTGTTGAGTCCTGTGGCATGAAAGAAGGCATAAAGTACCTCCACACTGGGCCCAGGAACTGTTAATATTAAAGAATGAGAAGAATGTCCATAGTAAGCCATGATTTTGTAAATCTTGCAGGAGGTTGTTTGATGTTATCAATTAAGCCTTACAGGGTGTATATTTAGTGTATTAAGTAAAATAAGTTAGTCTTGGAACAAAACTGTTATGCAAACCCATTCTTATGGCATACCAACCACAGACAAGCTTGTGTCTCCACCCCATGTGCCTTCTGTAAGCTTTATCATTGGGTCGCTTGTTGTTCATTTGATTAAGTTGCATTTCGGAATATAAACATTTCAAACAGTTTTTCTAAACATTTGTTCAAAGGCTGCTTTAATTTCTATTTAATTTTCTCTGATTTTCATGCTTTTTAAAAATTAAGATGAAACAAAAAATATATTATTGTCCCTTGGCATCTGCAGGGGATTAGTCCCAGGACCCCCTTTAAATACCAAAATTTACAGATGCTCAATTCAGTAAAATGGGATAGTATTTGCATATGACCTATGCACACCCTCTTGTGTTCTTTCAAGTATGTCAAAATTACACACATGATACTTAATACAATCTATGTAATGTAATGTATGTATTATTGTTGCTATACTGATAGATGACAAAAGGAATCTACATGTTCAGTACAGATGTAATTCTTTTCCCCCAAATATTTTTAGCCCCTTGAATCTATGGATGTGGAAGTTGTGGGTACAGAGGGCTGAGAGTAATCGTTTTGAAGGTTCCAATTCACTAGCATTTAATGCGTTTATAGTGTTATGCACTGTTATGTGTCTAGTGTACAGAGTACTGATGAGAGTCAATATAATCCCCATTTTTTTCTTGTGTGTTTTTAGCTATTCTTGTGAGCTGTTAGATAAGAGGTTGTTTTAATTTTTGGTGTTGGGAAACCAAAACTGGGAGAAATTGTTTCCTTAAGACTTGAACGTTTGCTGCACACTGGGGTGCTGGTGTTGGAAGACACAGTGAAACCCAGTATTCTGCTGTAGAGTCAGGCCAGTGGTTGAGGTGACATGCTATGGCCAGAAACCTAATGAAGCAAGGCACAAGGCAGTGAGGAGGAGGGCGTAGGTTAAGAAGAAAAAGGTAGAAAATGATGGACCATGGAAAGACTAGTTCTTTAAAGGAGAGCTGGAGTTGGCTACATAGATAACAAACCAATAGAGCAAAGAATATTGTGGGAACAAGGAAGGTCTTTTCATAAAATGTCAGAGGGCTCAATTGTTTAAGAATTTGTGAAAATTCTAAACGTTATGAAGTGAGAACATAGTTTCAGAATGTACGAAGCAGATCTTGATCACTGCAAGGAGAAATTGATATGTCCAGATGATCATCAGTGAATCCATTATTCCTCTGACAGTAGTGGATAGAAGAAGAAAAGCACTGAGGTTGCAGAGGACTTGAATGTCCACCAGGGGGCTCTCCTTCATAGTTTAGAACACTCCATTCTCTGACAGGAGAAGATGCATTTTTTGTGAGGACACAAGAGTATATTCTGGGACATAAAACAAGGCTCACACTAATAATGATTCAAGTTTTACAGAATAAGTTCTGTGGCTACACTGGAATTAAGAATAATTTCAATAGTGTAAGTCTGGAGTCTGTAGGAACTAAACCACACCCTCCTAGATAACCCATGTGTTAAAGAAGAATTCAAAAAGGAAATCGGAAGGTGTTCAAAATTGAATGAAAATGCAAACAAAGCACAAAGAAATTTGTGAAAAGCTGTTAAAGTCTATCTAGGGAGAAATCTACAAAACTAACACTTGTAATATAAAAAATTTTCCTTACTTTATTTCAGCCATGTTTTATAGTTTCACCCCCCCCCCCCCATCTCAGCCCTGTGACTGCCAGTTTTTCTCCCACTTCGTTAAATTTATTCCTAGGTATTTTTATTCTTTTGAAGTCTGGTGCAGATGGGATTCTTTTCTTAATTTCCATTCAGATTTGTCCATTGATGGTATATAGAAGAGACTATTGATTTTTGTGTGTTGATCGGGTACTCGGAAACCTTGCTGACTTCCAGTGGTAGCTTTGGTAGTGTTTCAGGGGATTCTTTGGAATTTTCTGTATGTAGGATCATATCATTTGCTAATAGAGCCCTACTTCCTCCTTTCTGATTTGGATTCTTCTTATTTTCTGTCTTGTCCAGCTGCTTTGGCCAGCACAGACAGTTTAGTGCTGAGGGGCAGTGATTTGAGGGGGTGTCCTTTTGTTGTTCTTGCTCTTTAGGGACAGTTTTTGGTCTTCCAACTTTGAGGGTCCCTTTATGAGACTGAGGAAAATCCCTTCTCTTCCTAGTATGTTGGGTGTTCTTAATCATGAGACA
Organism: Urocitellus parryii; assembly: GCF_045843805.1. Classification (NCBI taxonomy): domain Eukaryota; kingdom Metazoa; phylum Chordata; class Mammalia; order Rodentia; family Sciuridae; genus Urocitellus; species Urocitellus parryii. The sequence goes on along the minus strand of NC_135537.1, from coordinate 120,808,264 downwards.
TTAATTTCTTAAAGGCTCTGTTTTCCTTTGTACTGTAGAAACTTTGGTGTGTGTATTTTATTGACTGGGGCTGATTCCTAAAGCAAAGTCACCAGTCACAGTCATTGCCAGTGCTGGAGGAAGGAGTGCCATCACTGTGGTGTGGAGACCTCTTCTATTATTATTAATTGTGGTATATATCATTGTGATGCTGTTGACTTATTTATTAATTTTGCACATATCAAAGGCCTGGGGAAGATATTGTGGCCAGGTAAGTCTCACATGAGTTAGTACCTTGCGTTAAATGCTTTAGTTGGCCCACAAACTGTAAAAATGGTATTATTTGTTTATTGAAAGAATGGTTAACTTCTTAGTTAGATGTTGTGCAGCTGTTTGTTGGTGATAATATAGCAAATTGTTGTACAAGTTATGTAGGGTACAAAGTTGATTACTGTTTAAAAACACATCAGAGACCTGGGATGTAGCTCAGGGGCAGAATGTATATTTAGCATTCAGGAGGCCCTGGGTTTCACTCCCACCATCAGTTGTTCTCTCTCTCTCTCTCTCTCTCTCTCTCTCTCTCTCTCTCTCTCTCTCTCTTCTCTGTCTCTCTCTCTCTCTCTCTCTCTCTCTCTCTCTCTCGCACGTGCACACACACACACACAGTCTCCTCCTAGAAATCACGGATTGTGTCTCACTTCATAAGTCCAATGTGCACAAAGAGTACACCTGCTGCCTGCTGACTTAAAGACGAGAGTGAGCACCTGTGAACTCACTGTACCACTTGAGAGGGCCATGTGGCCAGGTGCCCTGGACGCCTTCCCTGGGCTTTCTCTAGCCTTCTTCTTCACATGGAGGTTGTCACTAGCCTGAGAATTGTCCATTCTTGTCTTCATTGTTCTTTGTAGTCTTATGTTGAAAACATGTTTCTTAGTGCTTTATTATTTTGCTTGGCTTCTTGTTGATATTATCACAAATGATTTCTCTGGGTACTCTTGTTCAGCAGTGTTGTTGAGATTTACCTGCTCAATGTCATGGAGCTGGACATTATTATTTTTCACTGTTGTATGATCTTCCCTGGTGCGACTGTTACACACCTGATTTATCTGTTCTCCAGGCATTGAATATAGAGGGTTTTAAAAAAAATTTCCAAATAATGCTTCTTTAAGCAAGATGATTATAGGTTGAGGGCAGCCCTAGAATTCAGAGAGATCCTCAGAAACTGACCAAGACCCTGTCTCAAAATTCAAAAGGAAAAGGACGAGGGATGTAGCCCAGTGGTAAAATGCCCCTGGATTCAATCACCAGTACCAAAACAATAAAATAAAAATATAATAAACTTAGACCTGTGTGGCATTTACCCTACAAGGAAACTTCATTAGTCCCTTCCAACATTATGTGACCAAAGAGAAATGAGGCTGCTCTGATTTGAAAAGTGCAGACTAGGGCTGGGGTTGTGGCTCAGTGGCGAAGCGCTTGCTTAGCATGTGTGAGGCACTGGGTTCGATTCTCAGCACCGCACATAAATAAATAAAGGTCCATCAACAACTAAAAAAAAAATTAAAAAAAGAAAAGTGCAGACTAGGCATATCACAGGGCTAGAATGATGAGGGATTGCCACAGATTAGGGGGAGGGAGGGAGAGGGAGTGGTTATGGATACCCAATATAGACAAAGTTCCTGAGCAACATAGTGGTGATTAGTGCAGAGTTTTGAGAATGTACTTAATGCCAATAAACTGAATCTTTTTAAAATGAATAAAATCTTCAATTTTAAAATAAACCAATTTTAACAAAATAGAAATACGTAAAATAAAAAGGAAACAAGAATCGGCAGGGCAGGGTAAGTGTAGCTCTGGGGTGGGAACAGTTGTAAAGGTGTGCTCCATGCGTGTTGCTGGCTGAGGGGCCACTAGGAACTGCTGGCCTGGAGCTACCATTGAGGTGTTTCCAACTCCAGCTCTCTCTCAGGTGGTGGAGATGCTGGAAGTGGAGCAGCCCTCTTCACAAGCACTGGAGGTGACCCTGCAGCTGCAAGAGAAATAAAGGTCGAGAAACTATCCCTGTTCCTTCCAGGGACAAAATACTTCCCACTGCCTTTCACAGAGCTCCACACAAACCCACCCTTGGAAGTGTCCCCAGAATGCATGCAGACCACGCCAGCTCTGCTTCTCATTGTTCCTGCCCTGCCGAGTTTCTGGTAGATCTGCTGTGCATGTTCAGCCCCGTCCCAGTCCCCCATCCCAGACCACCTCATCTTCGCCTCTTCCATTTGCTCTGGGTTTTCTATCAAGGCCCTGACCTGGTGGCCTTCGTTCTCCATATGGGGGCTTGTCACACTGACTTGGCTGTGGATGTTACCAGGTAGATTTTGAAGTGAGTGCAAGGAGTGAAGAGACCACCCTAAAAGGAAGGGAGACTGTCGCATGAGAGGCCTGGCCTTTTGTACCACGAGGTCAGTGTTCTTGGCACCCCACTGTTCAGAGGAACAGACTGAGGCTCAGAGAGGTACAGGGCCAGTTCCAGGACTTACAGCTAGGTGACCCTGTCACCCTGGGCAGGCTTACCTTCTCAACAGCAGGTCCATCTCCTGTTGGGTGGAGAACTCAAGATGGTGGACATAGAAGAAGGGGAGTCATAGAAGAAGGCTGGCCTCAGGGTCTCCTCCAGGCTCCCCAGCAAATATGCCTGGGAACACACATACAGTGCTGGTATCATCCCCTCTGTAGCCACCTTCTTGGTTGGGACATTGAGGAGACAGAGTCAGTGCCAAACTGTGACCCACCAGAAGTGTCTGGGGATGGAGTCTAGTGCAACATCCAAGCCCATAGCGGCCTGTCCCACAGAGGGACAGGAGAACCCCAGCAGAACAACCTTGGACAAGTTATCTGTGTCTCTTAAGTCTTCCCCAAGTCTCCGACCGCACATTGGGATCATCCTAGTATCTGCTTCCTAGTGATGTCACCAGGCATATGTGAGATAGCACTTAGCAAACCTGCTACCACCGGTGTGTAATGCACAGAAGTAGAGATCAAATATAGGAACAGGTGGGATGTCACATAGAATAGAACTAACAACAGGCCTAGCTTCCTTGTGACATTGTAAATGTCATGTTCTTTTCCTGTCACATTTCTCACGACTAAAACACTCAGGGGCACTCCAGGTGAACTGGGCTGCCCAAAATAATCACACACACACACACAGATATACCTTTTTCTTTGAGTCTTGTGATGGCTGTTCTGACTTCAGGGGTCCATGGAGGGAGGGAGGGAGGGAGGGAGGGAGGGAGGGAGGGAGGGAGAGAGAGAGAGAGAGAGAGAGAGAGAGAGAGAGAAAGAGAAAGAAAGAGAGAGAGAGAGAGAGAAACTGGGGAGAAGCCATTCAAATGAGGCAAGGGGTCAGGTTTCCGGGGGTTGAGTATAGCTTCATTATGTCTGCTGCAGCAGATTGACATCTAGGAAGGCCACACCCAAAGGCAGAGCAAGAGAAGGGGACAAAGTGAGTTTCCAAGGAACATTCTATCCCAGGCAGGGCAAAGGGGTAGAATTACAAAAGAATTAGTGAGTGTAGCTCAACCCCAGGGGTATACCTACTCAGAAGACTGGCCTTGCTATCCTTGCAGGGGAAAAGACCAGGTCATAAGTCATGACACTGCCAGGCCAGACTACAGTGATCTTTCAGATCCCCGTGGTGCATCAGGACTGGAAGGCATGGTAACTCAATGTGGCTCCCCACACTTCCCAGCATTCTTTTCTCTTTGCATGGTGAGAGGATTGAAATGCAATTAGTGAGGATATCCTCATCTCCCTAGGCCTTCCAGTTGCTTCCCATGGTCTTTAGATTCAGACCCATGTGCCCCAGCCAAGCCTATGTGTGGGACCTTCTGCTTAGCAGCTCCCAGCACCCCTCACCCTGGTATTCACATCTGAGCAGTCTCCCCCCTTTCGTGTGACCTGGGTTTAGTGTCTCCCTTGTGACCTTCTGGAACATGACAAATGCAATTCTATTTTTGTGAGATACCCCACTTTTTCCCCCTTTTTCCTCTGTAGATTCCACTTATGAGAAACCATTTGACCCTTGAGTTTCTGAGACTGGCTTATTTCACTTGGCATGAAGTTCTCCACTTCCATCCATTTACTAGCAAACGACAAAATTTCATTTTTCTTATGGCTGAATAGAACTCCATTGTGTTTATATACCACATTTTATTTATCCTTTCTTCTATTGGTGGGTACCCAGGCTGGTTCCATAACTTGTCTATTGTATATTGTGCTAATATATACTTTGTTATGCATATATCACTTTAGTATGTTGATTTTAAATTTTGTCATAATTATCAAGGATTGGGATAGCTGGGCCATATAATGGATCCATTTGTAGTCTTTTGAGGAATCACCATACTGCTTTCCAAAGTGGTAGTAATAATTTGCAGTCCCATCAACAATGTGTTAGGGTACATTTTCCCCGTATCATCACCAGCAATTATCATTTGTATTCTTGATGATTGTCATTCTTACTGGGGTGAGATGAAATCTCAGTGTGGGTTTTTGTACCAGAGATTAAACCCAGAGGTTCTTAACCATTTAGCCACATACCCACCCTCTTTTTACATTTTTTATTTTGAGACAGGGGCTCACCAAGTTTCTGAGGCTGGTGTTGAACTTCCAATTCTCCTGCCAGCCTGGGAAGCAACTGGGATTATAGGTGTGTGTTTCTGCGCCTGGTTTCAATTTAGTTTGATTTGCAACATGTTTTTATATGTATGTTGGCCATTTGAATTTCTCCTTTAGAGAAATCTCCCTTTAGATTCTTTTGCCCATTTATTGGGTTCATTAAGATTGTTTTATTGTCAACATATAACATTTATATAATAATGGTTATTAATCCCCTGTTGGATGAGTATCTGACAAACATTTTCTCCCATTCTGTAGGCTCTCTTCACACTCTTGTTTTCTTTGCTGTGCAGAATCTTTTTAGTTTGATGCTGTCACACTTATTAATTCTCACTTTTATGTCTTGAGTTTTAGGATCTTATTAAGGAAGTCAGTAATTCTGCCAATGTGTTCGAGTGTTTCCCTGTTTTCTTGATGCAATTTGGCCTAATTCTGGCCTAATTCCTAGAACTTTGACCCACTTTGGGGTGTTTTTCTTTTTTTTTTTTTTTTTTTTTTTGTGTTCACAGTAAAAGGGATCTAGTTTCATTCTTCTTTATATAACTATTCAGTTTTCCCTGCGGCATTTGCTAAAGAGGCTGTTGTTTCCCCAGGGTATGCTTTTGGCACCTTTGGCAGGAATCAGATTTATGTGGATTTGCCTCTGTGTCTTTAATCCATTTCTAGTTCACTTTTATGTTCTGTGTAAGATACAGGTCCAGCTTCACTTCTTTGCATGTAAATATCTTCTTTTCCCAGCACCATACATGGATGAAACTGTCCCTTCCCTATTGTCAGTTCTTGGTGCCTTTTCTGTAATTGAATCTGTGTGTGTGGGTTTGTATCTGAGCCCTCTCCTGTGTTCTATATTCATGTGGTATTCTCTGTTCTATTCTTTGTGTCAGCCTTCATGTTGGTATCTGACTGGATTGTTAGGGCACTCGTAATCACGTACTGTGATGCCTCTCGTACGTCCTTTTTTGTCAGGAGGAGATGACTATTCATGATCTTTTGTGGTCTTATTGAATTAAAGGATTTTCTGTCTATATCAAGTAAGATTGTCATTGCTAGATTGACAGAAATGTCACTGAATCTCTTGCTTTGGGTAACTTGGACATTTTAGCAGTATTTATTTTTCAATCCAAAAGCACACTGTATCTTTCCATCCATGTCTGTGTTCATTTTCTTTCATCAGTGTTTAATGATTTTCAGTATGCAGATAAATTTTCTTCCTTTGAATACATTTGATTTGGCTCTATTTGTTCCTAAATATTTTGTTCCTTTTGGTGCTATCATAAATGAAATATTATTATTATTTTTGATAGGTGATTATTAAGGATATAGAAATGCATCTGATTTTTTTGGGTGGATTTTTATCTCCCAAACCTTCACCAAACTTGTTAATTAGTTCTAATGGTTTTTATTGGAGAATTTTGTAGTGTTTTCTATGAAGAGGACTTGTCCTCTGCCAACAGAGGCAGCCCTTCCTTGTTCTTTCCTGGTTTGGATTCCTGTGGTTTCTTTTTCCTCTCAGATTCCTCTGTCTGGAGTCTTCAGCACTACATGGAACAGACATTGCTGCAGGGTGGGCAGCCTCACCTTGGTCATGATCTTAAGGAAAAGCTTTCCATTTTTCAGCTACCACATACGACGTTTGATGTGGCAGATCCTGTGTGACATTTATTGTCTTGTGGTGCTTTCCTTTTTACCTAATTTTTGGAGGATGTCCATCATGCAAAAGTGTTGATTTTTTTAGAATGATTTTTTTCTACTCCTATTGAGATAATATGTTTTTATCTTTCATTCTGTCAGCATGGCTTATGAAACTGAATTATTTGTGTGTTTTGAAGCATTCTTGCACCCTGGTATAAATCTCACTTGGTCCTAGTGTATGATTTAGTGAATGTTCTGTTGAATTTGCTCTACCATTATTTTGTTAAAGATTTTTGTGGCTATAGACATGAGGTATATTGGCCTATACCTATAGGTTTTGCTGTGGTTTTTGTAATATTACAGTAACTTTATAGTCTGGCCTATTCAAAGGTCATCCAAGTTGTGTTTAGAATGCTGCTTCTCAGACAGGAAAGAAAAAGAAGCAGAACCCCAGCATAACTCCTTTCTGTGAACCTGAACTTGCCCTTCCTTGCTACTTCAGAGATGGACTCCCACACATTGAGCAATTACTGTGGAAGGCCAGGCCATAGCACTCAGCCTGTCACCTGGTACCATTAGTCCTGTACCAAATCCTGTGGGAAAAAGCCACAGCAGTTCTCACTTGCACTCATTACATCTGTGGGCATATGCAGATTTACATCATTAATGTGTCCTTTATCAAATGAGATCCTCTATAGAGACACCCTGAACACACCAATGTGTTCATGTAACAGCTTCCTTGACTTCTCTCCTTGTGGCACAGATAGACCCACCTCAGCAGCCGCAGGGTTCCTTGGTGGGTAGGGAGCAGATGTGGCTATCTACCCCCTCTACATGGAAGTTACTGAGGGCTCCAGTTCTGGCCATTTCCAACAGTGCTGGCAGGATAAGTACCTAGCTTTGGACATGCGGATGAAGGAAGGGACACATGCTAAAGGACTTTCCCGATGATTCTGAGGAGTATCCGTGGCTGCATCTCCCAGGGGATCTTCCCAGGCCTCAGTGTCCTGTGTTCTCACCAGGGCTGTTCAGCACCAGCCTTAAAACCTTGCCCATCAATGGGGACATATGACCTCTCAGTAGTGTATGTGCTGACATTCAGAGGTTGAACATCTTTGACAGTTACTATGTGCAGTGATTCCCTTTTGAATTGCAGGAATTTTTCCTTTGTCCCATGGTTGACTCATGATATTCTGTGTATCCCTGGGATATTAACCTTTTATCAGTCTAGGTTTTTAAGAGTTTGCTAGTTGTGATTTGTCTAAGTATCCATGTTCTTTTTGTTTTTCCATCAGGAGTCAGTCATTTATTTCCTTTTTGACTTCTGACCCTTCAGTCAGAAAAAATTACTTTCAATGTTATGAAAGCGTTTTCCAAGGTATACTTTTTGCATATAAACTGAAACCTTCTGGGTGGGTGGCACATAACAATATCCAAAGGACTCAGGAGGCTGAGAAAGGAGGATTCAAACTTGGAGGCCAGATTCCCCAACTTAGGGAGATCCTCAGGAACTTAGTGAGACTTCATCTCAAAAATAAAAAGGCCTGGGGATATGGTGTAGTTGCCCTGGGTTCATTCCCTAGTATTAATTAAACAAACAAAAATAAAAATGCAAAACCAAAAATCCGAAGGTGGTGGCAGTAGAGAGACCAAAGAATAGAGACTTCTGGAATATGATTTGGAAGTAGAGCTAATACAACTTGTAGATCATTTAGAAGTGTAGAGGTTGCAGTAAGGAGAAAAAAGAAAAAAAAAACTAAAAATCTTAGATCTTTGTGGGATATACCATTCAAAGAAAATTCAAGCTTAAACGGTCCCTACCAATATTATATAATCAAACAGAAGTTGGACTGCAGTGTTGTGAAAAACCCAGAAGAAGCAAATCTCAGGGAGAGAATAATGACTGTTCCCTGGAGACTAACAGGAGGGAGAAGAGGAGGGAGTGGGTATGGGTACCAGATACAGGACAAGTGATGCAATTAAAGCCAATAAGCTGAATGTTTTTAAGAAATATAATTTAAAATTTTAAAGTGACCTAGTTTTAATAAAAATTCAAAGAGGGGAAAAAAAAAGGAGGAGTGGGGAAGGGCAGTTCTGGGGTGGAAACAGGTGCAAGGGGGAGCTCAGTGGGTGGTGCAGAGGTGGGGCCACTAGGAGCCACAGGCCTGAAGCTGCTGTTGAAGGTGATTCTGACCCTGGTGCTCTCTCAGGTGGTGGAGAGGTAATGGAAGTGGAGCTGGGGTTTCTTATCTTTTCCTTTATCCTAACTTACGTGTCCATACAGTCTAATGTATGTATGTTTCTAAGTGCTTTGTTATTCTGCTTGGCTTGTTGTTGGTATTACCATAAAGGATTTTCTTTGTACTCTTCTGTTCGGCACTGGTGTTGAGACTCACCTGCCTCATGACATGGACCTGGACATTGTTGTTTTTTCCTGTGGGATGTTACAAAGTGAATTCCCTGTTAGAAAGTGAATTTTTCTTTTCTCCAGCCATTGAACTTAAGAGTTCTTTTATTTTTTATTTTATGTTTCCAAGTAACACTGCTTTAAGTTTTAAAAGATTTAAGTTTAGGCCAAGCTCAGCAATGGAGCAAGAGCCTGTCTCAAAATGAAAAAGAGACAAGACCATGGATGTAGCTCAGTGGTAAAATGCCTCTGGTTCAAGCCCAGGAACAAAGAAATAAGAATAAAAACAAAATTTTGTATGGCATTTGCCCTTCTGAGGAAACATAATTAATCCCTTCCAACGTTATGCAGCCCAGAAGAAATCAGACTGCACTGGTTTGAAAAATGCAGACTCAGCATATCTCAGGACTAGAAGCTAAGGGGTCCCTGGGGACTAGTGGAAGGAAGGGGAGGCAGTGGTCATGGATACCAAATTCCAGAAAATGTTCTGGAACTACATGGTGGTGACTAGTGCACAGTTTAGAGAAGGCACTTGATGGGAGATGACTGAGTCTTTTAACAATGAAAATGAATCTTTAATTTTAAATAATACTAAAATAATAAACACATACAATAAAGATGAATAAACAGAGGCTCTGGGTTCCTCTGGATGCAGTGCTGACTGAAGGGCCAGCAGGGGGTGTTGGCCTTGATCATCCACTGCAGGTTTGTCCAGCTCCAGTTCTCTATCAGATGGTGGAGGTGGTGGACCTCGAACAGGAGCTTCCACAAGCACCAGAGCTGCTAGAGGAGTAAAGGTCCACAGACTATCCATGTTAGGTCCAGGGACAGAATATCCCCTACTGCCTTTCATACAATTCCACGCACAAACCCAGCACCAGGCAGCGTTCCCAGAATGCACACAGACAATAACAGCTCTGTCTCCCATTGTTCCTGCCCTGCCCCAGTTCCTTTATGAATTCTGACCCTTGAGTCAGAAAAAAAAATGCTTTCAACTTAAATGTTATCAAAGTATTTTCTAAGAAGCTTTCTTTTTACATATACACTTAGACCTGCTAGATGAGTAGCACATAACGATATCCCAGTGATTTAGGAGGCTGAGGAAGGAGGATTTAAAGTTGGAGGTCAGTTTCCCCAACCTAGGGAGCTCCTCAGGAACTTAGTGAGAATCCATCTCATAAAGAAAAAAAAAAAAAAAAAAACTGGAGATGAGGCACTCAGTATGTGCCCCTGGGTTCAATTTCTAATACTAATTAAACAACAACAACAACAACAAAAAAAAAAAACTAAAAATCTTGTATCTATATGGGATTTACCATTCAAAGACAATTAATTAACAGTCCCTGCCAATATTGTGTGGACAAACACAAAAGTCCGACTACAGTGACATGAGAAAGCCAGAAGAGAAAGATCAGAGGGAGGGTGTTCCCTGGAGACAAGCAGGAGGGAGAGCAGGTGTGGGTGGGTGTGGGTACCAGACACAGGACAGTGAAATGCACTTAAAGCCAATTAGCTGAACATTTTTTTAAAAAGTCTTACATTTTAAAATAAATTAGTTTCAATAAAAATACAAAAAAAAGAAAAAAAGAATAGGAGAAGTAAAGGGCAGTTCTGGGATGGGAGCAGGTGCAACGGGGGTGCTCAATGGGTGGGGTCCAGGCTGTGTGCCCACTGGGAGCCACAGGTCTGTTTCTGAACCTGGAGCTCTCTCTCAAGTGGGTTGGTAATGCAAGATGAGCTGGACTTTCGTATCTTTTCCTTTATCTTATGTTTACGATCTACTGCAAGTGTGTATGTTTCTAAGTGCTTTATTATTTTACTTGGCTTATTGATGTTAGTGTAAATGATGTCTCCACATACTCTCTTGTTCAGCACTGGTGTGGAGAATCACAAACTCTAATGACAGGGAGCTGGACATTTTTGGTTTTGCCTGCTGGATGTGTTCCCTGTTACAAAGCAGATTTATCTTTTCTCCGGGCATTGGACATTATTAGTAGTAGTAGTCAGTAGTAGTAGTAGTAGTAGTAGTAGTAGTAGTAGTAGTAGTATTTTTATTTGCAAATAACACTGCTTTGAGGCAAAGGGTTTAGGTTTAGGGCAGCCACAGCAAACAAGCAAGAGGCAGACTCAAAATGAAAAAGGAAAAGACCATGGATGTAGCTCAGTGGTAATGTGCCTCTGGGCTCAAGCCCAGTAACAAAATGTAAAAAAAACAAAACAAAACAAAAAAACATAAAGAAACACAGATCTCTATGGCATTTTCCCTTCTAAGGAAACATAATTAGGCCCTTCCAACTTTACACAGCCCAGAAGAAATCAGACTGCACTGGTTTAAAAAATGCAGACTCAGCATATCACAGGACTAGAAGCTAAGGGGTCGCTGGGGACTAGCAGGAGAGTGGGGAGGCAGTGGTCATGGATACCGAATTCCGGAAGATGTTCTGGAACTGCATAGTGGTGACTAGTGCACAGTTTAGAGAAGGCACTTGATGACAAATGACTGCATCTTTTAACAATGAAAAAAAAATCTTTAATTCTAAATAATACAATAATAAACACAGATAATAAAAAAGAATAACCAAAGGATCTGGGAGAAGAACAGAGGCTCTGGGTTCCTCTCTAGATCCAGTAGTGACTGAAGGTCCAGCAGGGGGTGTTGGCCTTGATGGTCCACTGCAGGTTTGTCCAGCTCCAGTTCTCTATCAGATGGTGGAGGTGGTGGACCTCGAACGGGAGCTTCCACAAGCACGAGAGCTGCTAGAGGAGTAAAGGTCCACAGACTATCCATGTTAGGTCCAGGGACAGAATATTCCCTACTGCCTTTCATACAATTCCACACACAAACCCAACACCAGGCAGCGTTCCCAGAATGCACACAGACAATGACAGCTCTTCCTCTCATTGTTCCTGCCCCGCCCCAGTTCCTGTGCAGAATGCTCTGCTTGTCCCTCCCTGTCCCATTCTGACATACTCATACCCCACCTCAGTCCTCCTCACCTTCGGCCTGTTCCTCCATGGGCTCCAGGTTTTCTGTCAAGGCTGGGACCTGGTGTCCTTGGTCCTCCAGCTCGGGGCCTGTGACAGTGACCCGGCTGTGGACATTACCAAGTGGGTAGTGAGGCAAATGCAAGTGAGAGAGGGAGGAGACCAGCCAAGAGGGATGGGGGCAGCAGTATGAGAGTCCTGGCCTTTCCTACCATGAGGTGAGTGATCTTGGCACCCCACAGTTCAGAGGAGAGGGCTGAAGCTCAGAGAGGCCCAGGGCCAGTTCGAGGACTCACCGCTGTATGTGACCCTGTCACCCTGGGCAGGGCTTACCTTCCCAACATTTGGCCCATCTCTTGTTGGGTGGAGGAACTCGAGATGTTTGAGGCCGAAGAGGATGATTCAAAGAAGACACTGGGCTCCAGGATGTCCTCCAGGTCCCCCAGGGAGTATGCCTGGAACACATATCCAGAGCTGGTATCATCCCCTCTGTAGCCACCTTCTTGGTTGGGACATTAAGGAAACAGTGCCAAACTGACCCACCAGAAGTGTCTGGGGATGGAGTCCAGTGCAATAGCCAAAGCTCATAGGGGCTTGTCCCACAGAGGGACTGGAGGAGCCCCAGCAGAGCAATGGCTGGCAGAGTTCACAGTGGAATTGCTGAGGGGATAGTTAGAAACACAGCAGCTTCAGGCCAGTTTGTTAGCTGAGCAGAGGTGGCAGCTCCCTGCATTAGGAGCTTATCCCCTGAGTCCCACCAGCACATCACCTTCTGGACATGGGAAAAACGGGCTCATCCCAGACAGGAGGGTCCCTGTGTTAGGACACCCAGGACATCATTCTCTGTGGTGCTGTTGAAATGGCCCCAGGAGGGAATGAGCTCCAGGTCCCACAGCCCTGAAAGGCTGAATGGCTGTGGAATCTGGGTCCCCCTGGAAGGTGGTGAGGTCCTGGGGGCCCAGATCCTGCTTTCACAGTCTGTGTTCCTTGAGACACAAGTACCAGAGAAATGGACCAATTGGCAGGAGCCTTGTGATGTTTCAGCTAAACTCATCCCTAGTCATCCTGATGCTGTGTAAGACTTGGAGAGTGTGTGGAAGGACCGTCAGGCCATTGTCACCTGGACACCTGGGTGTTGGAGTTACAGTCATTGGATGGCAGAGTACAAATCATCAGAGAATCAAAATGAAATAATGTCCATGTCGTTGTTCTGATGTTGTCACAAATATGGGAACAGTGACCTTGGATGAGTCCAAGAATGAGGCAGGCAGAGAGGGTGGGGAGGATGGGCGAGGACTTGTTGCTCAGATTCCTCATGGTGGGGACTCTGCCCCTCCATCTCCCATCCCTACCAGGAAGGTGGTCCTGGTGGTGTCTTTGCTCTTATTCACTTTTATTCTGCTCTGTCCCCTGCCAGTAGAGTCCCCTCTGTTCCGCACTTACCCTGAGTCCCAGCTCCTGCCCTGTGGTGCTTGGCTCTGGATAGTCTTCACTGGATGTGGAGTTGGAGCTGAAGCTGCAGCTCCAACGCTTGTTGAGGGTAAACTGTGGAAAGAATGGAAGACAGTGCCTGGTAGCTGGCCGGGAGCCCCAGCCCCTGCTGGCCTCCATTCAGGGTGTTTCTGCCCCTTGTGACCTTCTGCTCCCCCGACCTCATACAGACCCTGTGTCTCAGGCTTCTACCCTGTAGGACAGGAAATGGCACTGGGTGCCCAGGATGTACCGTGGACACTTTCATTGCCCACCTTTATCCCTGTCCTGGGGGTGACCATGATAGGACAGGAGGCTCACAATCTCCCACCACCTATTCCTGCCTCAGGTCCCTGTTCTCCCCTACTGAGGAGCAAGGTGGTGGGGCTCTGCAGGGCTACTCACGGTGATGTTCCCTCCTGGATGTACCTCACCACGGCTATGGCTTTCAGGTATGCATCTAAAGCTCCTCCTCCCTCTTGGAGGAGTGCCAATTGGAGTACCAGTGAGGCACTGGCAGCAGGATCGAAAACGACATCGCAGTCTTTTCCACAAGTTCCTTCTTTGGGGTGTCCCGGGGATTGGGTCTGGGGAAGGGGCCATGCAGCCATAGGGGGAGCTCTGGCGGCGTGGCCTCCTAAAGGGTCGGCCTCCGCAGGGGAAGCAGGAAAACATCTTTTGGCTTTCAAAGTATTTCACCAAATGAGCTGGGAGGAGGCGGTTGCTAGAATGTGGGTGCCTGGTTACTGGGTTCCAAGTTCTGTTTGGCTCTATGACCAAGGAAGGGAGGCCATGTCTTGGGGGTTCCTGGCCTAACCCATCCTCCAGATAAGCCCACGTTTGTCCCTCTGTTGGCTCTCCTCCAGCCCCATGACTTTTTGTGTGTGTACACAGCCAACCCCAACACTGGCCCCACATCCCTTGATAGGCCTGGGTGCAGCCAGGGTCCCAGCTCTGAGGAGACACAGCTAGGTTTCAACCCAGCTCCTCCTCCTGTCCTCTCATGGGACTGTGGACAAGTCATCGTGTCTCTAAGGCTTAACCAGTGTTCCCCTGCACAGGGGCATCATCCTAGAATCTACTTCCTAGCAAAGTCACCAGACATGTGTGAGATGACACAAACCAGGTTGTCACACGTCTATAATGCACAAAAGTAGAGCTAAAATATGGAAACAGGTAAACTGTCACATAGAGTAGAGCTAAGAACAGGCATTGTCTCCCGCCTCATGACTTTGAAAATACCATTTTCCTTCCTGGCCTTCTTTCTCCACCTGCATCTTGAGGGGGTTGAAATGCAATTAGTGGGGATATCCTCACCTCCCAGAGCCACCCACCTTGTTACCTTGTTCTCTTTGGGATGACTGAGAGTAAGCACATCCCTGGGCACCTTAGGGACCCCCAACAATGAAATTCTGGCCTTTTCCCCCTTTCCATTCTCTGCGTCCCAGTCAGGGTACATGGAGACGGGCTGCCCTTATTCCATGGAAGTGCTGTCTCTCTCCTCTTTCTTCTTTTGTTTTTGGTCTCAGGGAGTGATCCCAGGGGCGCTTAACCCCCAAGCCTCATCACCAACCTGGTTTTCTGTGTTTTATTTTGAGGCAGGTTGTCACAGTGTTGCTGAGGTTAACTTTGAACTTCTGATCCTCCTTCCTCAGCCTCCGGAGCTGCTGGTATCACAGATGTGCACCACCATGCCTGGCCTCTCCTTTTCCATGTCACCTCCTGGGGCCTCCATTTACTCTGACCTACTCTCTGATCTCCACGTGTATGCCTCTCTGTTTTTGTACCTATTGGGAGGCTGAAAAAAATACTGTCACATGGCAAAGGCAGGCAGGTGTCCCCAGGATCATAGAAGTTCTTAATCCAAAGGAAACACTATGGGAGATGACTGAGGCCTGAGCTAGGAAGTGAGGACTCTGCCTTTTCCTCTGGAGTCTGTCCTTGTCCTATTGTCTGGGCCAGTCCCTGTGTGACACTGGGCCTCAGTTTCCCACTTGTCCAGTGAAGGGTTAGAGAGGAAGTGACACATAGGCCTTCTGGACACATAGGCCGTCTGCTGCATAGTTTCCCAGGCTGGGCAGGGTTGCAAAGGGTGGTGCTGCAGAGTCCCAGGTTACTGTTTTCCCAGGGTAGGTGCAGGTGTGCCCTGCTTGGTGCAGCCTGGCCTTGCGTTCCCAGCATGTATACACTACCATTGGCACAGGCATGGAAACGGTGCCACGCACCACATACCTGGGTCTGCCATCCTTCTTCAAATGTGAGATCCTTTTCTCTCATCTCCCCAGAGTCAGAAAGTGTAATTAGCCTCTCTTCACTGCATGGGTGTGGGGGGAGGAGTGGATCCCCAAAGCGAATGTGAGGTGCCGTGACTAATAGAAGTGGGCTTGGATGGCAGTCTGGTGTAGGCACCAGATCCACACAAACGTCTGTGACACTCTTGGTCCTGCCTCCTGATCAGACAGGATTAGGTATGTCCTAGAGGAGGGAAGGGTCTGGCCTGAGTTCACACGGTGAGTTAAGTAGATGCTGTGGCCTCAGTTGGAGTCGATTTGCTCCCCCACTGCAGAATACCCAGCATCATGTTAGTTGGCCATTTGATTTTTTTCTTGCAAGAAATCTCCCTTTAGATTTTTTTTTTTTTTTTGCCCATTTATTTGGCACATTAAGGTTTTCCGATTGTTAGTGTATAATATTTATATAATATTTCTGATTATTCATACCCTGTTGGAAGGGTATCTGACATACCTTTTCTCTGATTCTGTAGGCTCTCTTTTACACTCTTAATTGTTTTCTCTCCTGTACAGAATCTTTTTACTTTGATGCTTTCACACTTGTTCTCACTTTTATTTCATGAGTTTTAAGGATCTTATCAAGGAAGTCAGTACCCCTTCCAATGTGTTGGAATCTTTTCCACATTCCTGTAGCAATTTGATGTTTCTGGTCTAATTCCTAGGACAAGTGAAAGATAGGAATTTATTTTCATCCTTCTACACATTGCTATTGAATTTTCCCTGCCCCATTTATAAAGAGACTCTTGTTTTTCCAATGTGTGCTTTTGGCACCTTTGTCATAAATCAGATTTATGTGGATCTGTTTCTGTGTCTTTAATCCATTTTTAGTTTGTGTGTGTATGCGCGCGTACACGAACTCGCGTGCATCTGGTGCTAGGAATTGAATCCAGGGCCTCATGCATGCGAGGCAAGCACTCTACCAACTGAGCTATGTCCCAGCCCTAGTTCAGTTTTATGTACTGTGTAAGATACAGGTCCAGCTTCATTCCTTTGCAAGTAAATATCCTGTTTTACCAGCACTGTACATGTAGGGTCTTGGTGCCTTTTCAGTAATGCCTGGGTTTGTATCTGAGCTCTCTCCTGTGTTCCATATTCATATGGTATCCTCTGTTGTCTTCTTTGTGTCATCTTTCATGTCACTATCTGAGTGGATTTATTAGAGTCCTGCAATATATTCGTAATCACTTAGTATGATGCCTCTTGTTTGTCCTTTTTTGTCCAGATGAGATGACTATTCATGACCTTTTGTCTTATTGAATTAAAGGATTTTCTTTCTATACCAAATAAGATAGTCATTGCTAGATCGACAGAAATGTCACTGAATCTCTTGCTGTGGGTAACCTGGACATTTTAACAATATTTATTCTTCCATCCATAAGCACACCGTATCTATCCATCCGTGTATGTGTTCATTTTCTTTCATCAGTGTTTACTAATTTTCACTCTGCAGATCAGTTTGCTTTCTTTGAATAATTTGGCTCATTTTGTTACTTGTATTTTGTTCCTTTGGGTGCTATTATAAATAGAATTTTTTTCTGGTAGATGATTATTAAGGACATGGAAATGCATCTGATTTTCTCAGGTGGATTTGGTCTCCTGAACCTTGACTGAGCTTGTTAATTAGTTCTAACAGTTTTCATTGGAAAAGAGTGTAGCATTCTCTATGAAGAGGACTTGTCCTCTGCCAACAGAGGCGGCCCTTCCTTGTTCCTTCCTGGTTTGGATTCCTGTGGTTTCTTTTTCCTCTCAGATTCCTCTGTCTGAGGTCTTCAGCACTACATGGAACAGACATTGCTGCAAGGGTGGGCAGCCTCACCTTGGTCATGATCTTAAGGAAAAGCTTTCCATTTTTCGGCCACTACATACAACATTTGATGTGGTAGATCCTGTGTGACCTTTATTGTCCTGTGGTGCATTCCTTTTTACCTAATTTTTGTAGGCCATCCATCATGAAAGAGTGTTGATTTTTTTCAGAATCATCGTTCTACACCTAATGAGATAATATGATTTTGTCTTTCATTCTGTCAGTACAGTTGACCACATTGAATTATTTTTGTGCTTTGAAACATTTTTGCAACTGGGATAAATCTCATTTGGTCCTAGTGTATGATTTAATCATGTTCTGTTGAATTTATTCTACCAGTATTAAGGATTTTTCTGTCTATGGACATGAGGTATATTGCCCTGTACCTATAGGTTTTGCTAATATTACAGTAACTTTACAGTCTGGCCTATTCAAAGCTCATCCAAGTTGTATTAAGAATGCTCCTTCTCAGATAGGAAAGAGAAAGCTAAGCACAGCCCCACCATAATTCCTTTCTATGAACCTGAACTGGCCCTTCTGTGCTGTTCCAGGGATGGACCCACACATTGAGCAATCGCTGTGGGAGGCCAGGCCAGAATACTCAATCTGTCTCCTGGTACCAGTAGTCCTGTACCAAATCCTGTGGGGAAAAGCCACAGCAGTTCTCACTTGCATTTCCTGTAGATTTATATCATTGATGTGTCCTTTATCAAATGAGATCCTCTATAGAGACACCCTGAACACACCAATGTGTTCATGTAACAGCTTCCTTGACTTCTATCCTTGTGGGCACAGATAGACCCACCTCAGCAGCCACAGTGTTCCTTGGTACATGGGGAGCAGATGTGGCCATTCATCCCCTGTACATGACTCCAGTTCTGGCCATTTCCAACAGTGCTGGCAGGATAAGTACCTAGCTTTCGACATGCTGGATGAAGGAAGGGACACAGGCTAAGAACTTGGAAGGGTGCTGCAAGATGATTCTGAGGAGTATCCGTGGTCACATCTCCCAGGGGATCTGCCCAGGCCTCTGTCTCCTGTATTCTCACCAGGGCTGTTCAGCACAAGCCTTAAAACCTGCCCATCAATGGGGACAAACAAACAAACTCTCAGTAGTAAGTGTGTTGACCATGGTGTGTCAACATTCAAAGGTTCACAGTTACTATGTGCAGTGATTCCCTTTTGAATTGCAGGAATTTGTTCTTTGTCCCCCTAGAAAAATGATTTCATCTTGTATCACTCTAGGTTTTCTTGGGGGGAGGGTCCAATTTTATTTTATTTTAAGTTTTATTTATATTTCACAGCAGAATGCATTAAATTCTCATTACATATACAGAGCACAATTTTTCATGTCTCTGGTTGTTTGAGGAACACTTTGCTAGTTGTAATTTGTCTTTCTAAGTATCTATGTTCTTTTTGTTTTTCTATCAGGAGGCAGTCATTTCCTTTATGAATTCTGACCCTTGAGTCAGAAAAAAAAATGCTTTCAACTTAAATGTTATCAAAGTATTTTCTAAGAAGCTTTCTTTTTACATATACACTTAGACCTGCTAGATGAGTAGCACATAACGATATCCCAGTGATTTAGGAGGCTGAGGAAGGAGGATTTAAAGTTGGAGGTCAGTTTCCCCAACCTAGGGAGCTCCTCAGGAACTTAGTGAGAATCCATCTCATAAAGAAAAAAAAAAAAAAAAAAAAACTGGAGATGAGGCACTCAGTATGTGCCCCTGGGTTCAATTTCTAATACTAATTAAACAACAACAACAACAACAAAAAAAAAAACTAAAAATCTTGTATCTATATGGGATTTACCATTCAAAGACAATTAATTAACAGTCCCTGCCAATATTGTGTGGACAAACACAAAAGTCCGACTACAGTGACATGAGAAAGCCAGAAGAGAAAGATCAGAGGGAGGGTGTTCCCTGGAGACAAGCAGGAGGGAGAGCAGGTGTGGGTGGGTGTGGGTACCAGACACAGGACAGTGAAATGCACTTAAAGCCAATTAGCTGAACATTTTTTAAAAAAGTCTTACATTTTAAAATAAATTAGTTTCAATAAAAATACAAAAAAAAGAAAAAAAGAATAGGAGAAGTAAAGGGCAGTTCTGGGATGGGAGCAGGTGCAACGGGGGTGCTCAATGGGTGGGGTCCAGGCTGTGTGCCCACTGGGAGCCACAGGTCTGTTTCTGAACCTGGAGCTCTCTCTCAAGTGGGTTGGTAATGCAAGATGAGCTGGACTTTCGTATCTTTTCCTTTATCTTATGTTTACGATCTACTGCAAGTGTGTATGTTTCTAAGTGCTTTATTATTTTACTTGGCTTATTGATGTTAGTGTAAATGATGTCTCCACATACTCTCTTGTTCAGCACTGGTGTGGAGAATCACAAACTCTAATGACAGGGAGCTGGACATTTTTGGTTTTGCCTGCTGGATGTGTTCCCTGTTACAAAGCAGATTTATCTTTTCTCCGGGCATTGGACATTATTAGTAGTAGTAGTCAGTAGTAGTAGTAGTAGTAGTAGTAGTAGTAGTAGTAGTAGTATTTTTATTTGCAAATAACACTGCTTTGAGGCAAAGGGTTTAGGTTTAGGGCAGCCACAGCAAACAAGCAAGAGGCAGACTCAAAATGAAAAAGGAAAAGACCATGGATGTAGCTCAGTGGTAATGTGCCTCTGGGCTCAAGCCCAGTAACAAAATGTAAAAAAAACAAAACAAAACAAAACAAAAAAACATAAAGAAACACAGATCTCTATGGCATTTTCCCTTCTAAGGAAACATAATTAGGCCCTTCCAACTTTACACAGCCCAGAAGAAATCAGACTGCACTGGTTTAAAAAATGCAGACTCAGCATATCACAGGACTAGAAGCTAAGGGGTCGCTGGGGACTAGCAGGAGAGTGGGGAGGCAGTGGTCATGGATACCGAATTCCGGAAGATGTTCTGGAACTGCATAGTGGTGACTAGTGCACAGTTTAGAGAAGGCACTTGATGACAAATGACTGCATCTTTTAACAATGAAAAAAAAATCTTTAATTCTAAATAATACAATAATAAACACAGATAATAAAAAAGAATAACCAAAGGATCTGGGAGAAGAACAGAGGCTCTGGGTTCCTCTCTAGATCCAGTAGTGACTGAAGGTCCAGCAGGGGGTGTTGGCCTTGATGGTCCACTGCAGGTTTGTCCAGCTCCAGTTCTCTATCAGATGGTGGAGGTGGTGGACCTCGAACGGGAGCTTCCACAAGCACGAGAGCTGCTAGAGGAGTAAAGGTCCACAGACTATCCATGTTAGGTCCAGGGACAGAATATTCCCTACTGCCTTTCATACAATTCCACACACAAACCCAACACCAGGCAGCGTTCCCAGAATGCACACAGACAATGACAGCTCTTCCTCTCATTGTTCCTGCCCCGCCCCAGTTCCTGTGCAGAATGCTCTGCTTGTCCCTCCCTGTCCCATTCTGACATACTCATACCCCACCTCAGTCCTCCTCACCTTCGGCCTGTTCCTCCATGGGCTCCAGGTTTTCTGTCAAGGCTGGGACCTGGTGTCCTTGGTCCTCCAGCTCGGGGCCTGTGACAGTGACCCGGCTGTGGACATTACCAAGTGGGTAGTGAGGCAAATGCAAGTGAGAGAGGGAGGAGACCAGCCAAGAGGGATGGGGGCAGCAGTATGAGAGTCCTGGCCTTTCCTACCATGAGGTGAGTGATCTTGGCACCCCACAGTTCAGAGGAGAGGGCTGAAGCTCAGAGAGGCCCAGGGCCAGTTCGAGGACTCACAGCTGTATGTGACCCTGTCACCCTGGGCAGGGCTTACCTTCCCAACATTTGGCCCATCTCTTGTTGGGTGGAGGAACTCGAGATGTTTGAGGCCGAAGAGGATGATTCAAAGAAGACGCTGGGCTCCAGGATGTCCTCCAGGTCCCCCAGGGAGTATGCCTGGAACACATATCCAGAGCTGGTATCATCCCCTCTGTAGCCACCTTCTTGGTTGGGACATTAAGGAAACAGTGCCAAACTGACCCACCAGAAGTGTCTGGGGATGGAGTCCAGTGCAATAGCCAAAGCTCATAGGGGCTTGTCCCACAGAGGGACTGGAGGAGCCCCAGCAGAGCAATGGCTGGCAGAGTTCACAGTGGAATTGCTGAGGGGATAGTTAGAAACACAGCAGCTTCAGGCCAGTTTGTTAGCTGAGCAGAGGTGGCAGCTCCCTGCATTAGGAGCTTATCCCCTGAGTCCCACCAGCACATCACCTTCTGGACATGGGAAAAACGGGCTCATCCCAGACAGGAGGGTCCCTGTGTTAGGACACCCAGGACATCATTCTCTGTGGTGCTGTTGAAATGGCCCCAGGAGGGAATGAGCTCCAGGTCCCACAGCCCTGAAAGGCTGAATGGCTGTGGAATCTGGGTCCCCCTGGAAGGTGGTGAGGTCCTGGGGGCCCAGATCCTGCTTTCACAGTCTGTGTTCCTTGAGACACAAGTACCAGAGAAATGGACCAATTGGCAGGAGCCTTGTGATGTTTCAGCTAAACTCATCCCTAGTCATCCTGATGCTGTGTAAGACTTGGAGAGTGTGTGGAAGGACCGTCAGGCCATTGTCACCTGGACACCTGGGTGTTGGAGTTACAGTCATTGGATGGCAGAGTACAAATCATCAGAGAATCAAAATGAAATAATGTCCATGTCGTTGTTCTGATGTTGTCACAAATATGGGAACAGTGACCTTGGATGAGTCCAAGAATGAGGCAGGCAGAGAGGGTGGGGAGGATGGGCGAGGACTTGTTGCTCAGATTCCTCATGGTGGGGACTCTGCCCCTCCATCTCCCATCCCTACCAGGAAGGTGGTCCTGGTGGTGTCTTTGCTCTTATTCACTTTTATTCTGCTCTGTCCCCTGCCAGTAGAGTCCCCTCTGTTCCGCACTTACCCTGAGTCCCAGCTCCTGCCCTGTGGTGCTTGGCTCTGGATAGTCTTCACTGGATGTGGAGTTGGAGCTGAAGCTGCAGCTCCAACGCTTGTTGAGGGTAAACTGTGGAAAGAATGGAAGACAGTGCCTGGTAGCTGGCCGGGAGCCCCAGCCCCTGCTGGCCTCCATTCAGGGTGTTTCTGCCCCTTGTGACCTTCTGCTCCCCCGACCTCATACAGACCCTGTGTCTCAGGCTTCTACCCTGTAGGACAGGAAATGGCACTGGGTGCCCAGGATGTACCGTGGACACTTTCATTGCCCACCTTTATCCCTGTCCTGGGGGTGACCATGATAGGACAGGAGGCTCACAATCTCCCACCACCTATTCCTGCCTCAGGTCCCTGTTCTCCCCTACTGAGGAGCAAGGTGGTGGGGCTCTGCAGGGCTACTCACGGTGATGTTCCCTCCTGGATGTACCTCACCACGGCTATGGCTTTCAGGTATGCATCTAAAGCTCCTCCTCCCTCTTGGAGGAGTGCCAATTGGAGTACCAGTGAGGCACTGGCAGCAGGATCGAAAACGACATCGCAGTCTTTTCCACAAGTTCCTTCTTTGGGGTGTCCCGGGGATTGGGTCTGGGGAAGGGGCCATGCAGCCATAGGGGGAGCTCTGGCGGCGTGGCCTCCTAAAGGGTCGGCCTCCGCAGGGGAAGCAGGAAAACATCTTTTGGCTTTCAAAGTATTTCACCAAATGAGCTGGGAGGAGGCGGTTGCTAGAATGTGGGTGCCTGGTTACTGGGTTCCAAGTTCTGTTTGGCTCTATGACCAAGGAAGGGAGGCCATGTCTTGGGGGTTCCTGGCCTAACCCATCCTCCAGATAAGCCCACGTTTGTCCCTCTGTTGGCTCTCCTCCAGCCCCATGACTTTTTGTGTGTGTACACAGCCAACCCCAACACTGGCCCCACATCCCTTGATAGGCCTGGGTGCAGCCAGGGTCCCAGCTCTGAGGAGACACAGCTAGGTTTCAACCCAGCTCCTCCTCCTGTCCTCTCATGGGACTGTGGACAAGTCATCGTGTCTCTAAGGCTTAACCAGTGTTCCCCTGCACAGGGGCATCATCCTAGAATCTACTTCCTAGCAAAGTCACCAGACATGTGTGAGATGACACAAACCAGGTTGTCACACGTCTATAATGCACAAAAGTAGAGCTAAAATATGGAAACAGGTAAACTGTCACATAGAGTAGAGCTAAGAACAGGCATTGTCTCCCGCCTCATGACTTTGAAAATACCATTTTCCTTCCTGGCCTTCTTTCTCCACCTGCATCTTGAGGGGGTTGAAATGCAATTAGTGGGGATATCCTCACCTCCCAGAGCCACCCACCTTGTTACCTTGTTCTCTTTGGGATGACTGAGAGTAAGCACATCCCTGGGCACCTTAGGGACCCCCAACAATGAAATTCTGGCCTTTTCCCCCTTTCCATTCTCTGCGTCCCAGTCAGGGTACATGGAGACGGGCTGCCCTTATTCCATGGAAGTGCTGTCTCTCTCCTCTTTCTTCTTTTGTTTTTGGTCTCAGGGAGTGATCCCAGGGGCGCTTAACCCCCAAGCCTCATCACCAACCTGGTTTTCTGTGTTTTATTTTGAGGCAGGTTGTCACAGTGTTGCTGAGGTTAACTTTGAACTTCTGATCCTCCTTCCTCAGCCTCCGGAGCTGCTGGTATCACAGATGTGCACCACCATGCCTGGCCTCTCCTTTTCCATGTCACCTCCTGGGGCCTCCATTTACTCTGACCTACTCTCTGATCTCCACGTGTATGCCTCTCTGTTTTTGTACCTATTGGGAGGCTGAAAAAAATACTGTCACATGGCAAAGGCAGGCAGGTGTCCCCAGGATCATAGAAGTTCTTAATCCAAAGGAAACACTATGGGAGATGACTGAGGCCTGAGCTAGGAAGTGAGGACTCTGCCTTTTCCTCTGGAGTCTGTCCTTGTCCTATTGTCTGGGCCAGTCCCTGTGTGACACTGGGCCTCAGTTTCCCACTTGTCCAGTGAAGGGTTAGAGAGGAAGTGACACATAGGCCTTCTGGACACATAGGCCGTCTGCTGCATAGTTTCCCAGGCTGGGCAGGGTTGCAAAGGGTGGTGCTGCAGAGTCCCAGGTTACTGTTTTCCCAGGGTAGGTGCAGGTGTGCCCTGCTTGGTGCAGCCTGGCCTTGCGTTCCCAGCATGTATACACTACCATTGGCACAGGCATGGAAACGGTGCCACGCACCACATACCTGGGTCTGCCATCCTTCTTCAAATGTGAGATCCTTTTCTCTCATCTCCCCAGAGTCAGAAAGTGTAATTAGCCTCTCTTCACTGCATGGGTGTGGGGGGAGGAGTGGATCCCCAAAGCGAATGTGAGGTGCCGTGACTAATAGAAGTGGGCTTGGATGGCAGTCTGGTGTAGGCACCAGATCCACACAAACGTCTGTGACACTCTTGGTCCTGCCTCCTGATCAGACAGGATTAGGTATGTCCTAGAGGAGGGAAGGGTCTGGCCTGAGTTCACACGGTGAGTTAAGTAGATGCTGTGGCCTCAGTTGGAGTCGATTTGCTCCCCCACTGCAGAATACCCAGCATCATGTTAGTTGGCCATTTGATTTTTTTCTTGCAAGAAATCTCCCTTTAGATTTTTTTTTTTTTTTGCCCATTTATTTGGCACATTAAGGTTTTCCGATTGTTAGTGTATAATATTTATATAATATTTCTGATTATTCATACCCTGTTGGAAGGGTATCTGACATACCTTTTCTCTGATTCTGTAGGCTCTCTTTTACACTCTTAATTGTTTTCTCTCCTGTACAGAATCTTTTTACTTTGATGCTTTCACACTTGTTCTCACTTTTATTTCATGAGTTTTAAGGATCTTATCAAGGAAGTCAGTACCCCTTCCAATGTGTTGGAATCTTTTCCACATTCCTGTAGCAATTTGATGTTTCTGGTCTAATTCCTAGGACAAGTGAAAGATAGGAATTTATTTTCATCCTTCTACACATTGCTATTGAATTTTCCCTGCCCCATTTATAAAGAGACTCTTGTTTTTCCAATGTGTGCTTTTGGCACCTTTGTCATAAATCAGATTTATGTGGATCTGTTTCTGTGTCTTTAATCCATTTTTAGTTTGTGTGTGTATGCGCGCGTACACGAACTCGCGTGCATCTGGTGCTAGGAATTGAATCCAGGGCCTCATGCATGCGAGGCAAGCACTCTACCAACTGAGCTATGTCCCAGCCCTAGTTCAGTTTTATGTACTGTGTAAGATACAGGTCCAGCTTCATTCCTTTGCAAGTAAATATCCTGTTTTACCAGCACTGTACATGTAGGGTCTTGGTGCCTTTTCAGTAATGCCTGGGTTTGTATCTGAGCTCTCTCCTGTGTTCCATATTCATATGGTATCCTCTGTTGTCTTCTTTGTGTCATCTTTCATGTCACTATCTGAGTGGATTTATTAGAGTCCTGCAATATATTCGTAATCACTTAGTATGATGCCTCTTGTTTGTCCTTTTTTGTCCAGATGAGATGACTATTCATGACCTTTTGTCTTATTGAATTAAAGGATTTTCTTTCTATACCAAATAAGATAGTCATTGCTAGATCGACAGAAATGTCACTGAATCTCTTGCTGTGGGTAACCTGGACATTTTAACAATATTTATTCTTCCATCCATAAGCACACCGTATCTATCCATCCGTGTATGTGTTCATTTTCTTTCATCAGTGTTTACTAATTTTCACTCTGCAGATCAGTTTGCTTTCTTTGAATAATTTGGCTCATTTTGTTACTTGTATTTTGTTCCTTTGGGTGCTATTATAAATAGAATTTTTTTCTGGTAGATGATTATTAAGGACATGGAAATGCATCTGATTTTCTCAGGTGGATTTGGTCTCCTGAACCTTGACTGAGCTTGTTAATTAGTTCTAACAGTTTTCATTGGAAAAGAGTGTAGCATTCTCTATGAAGAGGACTTGTCCTCTGCCAACAGAGGCGGCCCTTCCTTGTTCCTTCCTGGTTTGGATTCCTGTGGTTTCTTTTTCCTCTCAGATTCCTCTGTCTGAGGTCTTCAGCACTACATGGAACAGACATTGCTGCAAGGGTGGGCAGCCTCACCTTGGTCATGATCTTAAGGAAAAGCTTTCCATTTTTCGGCCACTACATACAACATTTGATGTGGTAGATCCTGTGTGACCTTTATTGTCCTGTGGTGCATTCCTTTTTACCTAATTTTTGTAGGCCATCCATCATGAAAGAGTGTTGATTTTTTTCAGAATCATCGTTCTACACCTAATGAGATAATATGATTTTGTCTTTCATTCTGTCAGTACAGTTGACCACATTGAATTATTTTTGTGCTTTGAAACATTTTTGCAACTGGGATAAATCTCATTTGGTCCTAGTGTATGATTTAATCATGTTCTGTTGAATTTATTCTACCAGTATTAAGGATTTTTCTGTCTATGGACATGAGGTATATTGCCCTGTACCTATAGGTTTTGCTAATATTACAGTAACTTTACAGTCTGGCCTATTCAAAGCTCATCCAAGTTGTATTAAGAATGCTCCTTCTCAGATAGGAAAGAGAAAGCTAAGCACAGCCCCACCATAATTCCTTTCTATGAACCTGAACTGGCCCTTCTGTGCTGTTCCAGGGATGGACCCACACATTGAGCAATCGCTGTGGGAGGCCAGGCCAGAATACTCAATCTGTCTCCTGGTACCAGTAGTCCTGTACCAAATCCTGTGGGGAAAAGCCACAGCAGTTCTCACTTGCATTTCCTGTAGATTTATATCATTGATGTGTCCTTTATCAAATGAGATCCTCTATAGAGACACCCTGAACACACCAATGTGTTCATGTAACAGCTTCCTTGACTTCTATCCTTGTGGGCACAGATAGACCCACCTCAGCAGCCACAGTGTTCCTTGGTACATGGGGAGCAGATGTGGCCATTCATCCCCTGTACATGACTCCAGTTCTGGCCATTTCCAACAGTGCTGGCAGGATAAGTACCTAGCTTTCGACATGCTGGATGAAGGAAGGGACACAGGCTAAGAACTTGGAAGGGTGCTGCAAGATGATTCTGAGGAGTATCCGTGGTCACATCTCCCAGGGGATCTGCCCAGGCCTCTGTCTCCTGTATTCTCACCAGGGCTGTTCAGCACAAGCCTTAAAACCTGCCCATCAATGGGGACAAACAAACAAACTCTCAGTAGTAAGTGTGTTGACCATGGTGTGTCAACATTCAAAGGTTCACAGTTACTATGTGCAGTGATTCCCTTTTGAATTGCAGGAATTTGTTCTTTGTCCCCCTAGAAAAATGATTTCATCTTGTATCACTCTAGGTTTTCTTGGGGGGAGGGTCCAATTTTATTTTATTTTAAGTTTTATTTATATTTCACAGCAGAATGCATTAAATTCTCATTACATATACAGAGCACAATTTTTCATGTCTCTGGTTGTTTGAGGAACACTTTGCTAGTTGTAATTTGTCTTTCTAAGTATCTATGTTCTTTTTGTTTTTCTATCAGGAGGCAGTCATTTCCTTTATGAATTCTGACCCTTGAGTCAGAAAAAAAAATGCTTTCAACTTAAATGTTATCAAAGTATTTTCTAAGAAGCTTTCTTTTTACATATACACTTAGACCTGCTAGATGAGTAGCACATAACGATATCCCAGTGATTTAGGAGGCTGAGGAAGGAGGATTTAAAGTTGGAGGTCAGTTTCCCCAACCTAGGGAGCTCCTCAGGAACTTAGTGAGAATCCATCTCATAAAGAAAAAAAAAAAAAAAAAAAAACTGGAGATGAGGCACTCAGTATGTGCCCCTGGGTTCAATTTCTAATACTAATTAAACAACAACAACAACAAAAAAAAAAAAAAACTAAAAATCTTGTATCTATATGGGATTTACCATTCAAAGACAATTAATTAACAGTCCCTGCCAATATTGTGTGGACAAACACAAAAGTCCGACTACAAATGGTGTGACTCTACTTTGTGTACAACCAGAGACATGAAAAATTGTGCTCTATATGTGTACTATGAATTGAAATGCATTCTTCTGTCATGTACAACAAATTAGAATAAACAAATTTAAAATAAAAAAGACAAAAGAACAATGAAACGAAAACATTTTGAGTCAAAAATTTATTGAACACCCCAACCTCCCACATATCCCAGCTCAGCAACACAGTACATTGCAGAGTGAAGGTTGTCTTTCCTCAGGATCATGGCTGACTGGGAGCTATAGCTCACTGACACTGCCCAGCATGGAGACAGCAATAATCTTACCACATTTCACCAGCCCAGGACAAGCTCCAAATTAAATGTGTGTATCTCTTTTACGTCATCCTAAAGCCCACATCATCCTCTTTGGAACCGTTGTTAAGTTAGGACTGTCTGTTCAGCCTCGGTGCAGCTTGGTACCTGAATCCCCTTCTGACTCCTGATTCTCGTGCCAGTGACCTGAGCTCCAAGCCAGACTCTTGCAGCTGGCCTGGCTGCCTCAGATCAGGAATGAGGCCTGGGCTGCCACCTCTGTGACTGCCTACCAAGTAGTCCTACCTTATCCAAGTCTCTCCTGCCTTCCTGTATTTAAATAGAATGGAAAGAGTTAATTCTAGAATGACAATCTATTCATCGTGGATGCCTACTCTGTTTCTGTTCCTATTTTAAAGGCCCTTGCTGTCCCTTGACTGAATTCTTCTGTCTCATCTCAGATGTGCATCGCACAGGACCCTCTTCTGAGTCACTCTAGATCCCACGTATACCCCTATCACTACAGTTTTCACTTTATTTTGAATTTTTTTGTTTGTTGCACCGTTTAATAAATATTTATTGAGTACCTGCTGTGTGCCAACCTTATTCCAGGTGCAAGGAGTTCTAGCAGTGAACAAATCATATTCTATTTGGTGGGGACCAGCAATGGGAAGTTAGGTAGCAAACAAAATAAGTACAACCATGTGTCATTTAATAACACCATGTGTTCTGAGAGCCATCCTTAGGCAGTTCCATCATCATGTGAGCACCATAGAACACACTCACACTAACCAGGTGGTCTCATCCACTACATGCCTGCACTGCATGGTCCACACATGGTATGGCCTACTGTTCCCAGGGCCACAGTGAGTGAAGCAATGATGGTTAAGTCCTCATAAGGAAAAATGATATGATCAAAAGACACGGTAAACACATGATGTATGAAGTGGCAGCTGCGTCACACACATGCTCTTCACAGGAAAGTATACAAGTGGAAGTAATTCACTCCAAAATGCTGATAAAATACTGTAAGTACATGCAGAGTAACATAGCCATTATCATCATCAAGTATCATTCATTGCACATAGTTGCAGGTGTTGTACACATACAACAAAACTTCAGACAACTGCTTATACCAGCATCACCACAGACATTTGAGTAAGGTATTGTACTATAATGTTATAACTGCCACGTTGTCGCCAGGTGGCAGGAATTTCTCAACCACATTATAATGTTGTGGAACCACTATCGTGGATTTTTGTCATATGATATCACTGTAGATTAATAGCACCTCAGAAGGATAAAGAAAAAGGAGGGGCTGGGGTGTGGCTCAGCGGTTAGAGCACTGGCCTAGTATGTGTGAGGCCCTGGGTTCAATCCTCAGCACCACATAAAAACAAATACACAAAATAAAGGTATTGTGTCCAACTACAACTAAAAAATACATATTAAAAAAAAGGAAACAGTGATCAGGGTGGCATCATGTGCCATGACATTGAGCAGAACCACCTGCAGGGGTATATGCTGCAGGCTGATCCAGGTGGAGGGAGGGAGAGGGCAGAACATGTCCTCAGAAGTTTGTAGGCTATGTTGGGGACCTTGTTTCTTCCTCTCAGTGAGTGAGAGACCAGGACACCCAAATTCCAGCCTGCAAGTGGGCAGGGCTATCAGGGAAACATCAAGTAGCAGGAGGCCCAGAGTCTGTGGTGTAGTGGAAGGTGGAAAGTAACCGGACACAGTGCCCCATGGTGTGGCACAGAGCAGATGCCCAGCAAATATCTGTTAAACAGCAGAGGAAGAGGCTTCCAGGTGACCTCAAGGGGGAGGTTTTTGGCACTGCTCACTGGTCCTGTGAGAACGGAACCCCTTGGCAATGGGGTTCCCCATAGAAAGCCCCAGCCTGAAGAATGTGGCTGCTGCCTCAGCAGAGCCATGGCACCTGTGCACATGGTGGGGACAGAAGAGAAAGTGAAATTTTGGTGGGGAGGGCATTGCGTGCTCACCGCTGTGATCTGTGGCTCACCTGCTACTGACCTCTAGAAACAGGGGACTTGGAGAAAAGAATGTGGTGAACACACTTTGGAAATCTGGCCAAGGTACACGCAAGGCTGAATCAGGGTAAAGCCCAAGATAGGCTGTGGCCCTGCCCAAGGCTTCACAGACTCATCCTGCATTTTAGAATGAAACAAAACAGACAAGACCTAATCCCCCAAGCCCCATCTGACAGGAACAGAGTGGTTCACATTATGCTGTACCTCACCTTTGAATATTATTTTTTGTCATACAAACAACTTGGAAAGGTACTCCATGAGCCAAATATGAGGAATGACAATCCTTAAAAATGTCCCCTCTTGGGTTTTGCTTATTCCAGGAGTCCTCACAAATGGGAGAGACTGTGACAAAAGTCAATTCTCTTTCCTTAGTGTCTGTCCCTTTTTCCCCTGCCCTACTCCCAGGGGCCCTAAGGAAAAAAAAAAATCCTCCATCCACCTCTGATGTGAGTGGTTTCTACCTCCTGGTTGGATGTGCTGAGAATTCCAAAGACAAATCTCTGGTGGCTCTGCCATCCCCGGCATTAGGAGGCAGAGCCCGGAGGAATCCATGAAACAGAGGGACTGAGGTATCCTGTACATGGGAGGGACTTGATATGTTGTCAGGGTCCTTTGCTCCCGTGAAAGTTGGGGCTGTATATCTTACTCTCCCATCTCCCATCCATACTGTCCTCTGTGGAAGGAAGTCACTATGTGCTGTCCACAAATATCTGTGTGATGCCCATCAAATATCTGTCCAGAGGTAAAGATTCAGAAGAATGATACTCAAGGGAAGAGGATTTACATGAATTATAAGTTAGTATGGTACATTAAAATTGTGGGCTGGGGATGTAGTTCAGTGGTTGACTGCTTGCCTAGCATATGGAAGGTCCTGGTGTCTTAAAAATTTTTTAAATTAATATATCATTTTAAAATCCACATGTCATAAAATTCACCTTTTTAAATTGTATAAGTCAATTTTTAAAAAATGAATTATGCAACCCCCATCATTTTTCATGATTTTCATCTCCCAACAGAAAGCTCATACCTATTAGCAGTCACTCCCCATTTCTTGCCTGGAAATCACTTATCTGTTTTTCATTCCTATGAATTTGCACATAAGTGGAATCATATAATTGGAATCATGGACACTGCTTATAAATGGAATCATTCAAAATGTGAATGTGTGTCTGGCTTCTTTCACTTTGCATCATGTTCCAGGTTAATTCATGTTCGAGTGTGTATCACTCATTCCTTTTTATGGTGGAATACTAACCCATTGCATGACTATGGCACATTTTGTCCTTTTATCAATTGTTAGACATCTGGGTTGTTTCCACTTTTTGGCTATCATAAATAATACTGTTGTGAAACTTCATGCATAGACTTTCTGTGGACATGTGTTCTCCTTTCTCTTGTGTACATGTGTAGTAATGGAATTGGTAGGTCATATGGTAACTCTACATGTAACTGTTTGAGCAAACACCACAGTGTTTTGCAAAATAGTCGTACCATTTTATAATCTCCTTTTGTCTACCCTAGATTGAAATGGGAGGCAAGGACACTATAAGGCCAACCTGCAAGTGGGTAAGGCTGGCAGGAAGCATCAGGTAGAGGCCAGGAGTCTCTGATGTGGTGGAGGGGTGAGAAGTGACGTGGCACAGTGCCCTGCATCTGCCTCCATCCCCACAGTGTGGCAGAGAGCACATGCCCTCCAAATATCTGTCGATCATAAATCTGCAAACCACATGGACTTAATGATGAGTGGTTGCTGGGGTCTATCAGGAGAATGGGGAGGGACTAGTTGAGGAGACTGTTATGGGACCAGACAGTGGCGATGGCTGCACAACGTTGAACATGAACTCAATTGCACTGAACTGAACATTTCAAAATGAATAAACTACTCAATTTTATTTAAAATTAATCATAAGCAAATAAAAAATGAACAACTAAAATGAGTAGGAAAATAAGTGAAATGGGTAGGGGAGGTGAAGGCTGCTTTGGGCATAGCAGGTCCAAGGTGGAGCTCAGGAGCTGGCCCTGGCTGTGGATCCTCTGGGAGCTCAGACCTGGAGCTGGTGGTGGAAGGGTTTCTGGCAGAGACTCTCCCTCTGGTGTTTAAGGTGATGATGGAGCCACTGTTGGAGCTTCTACAACTGCTGGAGGTGGCCCTGCAACTGCAAGAGGAGACTAGATCACAAATGTCCATGTTTGTTCCAGGCACAAGATACTGTCCACTGACTTTCAGAGAGAACTCCACACAAAAACTCAGCATGAGGAAGTGTTCCAGACTGAATTCAACCACCGATTGCCCCGTTTCTCATTGTTCCTGCCCCACTGCAGCTTCTAGAAGCTCTGTTCTGTGTGTCCAGCCACAACTCCTCCCCACATGCCAGGCCTCACCCCAGTCTTCTCACCTTCAGAATCTGCCTCAGTGGACTCTGGGTGCTCCAGGAGATCCAGGAGAAGATGGTTTTGAGTCCCACAGGTGGGCCTGGCGTGTTGAGCTGGCTGATGTCCTGTTGTGTGGACATGAGCCTAGGGGAACGTGGGTGGCAGCAGCATGAGAGGCCCGGCCTTTCCTCCACACTGCCATGCCAGGCAACCCTGCATGGCTGCTATTCTGGGTCACAGGCCCGAGCCTTTTAGAGGCCAGCCCCACCCTGTGTCCACCCCAGTATGACACCCCTGGTCCACAGACAGCTCTGGTAACCAAGAATGGGCAGAAATCCCAATGGGAGAGTCCTTGATCAACACTGACCGTCTGACTCTTTTTCAGGGAGCATTGACACACTTTCTCTCTGTTCCCTCCCCAGTGGCGTGTCAACTCCATGATGAGAGTGAGGTGGTGTCCACTTCGGCATTGTACTCACTGTCACAGGGCTGGTGCTCCAATAAGATCTAATAGAGGAAGAAGAATGGGAGTCCATCTTGCCAGCCTTCCCTAAGCTAAAGAGCTTATACCAACATGCCGTCCAATTCTCTCTTTACCTCATCGGGGTCAGTTTGTCCCACTGATATGCATGACTATCCAGAGGAGGACATCGCAGCTGCTCTAATGTCTAAACTTTTCCCTGATATTTAGTGTGACTTTGTGACCTGGAGTAGTCTAAGAGGGCAGGGTCACTGCCTGCTCTCTTCATTGGATCATGGTCAGTGCCTCCAAAAGTGTCTGCACATAGTGTGGCTTCACGTGTATTCGTTAGAGGTTGGGATGCCATCACCTACTTCTGAGATGTCTTGAGTGGTCCTGAATCCCTCTGCCAGCCCCCAGGGAATCCAGTTTGGGTACACTGAGAACCCCATAGAGTGAACCTTGAACATCCTTTACAATGAAGAAAGCAGCTTAACCCAAGTGAGGGGGTGAGTGAGGGGTACGGGAAAAGGTTCCCTGATGGGGGAGGACAATAAGGGGAACAGGCACAGCCCCTCCAGCAGATCTTCCCATGGGGTCAAGACCTGGTAAGCGCTTTCCATGGAAATCACACTAAGTCCTCAACAACCCTGAGAATTGACCATCTAGGCACCCCATGTTCAGAGAGCAGACTGAGGATTCGAGAGGTGCAGGGACATTCCCAGGACCCAGAGTGTAGGTGGCCATGTCACACTGTGCCTGGAAAGTGGGGCTCATGTTTTGAACATGAGGGCCTGTTGTGTGAAGGTGAAAGTCCAGTGGGTGATGGTGAAGGAGGGGTTTTGGTAGGGGTAGGAGTGGCCACCCAGGACATCAGGCTCCGGGGCGTCCCTCAGGTTCTCCATTATGCCTGCCTGTACCACACAGAGTGTGTGGGGGTCATCCACCTCTATGGACAGCTCTCCCTCCTGGGGCAGACAGTGGGGAGACAGAGTCATTGGGCAAAATGTGACTCACCAGGAGGGTTGGGGGCCAGAGCTCAAAACAAACTCCAAAGTGGCTTACACCAGAGGACAGGAGACCCCCAGCACAACAGTGGTTCTCAGTGCCATCATCCGCAGTTCCACTCTTTGGGACTGAGGTGGGATCTTCAGAGACCCCTTCATGGCTGGGGATTCCTCCCCTTCAGGTCTTAGATTTATTAAGGTAAAAAGCACATGTAAACTTCACTATCTGTCCATTTTTAAAAATTTGTTCTAATTAGTTACACATGAGAGCAGAATGCATTTTGATTCACTGTACACAAATGGAGCACGACTTTTCTTTTTTCTGGTTGTACATGATGTAGAGTCGCACCACATGTGCCGCCATATTGTACCTTGGGTAATGATGTTCATCTCATTCTACCATCTTTCCTTACCCCCATGCCCTCTTGCCTTTCTTCCACCCCCCTTTGCCCAAATGTTCCTCCATTCTCCCCATGCCCCCCAATCCCCTTTTTTGGGTCAGCATCCACTTATCAGAGAGAAAATTCGGCCTTTGGTCTTTTGGGATTGGCTTAATTCACTTAGCATGATAGTCTCCAACTCTATCCATTTACCTGCAAATGTCACAATTTTATTCTCTTTTAATGCTGAGTAATATTCCATTGTGTATATGTACCAGTTTCTTTATCCATTCATCTATTGAAGGGTATCTAGGTTGCTTTCACAGTTGAGCAATTGTGAATTGTGCTGCTGTAAACACTGAAGTGGCTGTGGCACTGTAGTATGCTGTTTTTAAGTCTTTAGGGTATAGACTGAGGAGTGGGATAGCTAGGTCAAATGGTGGTTCCATTACAAGTTTTCTAAGGAATTTCCAAACTGCTTTCCAGATTGGTTGTACCAATTTGCAGTCCCATCAGCAATGTATGAGTGTGCCCTTTTCCCCACAGCCTCACCAACACTTATTGTTGCTTGTTTTATTGATAACTGCCATTCTGACTTGTCATGAGGGGGCAAAATTGTGACATATGCAGTCGAGGGGAGAAATAAAGAATGTCCACATGCTTTTGCCCCTTTCAATGCTTTACTCACTCAAATTACTCAATACAGTTTCACTCGGTAGGCTCTTAATCAAGAAAACAACAATCCTTAATGCTAGGCACTTCAATAGACATAATCAATTCACAGCAAACAATTCTAGATTAATTAATTCACAGCAAATAATTCTAGATTAATTCTAAGCACTGCAAAACACACTTAATCATGACAGGCTACTGACAGACATTCCCTCTGCATGCTAAGTTCAAAAGTCTTAAGCCTTAGGCCTTATGTTCAACACATGTGCACTCACTCAGACCACAGTGATCAGATCTGGAACCAAGGCAGGCTTTTCCTGATGTGGAGTGGACGACCCGTTGAGGAGAGGGTCGTAGGGAGAAGTTGCAGCTCTCCACAAGGTCCAGACGAGGCGGTAGAGTTTGAGAGCAGTGAGGATCACCCAGAGGCTCAGGAAATGATGACAAGTGATAGGATGTCAGGCCTTCATCAGGCTCTCTAGCTCAAGTGTATCCTTGTTTCGGCTGGCCAAATCCCTATTCATTTGCTTAATTATTTATACTAAATTTTGGGGGCTTTAAACCCCCCTTTTAATCCTTATCAGCTATCACTGGATTTCTTCATGACATCATTTACCCTGGGGTCAGAAACACCTGGTCTGGTCTCCGCCCTGATCTTCTCTCCTTTCCTCTTATCAGGCGAGGACAGCCTGCCAGGGGCTTCACCCTGTTTATCAGGGTGAGGGGAAGTAACTTGTCTGAGGCCATACTGGAGGGCTCTGTGGGTTTTGCCTGGTGAGACTGCAGGTTTCAAACTGGGGTTTTTAAAATGAGTTGCTTAGGCTCAGATCTAAGGCCATCCTCTCATGACTGGAGTGAGATGAAATCTTAAGAGTCATTTTGATTTGCATTTCTCTAACAGCCAGAGATGTTGAATAGTTTTTCATATATTTGTTGATCAATTCTATTTCTTCTTCTGAGAAGTATCTTTTCAGCTCCTTAGCCCATTTATTGATTTTTTTTTTTGGTGTTAGGTTTTTTTTTTTTTTTTTGAGTTCTTTATATATCCTACTATCTGT
The DNA here is from genome assembly GCF_045843805.1 of Urocitellus parryii. Taxonomy (NCBI): domain Eukaryota; kingdom Metazoa; phylum Chordata; class Mammalia; order Rodentia; family Sciuridae; genus Urocitellus; species Urocitellus parryii. The sequence continues at coordinate 120,771,814 of NC_135537.1, read as the reverse complement.
CCATTTTAATGTATACAATTCAATGGCATCATTGAATTATAAAACCATCACCATCATCTAGTCAAGAACATTCTTGCCACCCCAAATGGAATCCTGTGCCTATTAAACTGTCATTCCCAGCTGGGTGTATGCCTTTAATCCTAGTGGCTTGGGAGACTGAGGCAGGAGGATTATGAGTTCCAAGTCAGCCTCAAGAACTTAGCAAGGCCCTAAGCAACTGAGAAAAACTCTGTCGCAAAACAAAATATTAAAAAAGCGTTAGGGATATGGTGCAGGGATTAAGCACCCCTGGGTTCAATCCCTTGTACCAAACAAACCATCAAAAAAAAAACAAAACCAAAAAACCTGTCATTCCACTCCCCATGCCCAGCCTCTGATACTCACTAGTCTTGTTTCTCTCTCTATGGATTTGCCTATTCTCTATTTCATATTAAATGAAATCAGTCAATATATGGTCTTTTTTGTCTGGCTTCTTTTTTCTGAACATAATGTTTTCTGGGTTCATCCATTTTGTAGCATCTGTACGAATGTCTTCCTTATTGAGCTGAATAATATTCCATTGTGTAAATGTTTAGTTCAACCATTCATCAATTTATGGTGATCTGCAGTGTTTCCATCTTTCGGCTATTGTGAAAAGTGTTGCCAGGAAAATTCATGCAAGATTGTCTGAGCAGCTTTTTTTTTTTAAACAAACATGTATTTTATTTATTTAATTGATTCTATTTTTTTAAATATACAACAGCGGGATGCATTACAATTCTTATTACACATATATACCACAATTGTTCATATCTCTGTATATAAAGTAGGTTGACCCCCAATTAGTGTCTTCATACATGTACTTTGGATAATGATGTCCATCACATTCTACCATCCTTGCTAATTCCCTGCCTCCTCCCTTCCCCTCCCACCCATCTTCCTTATCTAGAATTCATCTATTCCTCCCATGTTCCCCCTTCTTTTTTATCTTTATTTTATTTTTTAATTAGTTAAACATGACAATACAATGATCTTGACATATCATACATTTGAATCAAATGGGGTATAATTTTTAATTTTTCTGATTGTACAGGTTGCAGAATCACATTGGTCATACAGTTACCTATATACATACAGCAATACTATTATTCTGCTGCCCTTCCTATCTCCCCTTCCCCTCCCCTCCCCTCCCATAACTTCTCTCTACCCAATCTAATGTGACACATTTCTTTTTTCTTTTTTTTCCCCCTCACATCATCCTACATGTATTCTGTATAATGATGAGGGTCTCCTTCCATCTTCCGTGCAATTCCCCTTCTCCCTTTCCCTCCCACCTCTCTTCCCTGTCTAGAGGTAATCTTCTTCTCATGCTCTTCCTCCATATCCCATTTGGAGTCACCCCCCCCCCCCTTATAACAGAGAAGACAGTCAGCATTTGTTTTTTAGGGATTGGCTAATTTAACTTAGCATAATCCTCTCTAATGCCATCCATTTCTCTGCAAATGCCATGATCTTGTTATTTTTTTAGTGCTGCCATGCTCCCCCTTCTTACCCCACTATGCGTCAGCCTCCTTATATCAAAGAAAACATTCGGCTTTTTTTTTTTTGATTGGCTAACTTCACCTAGCATTATCTTTTGAATGCCATTCATTTACCTGCAAATGCCATGATTTTATTCTCTTTTATTGCTGAATGAGCAGTATATATATTATACACACACACACACACAGCGTTTTACAACTCTCCTAGCTAATGTATGAGTGTTCTGATTTCTCCACATCCATGCCAACACTAGTTATCTTATGGTTTTTATTTTTTAAAATTACATCTATCTTATTGGGTGAGAGGTGATATTTCATTGTGATTTTGATGAGCATTTCTATACTAACTTATGTTACTGAACATCCTTTCATGAGTTGTTAGCCATTGTATATCTTGTTTGCAAAATGACCACTACAGTCATTTTCCACTTTTAGTTATTTGTCTCTTGTTTGTTGAGTTATGAGTTTTCAATATCTACGAATACTAGACCCTGAGAAATATGATTTGCAGTATTTTCACCCATACTGTAGGTTGTCTCCTCACATTCTCGTCTGTTTCACCTAGGTTCTCTAATTTCTTGCACACCGTTCACAGTTTGGTCTTATCACCCTTTCTATATTGGTAAGGTTGGTAGTAATGCTCACTCTTTCTCCAAACAGGCTAGCAAACACCTTGTCAACTTTTGATCCTACTGACAGGAGTTTTAATTCTCTACTTCTTTTACCTCTGCTTTAACTTTCACTACATTCATTCTTCCTCCTGGTTTGGGGTTTAGTTCACTTTTTCTTTTTGAGTTCCTTAATGTGTAAAGTTAAATTGTTGACTTAAGACCGTTCTAAAATAAGGGCTGGAGTCATGAATACCCCAGCTCTCAATAATTGATGAAACAGCATGAAGACACGAGGTGTGACCCTATCTTCTCCACAACCAGAGATATGAACCGTAATCATTCTGCTATCATACATGACAAATTGTTAGAGTTTAAAAAAAAAAGAGTGAAAAAAAACTGGTGGAACAACTAGACGAAATGTCAGAACAGAAATAGAGGACTCGGCACAGACGCTGCCGGTGCCCAGAGGTCTCGCGGCCACGGAAACCTCCGGCTACCTCTGAGGTGACTCCGCCGAGGAGCGGAGACCTCCTGTCCAATCAGCATCCGGCTGCGTGCTGCTCCCTCTGCTCTGCTCTGATGTCGCATCCTGGATCTTCCACCCCCCCGCCCCCCCCCAGCAACCACTTGCTGCAGCCACAGAAGATACCGCTATCCCGGACCACGTGGCTGCGGACGCCTGCTGCTGACCCCAGGAGATGCCTGGTGACGCAGTCCCTACAGCTGCACCACCGCGGTAGCCGGGCTGTGTGCTGCCGCCACCGCTGCTGGCCAGCTGCCTGCTGCAGGGGAGGCTCCAGGTTTGGTACCCCGTGGCTGCACCTATTTTGGGCAGGGCCTGGGGCACGGGTGCCAGCATGTTTACCACCACAAGAACCTCAGATGTCTGTTTTGTCGATATCCCTGAGGCACAGGTGGTTTCAGAGGTGGATGACACTAGCATGTTATGTGTGTTCCAGGCACACTCCCCGAGGAGCCTGGTGGAGACCCTGGAGACAGCCTTCATCTCTGATACCTTCTCTTCCCTGTCTCCAGTTTTTCCATCCAACAGGAGATGGACCTAATGTCAGAAAGGTAAGCCCACCCAGGGTGACAGGGTCACATACAGCTGTGAGTCCTGATACTGGCCCTGGGCCTCTCAGCCTCAGCCTTCTCTGAACTGTGGGGTGCCAAGAACACTGACCTCATGGAGGAAAGGCCAGGCCTCTCATACTGCTGCCCCCTTCCCTCCTGGGTGGTCTCCTCACTCTCTCACTTGCTTCACTACCCACTTGGTAATGTCCACAGCCAGGTCATGGTCACAGGTGCTGAAATGGAGGACCAAGGCCACCATGTCCCAGACTTGACAGAAAACTCAGAGCCCATGGAGGAAGAGGCCGAAGGTGAGGAGGACTGAGGTGGGGGTATGAGTATGTAGGAATGGGATAGGGCTTGAGATGCAGAGCGTTTCTTCCAGAAACTGGGGTGAGGTGGGGCAGGCACAATGAGAAGCAGAGCTATCACTGTCTGCATGCATTCTGGGGACACTGCCAGGGTTGGGTTTGTGTGTGGAACCGTGTGAAAGGCAGTGGGAAATATTTTGTCCCTTGGAAGGAACATGGACAGTTTCTTGACTTTTATTCCTCTTGCAGCTGCAGGGCCACCTCCAGTGCTTGGGGACACTCCAGCTCAAATTCCACCACCTCCACCACCTGAGAGAGAGCTGGACCTGGAAAGGCCTGCAATGGCAGATCCTGGCCAAGAACTCCTGCTGGACCCTCAGGCAGCGCCTCTTACCGAGACCAATCCAGAGCCTCCATTCCTTGCCCCTACTTTTCTTTTCTTCCTTCTTTTTATTTTATGTTTTTATTTTTTATGTATGCTTTGCTTCTTTTAAAATGAAACATTCTATTTGTTTTTGAAAAGATTCAGTTAATTGGCATTAAGGGCATTCTCTAAACTGTGCACTAGTCACCACTATGTCGTTCCAGAACATTTTCCTGAATTTGGTGGATATCGAACCACTCCCTCCCCCACCCTCCTACTAGTCCCCAACAACCCTTCAGCTTTCTAGTCCCGTGATATGCCTAGTCTGCATTTTTCAAACCAGCGCAGTCTCATTTCTCCTGGGGCACATAATGTGGAAAGAGACTATTTAATAAAGTTTCTTTAGAACGGTAAACGCCATACAGGTCTAAGTTTTCTTTCTTTCTTTTTCTTTTTTTTTTTTTGTGTGTGTATGCTGGGGGTTGCTGGGGGTTGAACCCAGGAGTACTTTACCAATGAGCTACATCCATAGTCATTTTCCTTTTTCATTTTGAGACAGGGTCTCCTCAATTACTGAGGCTGGCTTCAAACTTGAACCCTTTTGCTCAAGGCAGTGTAATTTGGAAATAGGAAAAAACCTCTATGTTCAAAGCTTGGAGAACAAATAAATCATCTGTGTAACAGCTGCACCAGGCAATGCCATCCAGCAGGGAATACAACAGTGTCCACCTCCTTGTCATTAGGCAAGTAAATCTCCACCCAGTGCTGAACAAAAGAGTATGCAGAGATGTCATTTATGGTAATATCAACAACAAGTCAAACAAATTAATAAAGCACATAGAAACATACATACTCAGACTAGATTGTAAGGATATGTAAGTTAAGATACAGGAAAAGGTAAGAAACCCCAGCTCAACTTCCATTACCACCTCTGCCACCTGAGAGAGCACCAGGGTCAGAAACACCTTCAACAGCAGCTTCAGGCCTGTGGCTCCTAGTGGCCCCACAGCCAGCCCCACCCACTGAGGGCCCCATGCACCTGCTCCCACCCCAGAGCTCCCTTTCCCCCTTCTCTTATTTTTTTCTCCTTTTCATTTTATGTATTTATTTTTTTTACAACTAGTTTATTTTATAATTTAAGGTTGTATTTTTTAAAACATTCAGCTTATTGGCTTCAAGTGCATCCCATTGTCCTGTATCTGGTACCCACACCCACTCCTTCCCCCTCTTTCTCCTGCTAGTCTCCAAGGAACACTCATTATTCTCTCCCTTTGATTTGCCTCTACTGGGTTTTTTTCACATCAGTGCAGGGTGACTTCTGTTTGGCCACATAATATTGGAAGGGACTGTTTAAGTTTGAATTTTCTTTGAATGGTAGATCCCATATTGGTCTAAAAGGTTTTATTTTTCATTATTTGATTTTTTGTTTATTTATTTATTTATTGGTACTAGGGATTGAACCCAGGGGTGCCTTACCACTGAGCCACATCCCCTGTCCTTTTTCTTTCTAATTTTGATATGAAGTCTCACCAAGTTGTTGAGGATCTCCCTGAGTTGGGGGAAAGTGGCCTCCAATTGGCAATTGTCCTGCCTCATCCTCCCGAGTCACTGGGATACAAGTATGCACTACCTGCAGCAGGCCTATGTTTATATGTAAAAAAGTAAAGCTCCTTAGAAAATACTTTCATTACATTGAAGTTGAAAATGTTTTTCTGTGACTGAAGAGTCAGAAGTCACAAAGGAAATACTGGCTTCTGGTGGAAAAACAAAAAGAAGATAGATACTTATAAAGACCAACCATAACCAGCAAAGTGTTCCTTTAAAACCCAGGCTGAAAAAAAAAAAAAAACAACAAAGCCTAGACGGATAAAATATTAGTTATTAGGTGTCCCCCAAAAGCTCATGTGTGAGACAATGCAAGAAGGTTTAGAGGTAAACTGATGGGGTTAAGATTGCCTTAACCCAATTAGTAAATTAGTCACCTGTCAGGTGTGTGTGTGTGTGTATGTGTGTATGCTGGGGGTTGAACCTAGGGACACTATGGACTGGTAAGGTGTGAATGGAGGAGGTGGGTCATTGGGGCTGTGCCCTTGGAGTCTATATTGTTGCTTGTATTCTTGATAATTGCCATTCTGACTGGAGTGAGATGAAATAGTTTTGATTTGCATTTCTCTAATTGCTAGACATGAAAGATTAACATTTTTTCACATATTTGTCCTCTTCTGAGAAGTGTCTGTTCAGGTCCTTGGCCCATTTACTGATTGGGTTATTTGGTTTTTTCGGTGCTTAGCTTTTTGAGTTCTTTATATACCCTAGAGATTAGTGCTCTATCTGATGTGTGAGGGGAAAAGATTTGCTCCCAGCATGTTGGCTGTCTGTTCACCTCACAGATTGTTTCTCTTGCTGAGAAGAAACTTGTTAGTTTGAATCCATCCCATTTATTGATTCTTTTTACCAAAAAATTCCACCAGAAAACTTCTAGAACTAGTAAATGATTTCAGGAAAGTAGCAGGATATAAAATCAACACCCATAAATCAAAGGCATTTCTGCATATCAGTGCCAAATCCTCTTGAGAGGGAAATGAGAAAAACTACCCCATTTTCAATATCCTAAACAAAAACAAAACTTGGGAATCAACTTAACAAAAGAGGTGAAAGATCTATACAATGAAAACTAAAGAACCCTAAAGAAAGAAATCAAAGAAGACTTTAGAAGAGGAAAGATCTATCTTGCTCTTGGATACACAGAATTAATATTATCAAAATGACCATACTACCAAAGGCCCTTTACAAATTTAATGCAATTGCAATCAAAATCCCAATGGCATTCCTCATAATAGAAAAAGCAATCATGAAATTCATCTGGAAAAATAAAAGACCCAGAATAGCTAAAGCAATCCTTAGCAGGAAGAGTGAAGCAGGTGGCATACCAGACCTATAGTAACAAAACCAGAATGGTATTGACACCAAAACAGACTGGCAGACCAATGGTACAAATAGAGGACACAGATAGTAACCCACAAAATTACAATTATATTAGACAAAGATGCCAAAAACATGCATTGGAAAAAAGATAGCCTCTTCAACAAATGGTGCTGGGAAAACTAGAAATCCATATGCAATGAAATGAAATTAAACCCCTATCTTTCACCATACAAAAAACTCAACTCAAAGTGGATCAAGAACCTAGGAATAAAACCAGAGACTCTGCATCTAACAGAAGAAAAAGTCGGGGGGCTGGGGTTTGGCTCAGCAGAAGAGCACTCGCCTAGTGCGTGTGAGGCCCTGGGTTTGATCCTCAGCACCACTTAAAAATAAATAGATAAAATAAAGATATTGTGTCCAACTACAACTAAAAAAATAATTTTTTAAAAAATAAAGAAGAAAAAGTAGGCCCTAATCTCCATCACGTGGGATTAGGCCCCAACTTCCTTAATAAGACTCCTATAGCACAAGAATTAAAACCAAGAATCTTCCTTTTTTTTCCCTTGATCTCTCTAGGTGATGTTTTGTTAGTTTTGATGATCTTTTCAAAGAAACAACTTTAGATTTTATGGAAATTCTATCTACAGTATTTTTTGTTCTCTCACTTATCCTCATCTTTAATCTGTGTTATTTCCTTCCTTCATTTAACTTGGGTTTAGATCATAATTATTTTTCTAGGCTGTTAACATGTAAATTAAGGTATGGAAATTAAATTAAGTCAACAGACAGTTGCCTTGAAGACAATACACAGAGTTCAACTTAAACCACAATGAAATATCACTGCACAGCTATTAACATAAAAAATAGTCACCACACCGAAAGCTGTAAAGAGGCAGAGAAGCCGGTTCACTCACATGTTGCTGGTAGAAATTTAAAATAGCATAGCCACTGTGGAAAACAGTTTTTTTAAAAAACAAATATCATTTGATGTATCAAATGTATGTCTGAGAATTTATGCAGAGCCATGAGGATATTAATATTCACACCTCTCAAAAATACCCTTATATTCAATCTTTTCTAGCTTTGTTATTTGTAAGAGCCCAAACTGGAATCAACCCAAATGTCCATTTCTAGATGACTGTACACCCAAACTGTGCTACATCCATAACACGGAAAACTGCTCAGCAGTAAAGAGGAATAAAAGCAGATACATGCAATGACCTGTATGAATCTAAGGAAAATTGTCCTGAATGGATTAAAAAAAGCAATCACAAAAGAATACATACTGGAGGGTCTATTTGATCTATGTAAAATTCATAAAATGATAAAATCATAGAAATGGGAGAAATGGAGGCTGGGGACAGGATAAAAACATGGTGTGGCTTTAAAGGACAAGGCGTGGGCTGTCTACAGAGATGGAGATGCTCTGCATCCTGACTGTATCAGTGTCATCCTTGGTAATATTGAACTATGATTTTTCAAGCTATTACCTCTGGGCAAAAGTGAATAAAAGGTACACAAGATCTGTTATCTTTATGCTTATAAATGAAAATGTTTATTTAAAAACAGAAACAACCCAGGGACTGGGGGTGTGACTGTGGGAGAGCACTTGCTTAGCACACATAAGGCCGTGGGTTCATCCCCAGCACCCATTGGCCCAACAGTAGAGTATTTGTTTTTAATGGTATCTCCTAAAGTCAGGTGTTTGCAGTTTTGTGCACATGTCTGTTATTTTCTGAAAAAATAATTAGGGTGATATGATTATAGGTGATTTTAAGCTTTTATTTCACATTTTAAAAGATCAGTGCAAGCTTCATTAGTTTTACTTATGCAAACAGCATTTATTCATTGTGATTCTGCAAAAACAAACAAAAGGCTGAAAACCAAACAGCAGAAAGTAGGAATCCCAACTGGAGAAACTAGAAATCTCACACATTATGAAATGAAAACTTAACAGGTGAGAGTGTAAAGTGATTTGACCACTTTGGAAAACAGATAGAAAATGTCTTTATAAGTTGGATATACAGGGAAAGATACCAGGGTGGGGATGTAGCTCAGTGGTGGAGCAATTTCCTCACACACACAAGTCCTGAATTCAATTCCCAGCACTGCTTTTTTTTTTAAGTTGTATATAAGCTATCAATTAATCTAAACCAAGTGCAGTAAAACTGTAAGTCCATAAAGTGACTTTTGGAGGAATGTACATACGAACGTATTTCTCATAATTCCTGAAGACTTGGAAACAATGCAGATATCCATTAGCAGATTAAGGTTGGAACAAACCATAAAGTATCTACACACTGCCATGTGAGGATGAACGGTGGACACAAGAATACCATAGACAAATCTGAAAACTATTATGTTGAAAGAAGCTAGACACAAAAGAGTATATACCTTATAGTAACATCTATTTTTTAAAAAACTGTAGAGAATGCAAACTAATCAAGAGAGTGACAGAAAGCAGATGAGTGTCTGCTTGGGTTAGAGGGAGTAGGAATAGCAGGCAGAAAGTGACTGCAGAGGACCAGTACATGTCAAGATGATGAATGCATATGTTTACTTTGATGGTCAGCTTTCCATTACTGCAGCAAACTACCTGAGATAATCAACATATAAAGAGGAAAAGTTTATTGTGGCTTACAGGTGTGGAGGTTTCAATCCATAGCTGAGTGAACCCTTTGCTTTTAGGGCTGTGGCAAGGCAGCTTATCCTGGCAAGGGGAGTTAGGGGATCAAACCATTTGCCCCTAGGCCCCAATTCCTGAAGTTTCCGCCACCTAATTGTGGTGGAACCAAGCCTGTAACACATGGCCCTTTGGGGAACATTTCAGATTCAAATTATAGCATTCACTGTCTTTATTGTTGTGCACACATGTGAATGCTTGCCAAGTCATAGGCTTTAAAGTGTGTGCAGTGCTTTGTGTTGCAATCTGCTCATTCAGATGTGTTTACACAGGAATAAATCAAATAAAAACTCTCAAACAAAAAACTTTACAAGAGGAAGAGGGGGAATTGTATAAGATCCTGGCAATCTGGGCCCTCTTCCATGACCAGGTCCAAGACTGGGAAGAGGGACAAACACTGGTGGGCCCTCAGCAGTTTCAGCTCCCTCCATGTGCGTGTCATCCTCAATGAAAAGGAGCACAGTAAAACACTGGGCAGGCCCACCTGTCCAGCCAGTCACCCTAGGCCTTCTGGAAAGCACCTGTCCAGCTCAGCACAGCTGGCTCTCCTTCATAAGCATTGCTGAATAAATCTTATGTAAAGATATGAACTTTAGGGGCTGAGGCTGTAGCTTAGTGGTAGAGCACTTGCCTAGCATACGGGAGGCACTAGGTTGGATCCTCAGCACCACATAAAAATAAACAAAATAAAGGCATTCTGTCCATCTACAACTATAAAAATTTTTTTAATTATTCAAAAATGATATGAACTTTATATCTCATACCCCATGTCCGGGTTTCTTCTTGGGTGTCTCAGCAACCTTTCCTGCTGCCCTAGCACAACAGGGCCTCCCAAAACTTCAGATCCCTCTTCACCAGAGTGTGTGCTCTGAAGCATTCTGTAAAGTACATGTGATTGGGGACCTGTGCTTTTATAACGAAGCCTAACATGACTTATCACAGCAAAGGAAAGTGCACTGCAGCCGCTGAGTATTAGTACTGATGACATTTCTACCTCTCTCCCTTTTCCGTAAAGGTGGACTGTGTTAGCCCGGGTCCTGGTGATGCAGAACCCAGCAGAGGCTGCACATGGCCACCCATCATCAATCTCTCACAGCAAGTGTGGAGCATGAATGTCTGCCTGAATTAGTCAGTTTTCTGTTGCTATAATATAATATGTGAGCACTGTCAATCTCACACACACAAGTCCCTGAATTCAATCCCCAGTACTACCATGCGAGGATGAATGGTATAATCTGTTTTGCTCATAGTTTGGAGGCTGAGAGCCCAAGATTGGACAGCCCCTTCTGTCTGGCCTCTCGTGGAGTCTTCCTGGCAGGCAGCATTGCAGTGGTCAGAGCATATTGCAGACGAGATCACAGGACAAGATAGGAAGCTGCCAGGGCTGGGGATGTGGCCCAAGTGGTAGTGCACTTGCCTACAATGTGTGAGGCACTGGGTTTGATTCTCAGCACCACATAAAAAAATAAAATAAAATAAAAAGATCTTGTGTCCACTTAAAACTAAAAAAATAAATATTAAAAAAATAGGAAGCTGCCAGAGCTAGGCTTGCTCTTAAAAAAAAAATATATATATATATAGTTATAGTTATACATGGACATAAATCACTATTTTGTTTATTTATATATTTTTATTTGATGCTGAGGATGGAACCCAGGGTCTCAGATGTGCGAGGCAAGCAATCTACTGCTGAGCCACAGTCCCAGCCCAGGCTTGCTCTTTTTATAAGAACCTGTTCTCTGGAAACTAGCGAGTCTCCCACAATACCTACATTAATCTGTGCCCCCAATAACCTAACCACCTTCTACAAGGTGCCAACTCTTAAAGATCCCAGCACATCTCAATGATCACCATGCTGTGGGCCAAGATTCCAGCACAGAAATTTTTGGTGAGGACGGGCAGAGGAATGAAGCTGCCACACCAGTCTACTAAAAGACTCGTGGCACTGATGAGCCAATCGACTCCAACAGTTTTGTTTCCAAGTTTTCTTTGAAAAATATGGGGGGGGCGGGGAAGAAACTACAAAAATGTTTTCTTTTTCAGATCCAAGCAGAACGGTGTGGAGAAACACTCTTGGAAGCTCCGTTTTTCCTGAGTTCCATGTCCCTTCGCCAGCGCTGACCAGGTTCCTGGGAGCAATAGTGACACACAGAACTGTAGTCAGGCCCAGAACCAGGGGTACGGGGCAGGAAGAGGTCTCGGGGAGACCTGGGGCTCCCAGCCTGCTGCCAGTTTCCCTCAGGCAGCCTCAGGCAGGCAGAGGAGGGGCTTCTGCCCAGACCAGCTGCAGCCCCTCACGCCCTGAACCCAGGGCAGGAGATAAAGACAAGGCACCCACAGGGAGGACAGGACAGGAGCCTGTGGGCAGAGAAGCCTGCTCTCTATAGGCTCTGCAGGCGCAGGTCTCTGCTGTGGTGACAGCTGGGAAATTGCACAGGCACCTTGACTCCTTCAAGCCCACTAACTAGGGATCCTGGGAATCCAGTAAACCTGCCCTTTGTTGGTCCACAGGCAAAGAACTGGGATCACTACATATGAACCTGTACTCTCCAACATGGCACATTATTTGGATGGAGGACTTCTTATAATACACCGTCTTTACTACCCTGTAATTCATTTCCAAATAAAGAAATGGTCACCTGGTCAGTAGATTTCCAAAATACCCATAAATTTTACACAAACATAGTACCAAGGAGCTAATAAAATCTATGAAGTGTTAGAACAATGTTTGGGATGACTCAAGCCAGTTTTCCTCTCAAAACTCAAATATGGTCAGGGTTGGGAGGTCAGTGTGAACTCAGCAGGGGAAGAGGCAGGGAGGAACTGGACCAGGACCCTGCCCTGCAAGCTGGTGGAGGAGACGCAAACACCTCTGCACACAGGGAGGTGAGGATTGTAGAAATCAGCACAGGGCATCACAGGACAGCAGAAAGGGACCTAATTTGGACTGAGAGAGGGAAAAATACAAGGAAAATTTCACTGAGGAAGGGAGACAAAGTGAGCCTGGAAGGAGGATTGGAAATATGTCCACCCTACAAGGAGAAATTGAGGACACACAGAGGGGAGATGTTTAATTTTAGTGTCTGTGTGGCTGGATGAAGGAATACCTAGAGAAGTGGGAAAGCGTATCTGTGGGTGTGTGTCCCTGAGGACACTTCCAGAGGAGACGGCCTGTGAGTCAAAGTGGAAGAGGTGGGGAAGTCCACCCTCCATGTGGGTGGGCACCTTGCAATTGACCGGGGAAGTTCCATGCTCCACGTGGAACCATGCAATTGACTGGGGGCCCAGACAGAGCAGAAACAGAGAAAAGGGTTTTTGTCTCTCTCCTGCAGCCTTGGACATCAGAACTCTCTGGCTTTGGGATCCCAGGATCACACCAGCAGAACCACAGGCTCTCAGGCCTTCACCTCAGACTGAGAATTACATCACTGACTTCCCTGTTTTAAGACCTTTGGACTTGGACTGAGCCGCACTACCAGCATCCCAGGGTCTCCAGCCCAAAGACAGCTTGTTGCAGGACACTGTGCCTCCAAAAATCACATGAGCCAATTCCACCAAAAAAACTCTCTCTTTTTCCCCTCTGTCTGTCTGTCTGTCTATCTATCTATCTATCTATCTATCTATCCATCCATCCATACCTTCTGTCTCTGATTTATACAAAAAGAAATAGTCTCAGAGTGGGGATGTGGCTCAGTGGTTAAGCACCCCTGGGTTCAATCCCTGGTAGCAAAAAAATAAAAATAAAATTTAAAAAGTAAAGGAAGAAAGACAGAAAGAGCCTGAGACAAGCTTAGAAGACCCTGGATGCTCGCATGACAAACAAATGAAGTGATTAATAGCGAACCAGCAGGCCAAGGGCCCTTATGCCATGAAAAGGTCATTTTTTTAAACATTTTTACTGTAAGTGGACACAATAAACTTATTTTACTTATTTATTTTACACTTTTAGTTGTAGATGGACACGATACATTTAGTTTATTTATTTACTTTATGTGGTGCTGAGGATCAAACCCAGGGCCTCACACGGGCTAGGACAGTTGCAGGCCAGTAAAGACTTGAACTCAGACACCTATAACTCCAAGCCCCACTCTCACTTCCCACATAATCCTTGAGAAACTCTCCCCCAGGGTCAAACAGGCATAGCCCTGTCTTTCGCTACGCCCCTCCACTCTGGCCACGCCCACTGCCTCTTCTCCCTTCGGAGGGCCACGCCCACAAATCAAGCCAGCCATCTCATTGGTCCCAGCTCCAGATCATAGTTCTTGGTCCCCGCCCCCTGGTCCCACCCCTATGAACCTAAGATCCTCCTCCCTCGGGGTAGGCCACGCCCCAAGCCCCAGCCACGTGAGTCCTCTGGCCCCGCCCCGCGCCATCCTGGCCTCTCAGGCGCTGTGGTTGCGGTTTTTGAGCGCGGATCCGTGGTTTTGCTCCTAGAGACGCCGTCCCCGGAGAGCCTCTATTTCTTCTTCTTTCCACAACGGAGGGTGAGTTGGGGTCGGGGCTGGGGTCGGGGGCTGGTAGGCGGGCGCGAGCCAGCGTCGAGGGGCTGTGCGGGTTGGCGGGCTCTGGCGTTACCGGCAGGTGCACGGGGCGGGAGCGCCGCGGCTTGAAGGGTCCGGGTCCCGCGGGGGAGGCTGCGGTACCGAGGGAGACTCCAGCGTCGCGCCCCCAGGGAGCCCCCTCCCCCTCCCTCCTTCCTTCTCGAGTGGGCTGGCGGGGACCGGGACCTGCCGCGTTGCCCCGGGGTCCCCCGCCCGCTCCAGGCGCCTTGGGGGAGGCAATTCCTGACCGTGAGACCTGAGGCAGAGCCCTTCAGAAAGCAGGTCCCCAGGCAGCAGGGGATCTCATCTCCCATCCCTAATGTACGCGCAGCCCTGAGTTCGAATTTGCTTGGCCTTGCTAGTCGTGGACGTGGTTTTATTCCACTCCGTCTTCAACCCCGCGGAGGTTGAGGGAGCACCCAGATGAGCTTTCCAAGCTACTGTTCTACTTTAAAATGTTTTATCCCCGATATTGTATATTGATGAAAAAGATTTAGTTTTCTACTTTTAATGTTGGCTCAATTTGGGTGATTAAGGTGTGTAAGGCATATGGAAATGTGGAGAGGGGCTTTGGGGCAATAGGAAGTATGATCTCTAATTATTTTTTTAAGAATTTAAATACGCAAATGCAATCAGAAATAAAGAGGTTTGCAACAGTTGTATACAATGAATTAAAATGCATTCTGCTGTCATATATACCTAATTAAAACAAATTAATTAATTGAATAATTTATCCATATTATTGATTCCCCCAATACCTTTCTTGTCCACATTCATTCTCTTCCCTGGTATGTACCTTTATTGCCCAGTTCTGCCTTATTCCTAAGCATTAAAAAATATTTAGTATTGAACATTTATTTTATAGAATGTATAGTCTCAATTGTACTTGATTACCCAACTGTGGAACCTTTGCATATGGCTGGAATTTCTGCTCTTTAAAAAAAAAAATCTTGCAGTTTCCCTCATTAAGCGTAAAGTTTTGTCCTTCTTTCCTTGGGGTAAATTCTAAGAGTTGAAATAAGGATTCTTTCTTTAGCACTCGATATGAATTGTTTTCTAAACAAGGAGTCTTTGCAATAGACATTTTTCCAAATCAGGATATTTGTCTAGTCCTGCTCACCATATGTGGAATAAAGCAGGGTGGCAAGTCATTTTCTGTGTAAGTTGAGGAAGTTTGTGCATACTAACAACTCCTACAAATCAGCCCAAGATCAAGTTCTGTCTGCTACTGAGAAGCCATGTAGGCTTGAGTAAGGTTTTTCATCTCTAAACTTCCCCATTTCTAAATTAAATTCTGATATTTATTTATTTGATGCAGTGCTGGGGATAAACCCTAGGATCTCACATATGCCAGGCAAGTACACTATCACTGACTTACACCCCAGCCATTTTCAACATTTTTTTCTTTTCCAACATTTTTAATAAAAAATTTCAAACACATGAACATGTGTTAGGGTACTATTTTTTGTAACATGAAGATTGAAAAAGATGGTACCCTAAGTACCCACCCATATGTATATCTACAAGATAGAGTCAACAGTTAACATTTTGCCATCTGAATATGTACTTGTGGAATCATTTGAAGGTAAATTGTAGACATTGAGACACTTGGTGCTAGATTTGTGACCACAAATCTCCTGAGAATAAATTCTTTCTCCTGTATAAATACAATATCTTTGTCACATTTAAGAAATTAATGGTATTCCTTTAATCATGTAATATCATTCTATATTCAGATTTCCACAGTTTTCCTAAAGAATCTGGTGCTGGGGATGGAGCTCAGGGTCTCATATCTGCTAGCATGTTCTCTACCACTGAGCTAAACCACCATCCCAACAGCTGTCATACTCACTACACACCAGGACTCTTAGTTTAAGTGATGTGTTTTATATATCTTTAGTCTCTTCTAGTCTAAAATAGTCCCCTCATGTTTTCTTTATTTCTTCCTGTGACATTGTCTGATGAAGAAGTTGTCTTATATAGATTTATCCAATTATTCCCTTCCAGCTGATCACAAATGTTTTGATATCAGATCTCATTTCTCTTTTCTATTATAGTGTACATACATCTTGTTCCTGAGTTCTGAGTTGTTTGGGTCAAATGAATGAATGTGTCATTTCCTGTACAGGTCCTATGCTGAGCCTAGCACAGCTCTTACTGCTCACCTGTAAGGGCTGAGAAGCCTAGATTTACCTGTTTCAAGTCAGAAAGGTAACTCCCATTTAAGGCTGTCATGTAGCCGAGCCTGTTTAAAAAGTACAATTAATAGCATTCTGTTTATTTGGCGTAGCTTCTAAAGCCTAGTGGGTTTTGTAATAGTTCCAATTTCCATAGATTATAACATAGGGATATGAGGCTGACACTTTTTAAAAATTTTTTTAAATTTTAATTTGTTATATATGACAGTGGAATTCATTACAATTCATATTACACATATAGAGCATAGTTTTTCATATCTCTAGTTATATACAAAATATATTCACACCTTTCATATTTTCATATATGTACTTTGGATAATGATGTCCATCTCATTTCTAACCCCAGACCCCTTCCCTTCTCTCTCATCCCTTTGCTCTATCTAGAGTTCTTCTATTCCTCCCATGCTCCCCCTCCCTACCCCACTATGAATCAGCCTCCTTATATTAGAGAAAACATTCGGCATTTGGTTTTTTAGGATTGGTTAACTTCACTTAGCATTAGCTTCTCTAACTCCATCCATTTACCTGCAAATGCCATGGCTCTATTCTCTTTTATGGTGTATATGTTCCATTGTGTATATATAAACATTTTTTTTTATCCATTCATCTACTGAAGGACATCTAGGTTGGCTCCACAATTTAGCTATTGTGAATTGTGCTGCTATAAACATTGATATGGCTGTGTTTCTGTAGTGTGTTTTTTTTTAAAGAGAGAGAGAGAGAGAGAGAGAGAGAGAGAGAGAGAGAATTTTTTATATTTATTTTTTAGTTTTCAGTGGACACAACATCTTTATTTATTTATTTATTTATTTTTATGTGGTGCTGAGGATCGAACCCAATGCCCTGCGCATTCCAGGTGAATGTGCTAACACTTGAGTCACATCCCCAGGCCCCTGTAGTATGTTTTAATTCCTTTGGGTATAGACCAAAGTGGGATAGCTGGGTCAAATGGTGGTTCCATTCCCAGTTTTCCAAGGAATCTCCATACTGCTTTCCATATTGGCTGCACCATTTTGCAGTCCCACCAGCAGTGTATGAGTGTGCCTTTTTCCCCACATCTTGTTGCTTGTATTCTTAATAATTGCCATTCTGACTGGAGTGAGGTGAAATCTTTAGAGTAGTTTTGATTTGCATTTCTCTAATTGCTAGAGATGATGAACATTTTTCCATCTATTTGTTGATTCATTTTATATCCTCTTCTGAGAAGTGTCTGTTCAGGTTCTTGGCCCATTTATTGATTGGGTTATTTATTTATTTATTTATGTTGGTGTTTAGCTTTCTGAGTTCTTTATATACCCTAGAGATTAGTGCTCTATCTGAAGTGTGAAGGGCGAAAATTTTCTCCCATTCTGTAGGCTCTCTATTCACCTCACTGATTGTTTCTTTTGCTGAGAAGAAACTTTTTAGTTTGAATTCATCCCATTTAGTGGTTCTTGATTTTAATTCTTGCACTATAGGAGTCTTATTAAGGAAGTTGGGGCCCAATTCAACATGATGGAGATTAGGGCCTACTGTTTCTTCTATTAGATATAGGATTTCTGGCTTAATTCCTAGATTCTTGATTCACTTTTAGTTGATTTTTGTGTATGGTGAGAGATAGAGGCCTAATTTCATTTGTTGCATATGGATTTCCAGTTTTCCTAGCACCATTTGTTGAAGAGGCTATCCTTTCTCCAAAATATGTTTTTTGGCACCTTTATCTAACATGAGATAACTATATTCATGTGGTTTATCTCTGTGTCCTCTATTCTGTACCACTGGTCAACAAGTTTATTTTGGTGCCAAAACCATGCTGTTTTTGTTACTATTGCTCTGTACTATAGTTTAAGGTCTGGTATAGTGATGCCACCTGCTTCACTCTTCTGCTAAGGGTTGCTTTGGCTATTCTGGGTCTCTTATTTTTCCAGATGAATTTCATGATTGCTTTTTCTATTTCTATGAGGAATGTCATTGGGATTTTGATTGGAATTGTATTAAATCTGTATAGGGCTTTTTGTAGTTTGGTCATTTTTTTTTGAGGGGGGGGAATTTTTTAAATATTTATTTTTTAGTTTTCAGTGGACACAACATCTTTGTTTGTATATGGTGCTGAGGATTGAACCCTGGCCACATGCATGCCAGGCGAGCATGCTACCTTTTGACAATGTTAATTCTGCCTATCCAAGGACAGGGTAGATCTTTTCATCTTCTAAGGTCTTATTTAATTTCTTTCTTTAGTGTCCTGTAATTTTCATTGTATAGATCGTTCACCTATTTTGTTAGGTTGATTCCCAAGCATTTTAAATTTTTTGAGACTATTTTAAATGGGCTATTTTTCTTGTTCCCCTTTCAGAGGATTTGTCAGTGATGTACAGAAATGCCTTTGATTTATGGGTGTTGAGTTTATGTCCTGTTACTTTGCTGAATTCATTTATTAGTTCTAGAAGTTTTCTGGTGGAATTTTTTGGATCTCCTAAGGTATAGAATCATATTGTCGGCAAATAGTGATAACTTGAGTTCTTCTTTTCCTATCTGTATCCCTTTAATTTCTTTCATTTGTCTATTTGCTCTGGTTAGAGTTTCAGGAACTGTGTTAAATAAAAGTGGTGAAAGAGGGCATCCCTGTCTTGTTCCAGTTTTTAGAGGGAATGCCTTCAATTTTTCTCCATATAGAATGATGTTGACCTTAGGCCTAGCATAGATAGCTTTTATGATGTTGAGATATGTTCCTGTTATCCCTAGTTTTTCTAGTGTTTTGAACATGAAAGGGTTCTGTATTTTGTCAAATGCTTTTTCTGCATCCAATGAGATGATCGTATGATTCTTATCTTTAAGTCTGTTGATGTGATGAATTTATTGATTTCTGTTTGTTGAACCAACCTTGCATCCCTGGGATGAACTCCAATTGATTGTGGTGCACTATCTTTTTGATATGTTTCTGTCTTTGTTTTGCCAGAATTTTATTGAGACTTTTTGCATCTATATTCATTAGAGACATTGGTCTGCAGTTTTCTTTCTTTGTTGGGTCTTTGCCTGGTTTTTGTATCAAGGTGATATTGGTCTCATAGAACGAGATTGGAGGGCTGGAGATGTGGCTCAGCGGTAGCGCGCTCGCCTGACATGCGTGCGGCCCGGGTTCGATCCTCAGCACCACATACCAACAAAGATGTTGTGTCTGCCGAGAACTAAAAAATAAATATTAAAAAAAATTCTCTTTCTCTCTCTCTCTCTCTCTCCTTTAAAAAAAAAAGAACGAGATTGGAAGTATTCCCTCTTTTTTTATTTCATGAAATATTTTGAGCAATATTGGTATTATTTCTTCTCTGAAGGTCTTGTAGAACTCTGCTGTGTAGCCATCTGGTCCTGGGCTTTTCTTAGTTGTTAGGCTTCTGATGGCATCTTCTATTTCATTGCTTGAAACTGATCTGTTTAACTTGTGTAGCTCATCCTGATTAATATATGACTCAAGAAAATTATTGATACCTTCAGTATTATCTATTTTATTGGAGTACAAATTTTCAAAATAATTTTTAATTATCTTCTGAATTTATGTAGTGTTCATTGTGATATTTCCTTTTTCATCATGGATATTAGCAATTTGGGTTTTTCTCTCTCCTTCTCTTCATTAGCATGGCTAAGGGTTTATCAATTTTATTTATTTTTTTCAAAGAACCAACTTTGTTTTGTCAATTTTTTTAGTTGTTTCTTTTGTTTCAACTTCATCTTAGATTTTAATTATTTCCTGTCTTTTACTGCTTTTTGGTGTTAATTTTTTCTTCTCTTTCTAGGGCTTTGAGATGTACTGTTAGGTCATTTATTTGTTGACTTTTTCTTCTTTTAAGGAATTAACTCAATGCAATGAAATTTTCTCTTAGTACTGCCTTCATAGTGTTCCAGAGATTTTGATATGTTGTATTAGTGTTCTCATTTACCTCTAAGAATCTTTTAATCTCCTCTTTGATGTCTTTTGCAACCCATTGTTAATTCAGTAGTATATTATTTAGTCTCCAGGTGTTGGAATAGCTTTTATTCTTTATTTTATCATTGATTTCTAATTTCATTCCATTATGATCTGATAGAATGCAAGGTAGTATCTATTTGTTTGTGTTTAGTCAGAGTTGCTTTGTGGCATAATGTATGGTCTGTTTTAAAAAGGATCCATGTGCTGCTGAGAAGAAAGTGTATTCTCTCATTGATGGATGAAATATTCTATATGTATCTGTTTAGTCTGAGTTATTGATTGTATTATTGAGTAGTTTAGTTTCTTTGTTTAGCATTGTTTGGAAGATCTATCCAGTGGTGAAAGAGGTGTGTTAAAATCACCCAGGATTATTGTGTTGTGGTCTTTTTGACTCTTGAATTTGAGAAGAGTGTTTGATGAACGTAGATGCTCTATTGTTTGGGGCATATATATTTGTAATTGTTATGCCTTGGTGTATGGTTCCTTAAGCAATATGAAATGTCCTTCTTTATCCCTTTGATTAACTTTGGCTTACAGTCTACTTTATTTGATATGAGGATGGAAACCCTTGCTTGTTTCTGCACTCCATGTGAGTGCTATGTTTTTTTCCAAATATTTCACTTTCAGTCTGTGGATGTCTTTTCCTATGAAATGAGTCTCTTGAAGGCAGCATGTTGTAGGGTCTTTTTAAAAAATCTGATCTGCCAGCCTATGTCTTTTGATTGGTGAGTTTAATACATTAACATTCAGGGTTATTATTGAGACATGATTAGTATTCCTAGTCATATTTGTTTAGTTTTAGTATTTAACTAGACTTTGTTTCTCCTTTTTAAAAAATATTTATTTTTTTGTAGTTGTACACAGTAACTTTCATTTATTTTTATGTGGTGCTGAGGATCGAACCCAGGGCCTTGCACATGCGAGGCGAGCGCTCTACTGCTGAGCCATAACCCCAGCCCTGACTTTATTTCTCCTTTGATTAGTATTTCCTTTAGTGTAATACCTCCCTTTGCTGATTTTCATTGTTGTTTTTTGTTTCCTCCTCTTGGAATATTTTGCTGAGGATGTTCTGTAGTGCAGGCTTTCTAGTTGTAAGTTAATTTTATCTTTTGCTTATCATGGAAGGTTTTTATTTTGTCATCAAGTCTAAAGCTTAATTTTGCTAGATATAAGATTCTTTGTTGACATCCATTTTCTTTCGGAGCTTAGTATATGTTGTTCCAGAATCTCCTGGCTTTGAGGGTCTGAGTTGAAAAATCTGCAGAGATCCTAACTGGTTCCCCCTATATGTGATCTAATTTCTTTCTTCTGTGGCTTTTAAAATTCTCTCCTTATTCTGTATGGAAGTGATACTGCTGGTTATTGGTGATGAGTCTTACTTCCCCACATGTTGAAGTTTGAACATTAGAGAAGCAAGCTGAGGCAAGCATATGAAGCAGGGTCTATTTAAAAAGGGGTAACATGGACTTCTCCCCGGAGGGGGAAGTGGGCCATAGCTGGTATCCTGGTAAACCAAGAGGCTAGGTATTTTGCCCTTTTAATATGTCCTAGCCTTCCTTTGTTCTCCTGCCTTTCCCTCTTATCTTTCTCCTTCCTGGTAAATGACTAGGCCCAGGATCTCCTCGTGTATGCATCTCTGTGTTTGTACCTGTTGGGAGGCTGAAAAGAAATACTGACACATGGCAAAGACAGGTAGGTGTCCCCAGGATCATGGAAGTTCTTTTTCTAAACCCCATGGGAGATGACTGTATCCTGATCTTGGAAGTCAGGACCCTTCCTTTTCCTCTGGAGTCTGTCCTGGTCCTGTTCTCTGGGCCAGTCCCTGCGTGACACTGGGCCTCAATTTCCCAGATGTCCACTGAAGGGTCAGAGGGGAACTAACACAGGCCCTTTTGGTATATACTGTATAGTTCCCCAATCTGGGCAGGGTTGGGCAGGGCAGTGCTTCATGGTCCCATGTTACTGTCTTCCCAGGGTAGGTGCAGGTGTGCCTTGCTTGGTGCAGCCTGGCCTTGTGTTCCCAGCATGTATATGCTACCATTGGCACAGGCATGGAGACAGTGCCACACACCACATGCCGGGTCTCCCATCCTTCTTCAAATGTGAGATCCTTTTGTCTCATCTCCCCAGAGTCAGAAAGTGTAATTAGCCTCTCTTCACTGCATGGATGTGGGGGGAGGAGTGGATCCCCAGAGTGAATGTGAGGTGCCATTAAGCAAAAGGAAAATGGAAAGAATATCTTCCTTTGCACAGAGTGTGTCAGTGTGCTATGTAAAAACAAATGCTCAGGGCTGGGATTGTGGCTCAGCAGTAGAGTACTCGCCTAGCATGGGCTGGGCCCGGGTTCAATCCTCAGCACCACATAAAAATAAAGGCATTGTGTTGTGTCCATCTACACCTAAAAAATAAATATTAAAAAAATGCTCGCCATAGTTTCTTTTACAAAAAATGCACATGAACCGTCATGGTGAAGTAGGGCTGGCAGTAATTAAGTTTGCAGATAGTTACAAATTAAATAAAGGCAGGATGGGCAATATTACCATCAGAAAGGTGGACTCTACAGGTCCAACATGTGGTGTGATGCAGTGGTGGAAAGCAAAGTTGCAGCAGAAATAAAGCAGTGAGGAGCCTACATGGAGTAAGCCAGATGATGGCCAAATTCCCAAAGCCAAAGCTGCTAGAAATGGCAGGCAGCTCAGTAAAAACACATCGACAGGGAGTGGCTTCAATATGTCTCTATCAAGATAAGATGAAGTAAAGAGAGAATAATATCTTGGATTTAGTATGTAGGTTGTTGCTCATATAAATAGAAAGCATTATGTTATTTGTATGTCCATGGAATCACTGCAAAAGTTAATTATGTATTTGACTACAAGAAAAACCTTAACCAATACATAGAATAGTGGAAAAAGATATATTTTTATCAAGGTCTGATAAGATTAGTAATAAATAATAACATGACCAGTAAGTTATCATTTAGAATTCAAGAAGTACATGTTTCAAATACACTTGGATTAAAGAGGACTGACTAGGCAGTTTTAAAATCTGTTGTGAAAGCTCTGAAAAGAAAAGCCCTTCATTCTCAAACTCTTGGGACATAACAAAACTGTAATTAGTAGAGAAATTAAACCCACGTGAATTCCATATTGAAATAGCAAGACAAAACAGCTGGACCTACATGTTTAAGTACCAAAGGAAACAGGGAGGAAGTAACTGATAAAGACCCAAACAAATTACTGAGCTGGGAAATCAAGATGGGTGTATATTTACAATTATGGAAGAAAGGTGAGCAATCCCACCATGGGTTGTCTTAAATAGCAAAAACTCCATCTCATCACTAGTTGTACTTTCCTTGTAAAGGAAGAGGGAAGTCACAGACACATAGGAGATGACGCATGAGAAAGGAGACCTAAGTACAGATCCAGAGCATGTGTGGGCAAGAGGATGATTAAAGACATGCCAGACAGTACCGTGCACCCAGCAGGCCATGTGTAGCCAGGACAGGCTGACAGGACCACCCTTGGTGGAAAGCCATGTGGCAGCATCAGGAAAATGAAAAATGCAAGTATCCCAGAAACTCTTAGATAGAAATAAAAACAACAGTAAGTTCAAGGGTATTTATGACATTGTGTCAAAAACTGGCAGCACATTGTTGTATGAGCAAGGAACATTGTGGTCACATGCCTGTTGCACATTATTAACGTTGATATCAGCTAGGAGATGGAATGGAGTTGACTGAGGAGCTGTGTTGGAGGGCTTGTCCCCCTCACCCTTGAGTGGGAACAGAAGATTCAGAAAAGTGTGATAATGCCCCATTTGTTTTGTCTCTCCCCCCCCCCTGGAATCTGCTGAGCCATTGGTATTATTGGCTTTGTTTGTCAGTTTTTCATGACTGTTAGAAATACCTGAGATAAGTCTCTTTACCAAGAAATAAAGTTGTTTTGGTTCATGATTTCAGAGGTTTCAGTCCATGTTCAGTTGGCCCTGAGGATTTTGCAGTCCACCATGGCAGGAACAAGGACAGAGGAAGCTGCTGACATAATGATAGCCAGGAAGCAAAAGAGAAAGGCAGGAGTCATAATATTCCCTTCTTTTGAACACTTCTACTGACTTGTTTCCAGTAAGCACTCCCTGGTGGTGATTCCACCAAGTCCAGATAATACCTCAGGCTGATAGGTAAAAACCCTTGGGCCTTTGGGGGCACTTATCGTAACCTTGGCACTGTCCATAGTGGCATCCACAGACCACCATGAGGAGAAGACATCACCTACTAGACCCCTTTTCAGAACCATGACAATCCACAATGTGTTGTGTATGTTTCTACTCATTTTTTGTATGTCACACATATGTTAGAAAAACATCAGGACACACAGAGGAGTATTCATGAGATGCTGATGTGTTAAGAAAGGAGCACATCAGCTAAGTGTGACAAATGCCTGAGCTAAAATGTGTATGACTTTCTGCTTCTGTGCTAATTGACATCTAGCTGATTGTGGCAAAGAAAGAAATGTTTCCATTTTTTTGAGTGCATATTTCTTGAGTTATGAGGGTGTACTTGTTTTTTGTTATTCAGGATGGGGCTGCTCAAACCTAGGCAGATAAGCATTTTCAACTACTGATCAAACCCAGGCTGATCAGCAGTGTTAACTAAAGCATGTCCTGGTATGTTCTGGCCTGTTTGGCTCTGCCCAATGCAGGAGCATAGGCTAGCGGGTGGAGGGGTCTCCAGCTGGATGGGGCCAGGCAGCACCTCAGGTGGGCTCTGCCTGGGTTAGGTGGGCTGGGCATTCCTGCTGTCTGGTGGCTGGTACCTAACTCAAGGCGGTGTGCACTTTGCCACACCCTTCCCAGCAGGCCGACCTTCCTGGGACAGCCCTGGCACTGCCTACTCCCTGCTTTCTGCCCCAGTGGGCTGCCCTTAGTTTTTTAAGAAATTTGTTCTTTTTAGATATAAATGACAGTAGAGTATATTTTGAGATATCATACATACACGAAGCACAACTTATTCTAATTAGGATTCTTTCCTCTTGGTTGTACATGATGTGGAGCTACACTGGTTGTGTGTTCGTGTATAAGGAGAGGAAAGGTATGCCTACTTCATTGCACTGGCTTTCCTATTTCCATTTTTCTTCCTTTCCCTTTCTTCCCTTTTGTCTAATTGAATGAACTTCGTTCTTCTTATCTGCCCCACTCCTGGTGGCTTAGCATCTACATATCAGAGAGAACATTTGGCCTTGATTTTTTGGGATTGACTTACTTCACTTCATGAAACATTCTTTAGTTCCATCCACTTACCAGCAATTGCCATAATTCATTCCTCTTTATGGCTGAGGAGTATCTACTGTGTTTAAGACCACATTTTCTTTATCCATTCATCTGTTGAGGGGCAGCTAGGTTGGTTCCATAGCTTGGCTATTGTAAATTTAGCTGGTGTTAAGATTGATGTGATTTTTGAAGGTGAATTCTGTCTCCTGAACCTTGACTAAACTTGTAAATTAGTCCTAACAGTTTTTAGTGGAAACGGTAGCATTTTCTATGAATAGGAATTATCATCTGCCAACAGAGACAACTCTTTCTTCTTCTTTTTGGTTTGGATGCCTGTCATTTCTTTTTTCTGACTGACTCCTCCAGCTGGGACATCCAGCACTATTTGGAGAAGAAGTCGCTGAAGTGTAGGCACCCTCACCTTGGCCCTGATCTGTAGGTATTTCTTTCATTTTTCACTTGTTTGATATGGTAGGTCCCATATGACCTTTGTTCCCTTGTAGTCCATTTCATTTTTGCCAAATTTTTGGAGGACATCCATCATGCAAGAATGTCGAATCTTTTCAGAATCATTTTTCTACACCTATTGAGATAATATGATTTTATGATTTTATCTTTTATCCTGTCAGCATGGTTTATCACATGAATTATTTGTGTGTTTTGAATCATTCTTGCATCCCTGGTGTAAATCCCACACAGTCCTAGTGTGTGATTCTTTGAATGTGCTGTGAATTGGTTTCCTTGTATTTTGTTAAGTATATTTATGTCTAAGGAGATGACAGATATTGGCATGTAGGTGTTGCTATTGTTTTATACTATCTGCATTTGGTTTTGGCATCTTATAATTCATTGCTCATAAAATGAGTTTGGAAGTGCTTACTCCAGTTCAATTTCTCTAAGGTTTAAAAAAGTATTGTTATTAATTCTTCCTTAAGTGCTTGATAGAATTCACTAGTAAACCTGTCTGATTCTGGACTTTTCTTTTTGGAGAGGTTTTTGATTATTAATTGTCTTTGTTCATTATTGGTCTTTACACCTGTTCTCTTTTTTTCATGATTCAGTCATGGTAGGTGTGTCTAAAGGAGACCTTTTACCTATTAATCCCTATCCTCAAATTCCAATGCATAGGCAAATTTTCATCTACTTTCTATCTCTTTCAATTGACATATTCTGAGGATTTCATAGAGATGTAAGCATACAAAATATTTTTGGCATAATTTTTTTTCAGTTTGCATGAAATTTTTTAAAGACTATTTTTTAATATTTATATTTTGTTTTTTTTAGATGGACATAATATCTTTATTTTTATGTGGTGCAGAGTATCGAACCCAATGCCTTGCGCATGCCAGGTGAGTGCGCTACCACTTGAGCCACATCCCCAGCCCTTGCATGAAATTTTAAGATGCTTTGGCATCTCATAATTCCTTGCTCATAAAATGAGTTTGGAAGTGCTTCCTCAAGGGGGCTGGTCCAGTCATTCCCTGTCCCTTGGTTCCTTACCAGTGACCATGATGGCCTCCAATACTACATGATCTACTCTTAGCTTAGTGCCCTTTGGTGCTGCCAGCCCTGCCTTCCCCATGAAGGCTTCAACTCCACAAAGAGACTTCAGGTGTGAACACTGTGGCCGATATACTAAAACATGTACAATTTACTACTGTTATAACATTATAATGTTATATATTGTCATGTTATTGTAATTTTTATAATAATAAAGGACGTACAGACCTGCACAGGATGAAGAGGATAGGAAGGATGAATATTTCATGGGGAGTGCATTGTTTCATGATAAGAAGACTTGTCTTTCATATTCTTAATGCATGTTGAATTCTGCACATTTTTAGTTTGTTTTGTATTATTTTGTTTTTTGGCGCTGATTTAACCCAGGGGTACTGTACCAAAAGCCAAATTGCCAGCACATTTTCTTTGTAATTTTGAGTCAGGGTCTCACTGAGTTGCTTTTGGCCTAGCTACTGTGCTGGGGCTGGTCCTGAACCAACCATCCTCCTGCCTCAGCCTTTGTAGTGTTGGGATCACAGGTGTGCAACACCAATACAGACCTGCAGTTTACTCCTAAAAAATGTTACTGTTTTTTGAGTAAATGCCCTTAACAATGAAACCTCAGAACTTACTATGTGTGTGACTGGAAAGGGATAAAATTTAATGAATGCAGTTTTATATAATTAAATATTATTTTATTATAAAATTATTTATCAATTTATTAAGAAATAAAAAATTCCCCACTTTTTGCCCATGAGAGCATCATTGATGACTGGGCAGATCACTCAAGGTCCCTGTCATGAGTCTCTCTGTGGCCCTTTCAGTCTGTCTCACATTCTCCTGCACAGGTGCATTTACATATGTTTCTGTGGCTGTTTACACCATAGAAAAATGGTGACCTCGGTACAGACATCATGAATGCATCTTTTTTTTTCCAGGTAACAGATTCCTTGACCCCTTTTCCTGTGGGCACAGACAGAACCACCTCAGCAGGTGCACAGCATCTCTGCAGCAGATTTTTCCACCAAAAGCCTCCACATGGGGAGGACTCCAATTCCTTGCTGTTCCAACTGTGCTATGAAGGAGTCTTTCAAACACATTTTGGAAAATGCTACAGCTCCATAGGTGGAATTAGTCCCTGGCATTAGCCATGCTAGGCAAAGGTACACACTTTTAGAACTTTGATGGTTGTTGACAAAGAGTTCTGTGTCCATGGCCACATATCCCAGGGAATCTACCAGAATCTCTGCCTCCACATTTTCACTAGTTCTGGTCTTCAACTAGTCAGTCTGAAGGAGGCAAATGCCACCTCAGTATCATGTATTTTGTATGGGTTCACTGGGAGATTGAATGTCTCTGACATTTTCTAACCAATGTGGTGATTTTGTTTTGAATTGCAGGAGTTTGTTTTTGTCCTAGAAGGAAAGTGTACTCAGGAGGTTTGGGTATCCCTAGGAGCAGTAGTCATTTCCTTTGTGGCATGTGACACTTATGTCACAGAAAAGCAGTTTCCTGCCCAATGTTATCAAAGCATTTACTGTAGGGCTTTACTTTTTATATAACTTTGACATATCTGGTTTTTCCACTTCTAACAGAACAAAAATGTACCCAATCCCTCAATAGTATGTGGCCAATAGAAATCTTAGTGCACTGATGTGAAAAATTCAGAATAGGCATCTCACAGGGACAGAAGGATGAGTGATCACCCAGGACCAGAGGAGGGGAAGGGAGAGGGACTGCTTATGGGTAGAGGATGAGGAAATGGCTGTGGAACTAGACAGGGGTGATGGCTGCCTGACATTGAAAATGGACTTCACGGCACTGAACTAAGCATTTCAAAGTGAGTAAAATGTTAAATTTTATTTAAAATTAATGATAAAATGAAAAGAAACTAGTCAAATAAAAAGGAAAAGGAATACAATGTCAAGGGAGGGGAAGGGTCACTGTGAGATGTGAGCAGGTTCAAGATGCAGCTCAGAAACTGGCACTAGCTTCTGGAGGGTCTGTACTAGTTGGCCAGG
This sequence comes from Urocitellus parryii, assembly GCF_045843805.1. Taxonomy (NCBI): domain Eukaryota; kingdom Metazoa; phylum Chordata; class Mammalia; order Rodentia; family Sciuridae; genus Urocitellus; species Urocitellus parryii. The sequence continues at coordinate 120,742,864 of NC_135537.1, read as the reverse complement.
TCTAGTCCATCACCCAATCTCAGGCCCCCATCTTCCTCACCTTCGGGCTCTGCCTCAGTGGTTTCTAGATACTCCAGCAGGTGTGGGAATCAGTGGCCTCCGTGTTGCTCATGTGGGCCTGGCATGGGGACCTGGCTGTTGACTCTGCTGCTGGACAGTGATCCAGAAGGAACCAGGAGGATGTGGGTGGGCCACAGCAGGAGAGGCCTCAAAAGTGGCGGCAGCTCCCTGCATTAGGAGAGTTATCCCAGGAGTAACTGAAACCGTCTATTCTAGGGGAGTAGATGGAAGTTTATCTTCAGCAAGAGGGTCCTGTGTGAGTCACCCAGGCTGTCATCACACAGCTCTGAGCGTCTGGATGATGGTGGTAACTGGTTCCCTTCTGGAATGTGGGGCAGCTCAGGGAGGAGCTCCTGTCCACCCAGCCTGCGGTGTGTTCTTATTGGACAGTGTAGCAAGAGTCCCCTGATGTTTTGGCTCAGTACAGCTAACCTTGTAATATTTGGAGAGAATGTGGCAGGACAGCCAGGCCACTGCCATGTGGACAACTGGCACTGGAGTTAAAATGAGGTGAAATGTCAGAATGGAGAGGAAGCGAAGTGAAATGATGACATGTGGCTTTCCAGAGGTTTCCACCAATATGTGGACGGTGACCTTGCACTTGGTGAAGGCCAAGGCTGGGCACAGAGTATGGGGATGGATGACGAGTTGAAGCCTAGTTCCATAGAGTACAGGATTGTGGTCCTTCCATCCCTCAAGCACTGTAGGGAGGTGGCCTTTTGGCTCCAGATACCCCTCTGTTCTTCTGTGCCCTGCATGTGGAATCCCATTTGTACCCATTGTCACCCTGAGGTTAAGCTGGTGCCTCCTCCTCACTGAGCCAAACTTGCACTCTACATCTTCTCAGTGGTAATCTGCAGTCCCCTCCCCGTGAGTGCTTGAGTGTGGACTGGCTTTAATGACACACTTGTAACCTATAGAATATGACAAATGGCATGTGGTATCATTTCAGCATGATTTACTTGACCTTTTGTGCTCTGTCTCTGTTATTTTCTTCATTTTCCCCCCCTCTGCCTCTCTTGGATCTCTGGCTCTGGGGAAGCTGCTGTTCTTTCATGGTGCCCTAAGAGACGCTTATGAGTCCTAGGACAGAGTCTTAAGATAGGGCCTGGCAGCTGGCAGGAAGCCCCCAGCCCTACCTGAATGTTGTTTAGGCCGTTTCTGCCCCTGGTGAACTCTGTTCCCCACATCAATAGAGACCCTCTATCACACAGGCTTCTGTCCTGGGAGAACAGGAGATGACACTGGGGGCCCAGGCTTCACCTGTGTACTTCCTTTCCCCATATGTCACCTTTGTCCTTGGGTGACCATGACAAGACACCAGGCTCATAATCTCCCACCACCTATTCCTGCCTCATGTTGCCCACACTCAAAAGGAAAGGTGTGGGGCTACTCAGGGGCCTTTACTGTGTGGACTGGCCTGGATGGACCTGTCCTTGGCTGATGGGTATCACCCATTGGTCCCTCCTCATAGATACCCTAATGTCTAGAGCAGAGTCAGAACCAGCGTAGGACCCTTTGTGGAATCTGTCTTTGTGATCATCCTGAGTCTGGTCCTTGAGAGGTGGGATACAGCCCCCAATGCAGCTCTCATTCTGGGGCCTCCTGAATCCACCCATGACCATGGGAAGTCAGGATACAGCAGAGCATGTCACTCCCTTCACTATATGTTGGTTTCTTTCTATGAAAACCCTGATGTTTCCTGGGTAGCTGCTGAACCAGGGTAGTACTTTGTGCCTTAGGTTGTGGCTTTGAGACGTCCTAAGGCTGAGTCCTGGGATAGGGGAATGTAGCACCAGAGACTGCTTGGCTGTGGGGTATCTTAAGGCTTTGGCCTTAGAAATTGAGAGGTAACTGATATCCTTCTATATCCCCAGTGTCTGGCTGAGTGAGCTAGGGAGATGACTGATGCTGTAACATGTGCCTGGATACTGGGGTTTCTTGTTCTGCTTGGATCTGTCACTACTGATGTCAAGTCATTTCTTTGGGACCCTAACGTGCTTCCATTTATGTCTCTCTGGCCTCTGTCTGCTCTTCTCATGCCCCTGTATATTTTTGTATGCACACACAGTATCTCCATCCTTGGCCCTCGAATTTCTGAGACAGACCTGGGTACCTGCAGTGTCCCAGCTACACCTTCTCTTCCTGACCTCTCCTGTGACCCTGTTCAAGGCATCATGTCTTTAGGGCTTCCCCAGCCTCCCCTGCACACTGGTGGTCATCCTAGCATCTGTTTCCTAGTGACATCATCAGGCATGTGTGAGAAACACTGTGGGCTGCTGTCACATGTAGGTAATGCACAAAGTTGGAGATGAAATAGTGGAAGGTTTTGGATGTGGCATAGAATATAGCTAAAAATAAGTCTGGGCTCCTACCTTGTGACCTTGGAAATGTTGCTTCCCTTCTTGGCCTTCTATTTGCATCATGAGAAGGTTGAAATTCAGTTAATTCGGATATCTTCATGGTCCATAAGCCTTCTGAATGCTTCCCATTATAGTTAGATTCAGACCTAAGGGCCTCAACTTGGCCTTTGAGGCTGGACCTTGTGGTTAACAGCTCCAAGTTACCCTCACCCCTGGTGTGCACATCCTAAGCAATCCCCTCCCTTTGAGTGCTTGATTGTGGACTGGATTTAGTTGTTCACTCCTTAGCTATGGAACATGACCAGTGGCATATGGTGTCACTTCACCATGATTTACTTAACACTTTTGCTCTGTCTCTATTATTTTCTTCTCTGCTTCCCTTGGAATTCTGGCTCTGGGGAAACTGATGTTCTCTCATGATGCCCAAAGAGAGGCTTATGAGTCTTAGATCAGAGAGAGCAACCCATGAGGAGATATTAGGCCTCTGTCTTGAGTCCTTCCAGTAACCGTGGGACTCAGTGTGGAAGCAGATCTTGCAATAACTGAACCTCAGGTGAGTCCATAGACCAGGCCTCCTGAGAGACATCAGGAGCCTCCAGCTGAGTCCTAAATTTCTGTTTCGTAGAACTGTGAGACCATAAATGTTTGTTGTTGCATCCTTTAAGTTTGGGGTAGCATTTTTCCAGAGTAGTGGGTCAGTGGTATAGTCTAGAAGGCCCTAGAATTTGTCCTTCCGTCCCGCTCCTCCTGGGCTTTGTCCAGCCCCACTGGTTGCCCTTGTAACTTCCTCTCTGTCTGAACTCACTTCTGACTTTGACTTCCTGAACAGTTGTTCCTTCCCCCTGGCACACTGTGCAGGGCTTCCCTCTGGCACACTGTGCAGAGGTCCAACAGATTCTGCAGCTCCAACAAGGTGGTCCTTGACTTGTCCAAGGATGAGTGGGTCAGTGCTCTGCTACTTTGTGTCCTTGCCCAGTTTTTGGCTGGCTCTGAAGGACTTCCAGGAGGATGACAGCATTTGGCAAGGACCTGTGTGCACCAGGGGCTAGAGGTTGGTGAGTCTTGTGATCCTTGGAGTGAACAACAGCAAACTCCATTTTATGTCAGGAAGGAAACTGTGGCTTCTCATGAATCCCCTCCACAATAGGCAGGTTATCATAGAGAAACATTCCCAGGCTGGTGGTAGAGGAGCCAGGAACAGGCATACCCCTTGTTTTCTTTAGGGATTTCCCAGCCCTGAAATCCTGCCATCTCTCCTCCTTCCACACTCAGTGTGAGTGTGCATACACATTTGTTCACACATCCTTGGAATGTTAGCGGTTCTCTTGATAAAGCGAATCCTGTAGAAGATGGAACAACCCTGGTCCAGAGGTCAGAACCCTCCTTTCTGTCAGTTGGGGTTTCAAATTTTGCTCTTTGGTTTGTTTTTCTAAAGTTTGGTCTTCATTTACTTGAGACTACTCATTGAGTTTATCAATATTACACTTTAATATGCCAAAATGTTAATCAGTGGTTAGAGCTGAGGATGGTGGGTGAGTAGGGGTTACATGAGTTGATTTCTTTTTGGTCAGAGGAGGCAGATTAACATACAATGCACTGCACATATTTAAAGTATAAAAATGTACAAATATATAAAGAGCCTGGAAACCATCACCTGAACATGAACTCATACATGCATAATAATGAACTCACGTTTATATTCCCTTAAATTTCCTTGTGGCCACTTGTCATCACTTTCTGTCCTCCCATCCCTTGCAACCACTCATCTGGTTTATGTTCTGGCCCTGTAGTCATTCAGTGTGTGCTTCTTGTAGGGCTTATTCATTCAGTGTAGTGAGTTTCAGTTTCGTGTGTGTTGTCCTTCGTATGTACCACAGATTGATTCTCCATTCTTCTGCTGGTGGACATTTGTGTTGTCTGCAGTTTTTGACCTTTACAAATAAAGCTGTTGTGATCATTTTTGTACGAGTCCTTGTGGGCATATATGCTTTCGTTGTCCTGGGGAAAACATAAGTATGAATTGCTGGATCATACAGTTGAGGTGTGTGTTTGTTCAAAGTAGAGTTTCAGGTTTGTTGAGTGAATTCTTAATCCCTATTCTTGTATATTCACCCTTTTCTCATTTGGTTTTAGACAGTGAGCCTGAGGCAAGGCAATTTCTCTTGCATAAACCTCAATTTCTTTTGTCTTCAAGTTAATTTAACAGAAAAAAAATCACCTCTAATCATACCACTCTAAAGTTTTGAAGTTTTTCTTGCATGTAGGATAAGTCCACGTATCATATAGAATTTTACCATAATTCAGCCATTACTGTACTGTGAGATATTTGTGTTGTTTTCATTTTTTTATGTTAGATTACAAAATGAGATGTCTTCCAATATGCAGCTGAATGTATTCCTTTAGGACTTGAGTTCATACTGGGGAATTGGAAAATTATTCTTTTCCTTCAATGTATTTACTTACTTTTAAATTGACAGTGTTTTAGTAACACTTATGGCACACAATGTGGTTTTGGACCTCTGTATACATTGTAAATGATGCAGTTCATTTACATACCCAATAGTTCCATGATTTAACTTTTTTTGTGTGGTGAGAACATTTCAATCCCTTAGAAATTTTGAAATATACAATTTTGACGTCATAGAGCACAGTTGGTCAATAAATTTTCTTCCTCCTTCTGAGACCTTGAACTCTTTGACTGACCTTCTCTCCTTCTATGCCTCCTGGAAGTAGATGTCTAATTTGTTTGTTTCTTTCTCTTTTTTTTCTATATCTAGGGTTTTGCACATGCTCAGCAAACATCCACCACTAATTACACACCCAGATTTTATGTTTTGAGGCATGTTTGCACTAAGTTGCCCGAACTTGCCATCCTCCTCCCTTAGTCACCCAGGTAGCTGTGATTACTGGTATATGTTCCAGTGACTGCCTAGAAGCAGATATTGTTGAATTTGCCCATGAAGGGTTCAAGTCCCTTGGACCACAGTGCCACATTTTTTTCCTGAAAATCAGGGCCACCTGTTCACCCACTAGCAAAATATGCTGCTTATAAATATGTAGTAGACAAAAATGATGTTGACGTTTAATGCACATTTTCTTGATTAATAATGAGTATGTATTGGGTACCTTTATCTATGAATTATATAGTCAGGTGTTATTGTTTCTTTTTGATATTAACTAGTTGATATTTTTGTAAAGAGAGTGTATTTGATAGAATTAAAAACAAAGCCAAAGGAATAGGATGCCTAGGAATGATATTAATAGGAAATGAGTGAGACATACTTAACAAATGCTGTTATACACCATTTAAGTTGTTGCGTGGTCCTGAATGTTGGTATTTAATTTTGTTTAAAATCTTTTTTAGTTTGAGATAATTATAAATTCACAGTAAGTTGCCAGATAGTACAGAGAGGACCTTGTGTACGTCATTCCATCTTCTTTTAAGGTTTTCTATTACATATTCATGGAAGAATATCCCAACCATAAACCCCAAATAGGAACAATGTATCACAACTTCTATTGCATTTTCTCAGATATGTAGGTTCATGTAAACACCCTGTTACAGACATACAGAAGTCCAGTTTACGAGGCACAGATCTGCCCTTATAATTCCACCCTTTATCCTCACTGTTAGCAATTATGAGTCTGTTTGGCCCCTCTGTGATTATGTAATGATATAGTGTGAGAGTGTATTGTCACCAGTTTGTGTACTGCATTGTGACTCTGGTAGTAACCAACACAGTGAGCTCAGGCTCCACAAGTCCAAGGGCAGAGTCCCCAGCAAGGCTGCCTTTACTTCAGATGCTGGCTGTATTTCAGGGATACCTAGGAGCCCCACATTTCTGACCCACTGCTATTAATTTGGGGTTTCCTGTGACCCCTTCATAGAACTCATGGAATACTGGTAATTAAAGTGCTGCTACAAAGGGTACAAACCAGGACAAGCCAAATGATGAGATACACCAGGTGAGGTCTAGGAGGGTCTGAGCAAGGACCTTCTCCCTGTGGGATCCAGCACACCTTTCTCTTGGCCCATCACTGTATTCACCAAGCAGGAATGTCCACTGAGATTCAGTGTCCAGAACTTTTATTGGGGTTTCATTATGTAGATGTGATTGATTAAATCAATGGATGTGGGGTTGAATTCAGCCTCCATCTCCCTTCAGTGCCCTGAGGTTGGGCTGGCTCAAAGCCCTAACCCTCTATTCACAGGAGTGGTGAACAACCTTCCCTCTCTTCCATCACATCCAACCTGTTAGCATAATCATAATTATGATACAAATAATGATAGTTGTATAATTTGGGAAATTCTAAGGATTTAGACTTCCTCCCAGAATCCAGGAGCAAAAGCCATTCAGTTCTGCTTATATAACAGTTGTCATTTGAGACTGATTCATCTTTTCACTCAGGTGCTTACGATCATTCCAGTGGACACATGTGTCAGCAGTGCATTCCTTTTTATTGCTGTGTGGTATTCCATGTTATAGAGATACCAGTTTGTTCCACTGTTCAACATTCCTTCAGGAACATAAGTATTTCATAAAAATCCCTTCTGGACCTTAGATAAGGTTCATGTCAGTGGTTGAAGTACTAGTTGAAATACAATACAAGCTTATCTGCATTCTTCAAGTTCTTTGGGGAGAGTCTGTCCCCTGCCTTAGCCTAACTGAGAAAATCACTATACATGGTCATAATCATAGGGGGAAAGCAACACAATAGACTGGTCATGACCAAAAGGAAAGACTGGTTTTGCATTAAATGTACTAAATTGCTCTAGTATGTAAAAACATACTTGTGCACAATCTGGTTTAAAGGAACTGACAGGACATTCTGTTCTGCATGGGAATGTGGCTACTGACCTAAAGTTCTAACTTATGGATAGGAAAACGATGAAGGCAGTAAATGAGGGAGTCAATTTAATAAGGTGTGTCAGGATCTGAATAAATTACTCCCTGTGATTTCATGAGAAGCTTGTGATGGATAAATTGTGCTCCAAGATTCTCATTCCCCTATCCTGAGTTCTGGCCTTTCTTTGTGAACACATGCTAATGTCCTGTGAATTTCTCAGGAGAAAAATTTTAAGTTATGTTTGGTAGAGAAGTGTAAGAAGCCATGGAAATGTTGGGAGGTAGAGGTGGGAAGTGCTAGTTTACACACCGTCATTTGTGTGTTCTCATTCAACATGAGGGGGCCAAGCAGGGGTTCCACTGAGGGGTCTTATATGGGAGATTCAGTGAGGAGGGTTTGGGGAATAATTTTATAAGCATATGGAATTTTTTGCATGAGAGGATTCTGGTAAAATGAGTCATTCTTTTCATGTGGAGACCAAGTGGTCTCATTGTTCTTATATTCTTTTGATTTTTAAACCTTGACGTTACAATTTCATAGGGTCTGATCCAGTGGGTTTTGCTTTCACCCCATCTGGAAAAAAAGGGGTTTGTAGTCAATATGGTGGTTACATAGTGGCTGAGCTAGCCCACTTGCTTTGCACCACATATTCCCACACTGAATAAACGGGAAGGGACTCATGGGGAGCCACTGGCTGAACTAGAATTCTGATGCCAGGAATAGAGGCCAGCAAAGTATTTTCCCTTTGTATCTCTCACAAGGATTGAAAATATCTAATAGCTGAGAGCAAAGGGATGAATGAGTGGGTTATACCATCTGGGAGATCCAATATTATGTTAACATTTTGAATAAATCTCAAAGCAAGATATGCTATTGTCTCTTAATTAAGTCATACCAGTTACCCCAAATGGTGAGGCCACATATGGCTGGACAACTTCTATTTTAAAACCCAAATCCAGTGGAAGCCAGAAAATCTGGAGGTCTTGCCCTGGGAGACATTTTATACATTTGATGTGATAATGAACTGGACTGATCAGTAATGACCAAGTGGGAGTCTATAATGTGCCCATGTCTTCTGACTCTTTTTATCAGGCCACCCCTGCCATACTGAGAGGTACCATAGCCCTGGCCATGTTTGTGACGTCTTAATATACTGATAATGCAATCATGTTTACAGGGTGGTAGAGTTGAAAGCCTCTTGGCACAGTTCCCAACCTCTTCCCTGCAGTGTTTGACAAGAGAAAGAAACATAGCCAAAGGCCTGTTGTATTCAAAAGAATTACGTGGACTTTTCCCAACTGCTAGGGGATGTTCTCTACATACTTGAACTTTCCCTAATGATGGGTGTCACTGTTGTTCATCATGGTTGCTCTGAGCACCCTTGACTCTATGCTGGTGGAATGACTCAGGATGGTGTCGTGGCAGAATGACCATCTTATTTTAAAATTAATTGTTAAAGCCAGGTATGCTGGGTCACCTCTGTAACCCTAGTAGTTTGGAAGACCGAGACAGGATCATGAGCCAGCCTGCACAACACAGAGAAATCCATCTTGAAAATAAATGAATAAATAAGTATATAAATATTTTTTTCAGTGTAAAGAAAATCATTAAATAACCATCATTTGTGCTACTGTTAGAGGTGTATACTGAGTGTGTGTGTGTGTGTGTGTGTGTGTGTGTGTGTGTTTTGAGATGGGGTCTTGCTATGTTGCCTCGTCTCTTCTCTTATTCTTAGGTCCTAATGATCTTCAAACCTCAGCATTCTGAGTATCTGGGATTACAGACATTCCCTACCTCACTTAACTCATTGTGATTTAAAAAAAAATTTAAATATATTTTTTAGTTGAATGGACCTTTATTTTTGTTTATTTATTTTTATGTGGTGCTGAGGATCAAACCCAGTGCCTCACATGTGCAAGGCAGTGCTCTACCCCTGTCCCCAGCCCCAGCCCCTCTCATTGGGATTTTAAGTTGCATTGTTATAATGGTTAAAGATGTTGTGCATCTTTACCTTTGATTGTTGGACTCTGCATTTTCTTCATGACAGTAATCCAATTAAAGATTATGACCTAGAAAAACTACAAACTAAATACTATCTTAGAAGAAGGAAGAAAATAATAAAGATTATAACTGGGAATAATGTCCAGGTGCAGTGGCATACGCTTGTAATCCTAGGAGCTTGGGGGACTGAGGCAGAAGGATTGTGGGTTCAAAGCCACCCTCAGCAATTTAGCGAGGTCTTAAGCAATTTAGCAAGACCCTGTCTCTAAATAAAAATATAAAAAAAGGGATGGGGATGTGTCTCAGTTGTCAAGTGCTCCTAGGTTTAATCCCTGGTACTGAAAAGAAAAGAAAAGAAATAATGAAATAGAGACTAGGAAAACATTGATAGAATCCATAAAACACAACTTTGATTTTTTGAAAAGATCGGCAAAATTAACCAACCTCTAGTAACAACAAGAAAAAAAGACAAGACCCAAAATATAAGATTTGAACATGAGGTCATTCTGCCCAACAGAAAGAAAAGGCATCCCAGTAGAGGACAGTGAATAATTTAGATGAAAAGGTCCAGTTTTCTGCCAGTGAATCAGCAGGAGGCCACTAGAGCACAAGGTCACCTTGCACAATGAAGGCAAGGATCCTGTCCTGAGCTCTTAGGGCCACTAGAGGGCGCCGAATCCTGCTTTCTGCCCCAGGTGGTGCACAGGCCTGTGGAGCCTGGGCCTGGTTTCCTCAGAACCCAGCCCTGGAAGCTTGTCTTCCACTTGGGTGGAGGGAGCTTCATTTATGCCGGGTAGAAGGTCTGCTGGAGGCTCTGATGCCTCAGGAAGGTGCTTTTGTTCACCGCTGCTCGTGGATGTCTTCTTAAGTAGGCCATTCCCAAAGGTTTGTTCTTTCCTTCCTCACACTGTATTTCAGCAGGACTTGGACAAAATGACCCATTTATTGCAGGTGGAGGCTCGTCGTAGCAGAGGAGGGAGGTGAGGTTTTGTGCAGATGCAGGTGGTTTGGGGAAGAAATCCCCAGGACATACACATAGAAAGGGATGCCTACAATTGGGGACAGAATGGACCTATTCTCCTAGCTGTACTGATGAGCTGGGGACATAGGACTTTCCAGGGCCAGGGGTGAGGAAGGCCAGGGGGAAGTGTCAGTGGGTGGTGACCCACATATTTTTATAATTAATTAGTGTTTAATCACGTCCCCCAGGTGAAAGCAGTTGAAAAACAAGTGGCGAATTTAAAGGGGGTCAAGTAAAACTCATGACATTTTTTTTTGTTTCAATATTGCATTTATATCAAAACTACAATTCAATACAATTTTACTTTCCTGGCTTTTATGAAAGCAAATAATATATTTTAAAAGGATTGAACGACCAATAAAAAAAATAAAATAAACCTTTCCTTTTAAAAAAAATAAAAATAAAAGGATACTTATTAGTTCTCCTTTTCAATGGAGAGAATTGTCATTTTTGACAATTGCTCATGACCCTGTGATGACTTTAAATAATTTTATATTAATTGGCACTGGGTAAAAAGCATCTTTCTCAGGACACTGCTGTGACTGGTGGTGCTCAAAAGTAATATGTCAGAATGACTTCCAAGTGTGGAAGTTATTGCACTAAGCAAAATTTGTCAATCACTTTTAGAAGATTCCCAAAATGATGGTGATACTTTAATAACAACTATTGATATTTTATGGCGATAAAGGCCATTCATATGACGTGTGTTTAGAATGTAATACAAAATCCAGTGGTGGAGTTTTTTTGCGTGAGATTTTTTTGAACTAATTTTTTTCTTTTTATTATTCATATTTGAAGATACTTTAATTTTGTATATCTCCAATACAGTGGGGGAAATTTGGATGCCTGTAACATTCTTTAAAAATTTGGTATATGCAAAAACAAAAATTGTTGGCTGTGGTTGTGGCTCAGAGATAGAATGCTTACCTAGCATGTGTGAGGCACTGGGTTCTATCCTTGCACCACATTAAAAATAAATAAATTAATTAATTAATAAATAAATAAAGTTATTGGGTCTATCGACAACTGAAAAAAAATTTAAAAATTATGTTTATCTATTTCATTATTTTTCCTGCTTCCATGCCCCGTCCCCTCCCATCATTACCCAAGGTACATGTATGATTGAACATATGGTATGACTCTACATTTTGGACAACCAGAGATATGAAAAATTGTGCTCTATTGTATACAATGAATTGAAATGCATTCTGCTGTCATGTATAACTAAATAGAAGAAATTTGAAAAAAGAAAAATCATGTTTATCTCCCTAAATAATTGGAATTTTCATCCTTGGATCCTACATTATTAAATTTTATTTACATTTGTCTTTGTTCATTTTCTAATTTGGAAAGTATATTTATGTATTATAACAGTTCTTCAAACATTCTTGAAGTTACTTTCTTTTCTTGTTAGCAAAAGCCTTCTAATATGGAATGCAGATTTATTTTTTGGAAATTATTTTGTTGTTATTGGAAAGTCTATTTGACTTCCTCTACTTTTCCTCCCAAATACCAGCCCATATTGATGAATTGTAGAAATTACTAATTTATTTGCCCAAAGAAGGAATCGATTTTGGGGTAGGGAATTTCTTCAATTGATATGTCTAATGTTATTCCATACAATTAGATGGGATTTAATATATATTTCAGATGTTTAATATATATTTCATGTATATGAGCATGGATCAGTGTTGTTAATTTGGGGGAAAAATGTTTTGATTACAGTGACTGTCTCCTGGTGCCACACAGTTGGGTAAATCCCAGCCTCTCATAATCCCTGAGCACTCTCCATCCTGTAAATCTCTGCCAGATCAAGTGATTTCCTTGCACCTCCAGTCACTAAAACATGCCAGTAGAATCCCATAGAGCAGAGATCTGAGAATGAACACACAAATTCTGTCCAATTATCTTTCTGCTGTCCTCTGATGAACACAGGTGTGAAGAGTCTCAATCAAATTAAGCCTAGGATGAAAGTCAGAACCAGTGCTGGAACCATCTTCTGGGGTCATGGACAGGGAACTGAAGGAGACATTCCAGTGTGGTGTGCAGCTTATCAGGAAGAGGGAGAGATGTGAGTGAATGCCCTTTTCCACAGAGTTGGGAATGGGGCAAAAGGCAGACAGTGTCAATGGTACCTAGCAGAAGAAGTGGTTTATGTGGAAAAGTAGAAATGAGATAATCCTGTGTCTCCACAGCTGAGAGGTATCAGAGAAACCTATGAAAAAGAAATTTCCTCTTAGAAAGTCATGTTCCAATATTGTTTTGGTTCCAAAAGAAAGACTTCAAATACTAATTAAAGTTTGAAGAGCTCATTGTTAATTTTAGGAACATAGTCACCCCTTATCCTGGAGGATCTGTTCCAACATCCTCAGTGGATGCCTGAAACTAGATAGTACTGACCCCTATCTACAAGCAGTGCAATTCCCCCCAATTTATCTCATGGCCAGATGGTTGTCAAGGTACTGATGGGTGGGTAGCCTATAGAGCATGAATCCATTGGACAAAGGTATGATTCACTTCATGGTCAGGACAGAGAGTAATATTGCCTGATTTCATCATTCTGTTCAGAATAGTGAGCAGTTTAAAATGTATACATTGTTTATTTCTACAATCTTGAATTACATAGGTAATTCATGGATAAGTGAAAGAATAGAAAGTGAAATCACTATTTTATTTGATCTTAGATATATATGACAGTAGATTATATTTTAATATATTGTACACTCATGGAAAAGTGAAATCTTTGATAAGAGGGAACTGGTGCATTTTAGGCTTTTCATTGCTATGACTAAAAGACATGACATGAAAAATTAAAGGAGGAAAAAATTTTGGGTGGGAGTGGTCACAGTTTCAGAGGTTTCACTCCATAGATGGCTGCCTTTCTTTCTCTGGGGTTTAATGTGAGGCAGAACATCATGTTGGAAGAGAGTGGTTGAGAAAAGTGTCTCAGGACATGATCAGGAAGCATAGAGAGAATAAGCTCAGCTCACAAAATGTTTATCAAAGGCATGCTCCTCCCCATGATGCATCTCTTCCAGGCACATCCTACCTGCCTGTTGTAGGGTTAGTGACCACCCTGTTAGTGACTGTGATGGGACTGATGCACTAATTGGTTTAAGGCTGTCATAACCCACTCATTTCTCCTGAAAACGTTCTTGTATTATCTCACGCATGAGCTTGTGGGGGACACTTAAAATCTAAACCATAAGGTACTGAAACATTTAATACACCATGAGATGCAAATTAACTTTGCTTCATGAGAAAATAAGTTGGGAATGTGAAGTAACAAAATTCGAATTAACAGATTTTGATGCAAGGTGTAGATGTCCTATGAGTTATAGTAAGAAGACTTTGATCTCTAACAGCTACTTGGTGAACACAAGACCATGCAGGAGTGACATTTACTCCTCATTATCTCACTTCCATTATACAATTTCTGTTACTAATTATTATTTATGATAATTCAGAACCTTTTTACCTGGTATACTACTTGAGAGATTCTGTCACAGCACATTTTTCCAACAGGGACTGAGGAAGGATGAATTATGATCAGGTCTGTTATGAATTTAACTTACCCACTTCTAAACTGTTATGTACTTCACCATAGCAATACATGTTTTTCAATTATAAGGATCATGAATACTACCAAACAGGAGAAGGATAAATGATCAAAAATAATAACCATGAATATCCCAAGATGAAACCCGAGATATGGGTCAAAATGTAAGCAGAGGTTAAAAATTAAGGTTAAATACTTTTTTATTAATTTTCTTTTTTTTAGTCATAGGTGGACACAGTATCTTTGTTTTATTTCTTTATTTTATCTGGTGATGAGGCTCGAACCCAGTGCATCATGCATGCAAAGCAAGCACTCAACCACTAAGCTACAATCGCAGCCCCCAATACTGTCTTGAATAGAAGGAATATTAGTAAACATTTAGCAACACTAAATCTGTTTTTTGTTTTGGTCAGTAAGCCATCAGAGTTCCCAAGTCCAATGGATCAGTAAGGAAGCAGCTGTGCATGACTCTGAAAGTAGAGGAGTCCAAAACCAGTTTCCTCCCATTCTTTTTCAGAGCTGCAGCAGTGAGACACCTTCAGTCCTCAGACATTCAAGACTTGTAGCTTCTTGATAGTGCACCAAAGATGCCAGTCTGGGAGTGGACTGAAGCCATCCAGCTCCTGGGGTAAGTTAGCAGTAGTAATCTCATAAGTTGTTAGAAGTCTCACAGAACACAAGTGGCAGGTAAGGCCAGAACAGGGGCTTCCAGAAAAAGGTAACTTGAAATAGTAAGGTGCAGTTGAGAAGGACCCAGCATTCCCCTTGGCCTCCTCCTTGCCTCAGCAGGGAATGAGCTTCCTGAGCTCAGGTTCATCATGAGGGCTTGGCCAGGGCTTGGATCTGTGACAGCAGAGAGCTGATGGAGGGTTATTCCAACTTAAGTATTTAGAGAAGAAGAATCATAAACCTCTTCCTTTTCCACATTGTGTTTGGCTTGTTTACATACTCAGATCTCTTGCATGAGGCAGAGTTTCCCCAGTTGCTTCAGGTGACCCCAAGGTCACAGAGATTTGTGACCCTCAAAGACACTACAGCATTCTGACTGCAGAATCTGGTATTTTTGTGATGAATCTGCCAACTGTAGACAAGTCAGGGCTCAACTCTCTTTCAACTCACCACCAAAACTTTGGCCTCCCAAGATGAAACCTGGGAAATGGGTCAAAATGTAAGCAGAGATTAAAAATTAAGTTTCAAAAACTGTCTTGAATAGGAGGAACATTAGTAAACCTTAAGCATTTAGCAACACTAAATCTGTTTTTTGATTTTGTTTTTGATGGTGCTGGTGATGGAATCTAGGGCCAAAAATTTGGTAGATAAGCACTCCACCACCTAGCCACATCACCAGCTCTGTGCTTTTGTTCTTAAAGCCTCACATGGACTTCTTAGACACAGTGTGTCTGAAATCTGACTTCCTTTTCAGATATAGTTTTATTTGTTTCTATGTAGATAGATATATGTATGAATAGAAATAGACTTTAGATGTTAATATATAAAGAGAAAAGGAAAGATCTGATGTAACTTTAGAAGTGTGAATTGCATAGATATATATGAATAATTTTCTTACTATATTTCACAATAAAAATATTAAAACATGTTAAACATTTACATGAACGAATCCCAAACTGGTAAATACATGCTTGTTTTCTTAAACTAGGATTTATAGTAGACTAGACTATCCATGAAGAGAAATCAAAGGAACTTCTGTATTCAGGATCTATAGCCTAGTGTTATTTGTGTCCTATTAACAGCAACAAAAAGAAAGAATAAAGACTTCAAATAAAGTAATGTGCCCTGGCACATTCCCCTCATACAAAAGTTACTAAGGCATTGTGGAAACAGTATGAAATTTCATCAAAAACTTTAAAGTAGAACTGCCACATGATTGATCTAGGAACCCCACATTTGTGCAGGGTTATTCACACTAGCCAGTGTATGGAAACAACTTAAGTATCTGATGATCTGTTGAGGGATGAATAAAAAATATGTGTTGGGGGGAATGAATATGAGAATGAGAATATTATTCAGTCTTTTCATTTTGGGTACTGGAGACTGAACCCAGGGGTGCTTAAATACTGAGCACATCTCCAGCTCTTATTTTTTTAAATTTGTTTTACTTAGTTACACATGACAGTACAATGACCTTGACATATCATACATTTGAATCAGATGGGATATAATATCTCATTTTTCTGAGTATACAGGTTGCAGAATCACATTGGTCATGCATTCACATATATACACACAGTAATAATAATTTCTGTTTCATTCTACTATCCTTCCTATCTCTTATTGTTAAATTGAGATAAATTGCTTAGTACCTTGCTAAGTTGCTGAGGGTGGCTTTGAACTCAAAATCTTACTACCTTGGCCTCCTGAGCCATTGGGATTATACAATGTGTGCAACTGCACCTGGTTATTATTCAGTCTTTTTTAAAAAAATATTTTTAGATGGACACAATGCCTTTATTTTACTTATTTTTATGTGGTGCTGGTTATTGAACCCACTGCCTTACACATGCGAGGCAAGAACTAAGCCATAACTCTAGCCTGGGCTTTGTTTTTGATTGTTACATTTTTTATTTGTTCATACCAGTTACACATGAGAATAGAATGTAAACTCCATTTATGCATAATATTATTCAGGATTCAAGAACAAAACCATATCCTTTGTAACTGCATGGATCCCTGAGGAGATCAGCTTGTGAGAACAGCAGACACAGAAAAAAAGACTTCTTGAGCTCACTTCTGTGTGGAATCTAAAGTAATCAAACTCATAGAAACAGAGTCAAAGGTAGGTGTCAGGAAGAGAGAGGGGGAAAGGGGTAATTTTGGTTAAAATGTATAAAAATGTGTTATACAGGGTGGAAAATTTCTAAAGATGTAAAGTATAGCATGGTGCATATAGTTAATATGGGTTGTTTGAAATTTGCTAAGGGGGTAAATCTTGGGTATTCTCATCCCCCCACATACACATACATTCAGAAGAAAATGGTGACTGTGAGTTGAAAGTAAGTTAGTTACTTTGTTTATGGGAATCATTTCACAGTGCATATATGTCAAAACATCAAATTTTGTACCTTAAGGTTATACAAATTTAATTTGAGAGTTATACCTCAACTGAAGTTTTTACAAAAACAGTAACCTAGAGTCTGCAGGGTGTGGCACCTGTGCTGGAGGAGGAAACAAGGCCAACATTTTTCAGGGGATGCACCCACAGAGCCATTTGGCAGGAGGACAGTGCCTTCTCACTGCTGAGAAGCAGCGTGTCATTTTAGGAGGTCTGGGGATTGTTTCCAGGTAACATCACCACTCCTAGATCAAAAAGCACTCATGTGGATTTTGCACCAGAAATTACATCACTGCTCCTCACAAAGCTCCTTTCCTCAGTGTGGAAGTTTTATGTGTCAGATGTTCCAAGCCTTATTTGTTAAATACATAGGAGTTCTGTGACTTTATCATGCTTTGGGTTAATTCCAATTTGATTCTAGAGAAGGATATGAAAGAGCTATAGGAAACTTAAGTTCTTTACTAGATGCAAATGTGAAAAATAAAACAACCCTTTTCAAATCCTGTATGTTTTTCATGGGGGCAGATTCCATGGATTCTTAGAGAAGGATTTCTGAAATACTTTAGAAGAACATATCCACATGCTATGTTGGCAGGCTGCACATCAGGAAAGAAAGAAAAAGTGTCATTAACCCATAGCTCATGAGGCTACTCCAGAGCAGTAATCTGAACACACATGTATGAAAAATTATGTTTATGGATTGGAAGAGCCTTTAGAATTACCTACATTAGGAGCTGAGGGGTTCTGCCTAGTCAGAAACAATGTGTGTCACCTGGTGTTGCAATAAGCATTCTCCTGGATCTTGTCCCACTTCTTCAACTTTTCACTTATGCTGTATTACAGTTGCTGTCAAATGGATTAGCAGTCACTAGCTTGTCAAGGGTTTGGATTTGGCGGTAGAACATACTCAGACACTCCTAGATCAAAAAGCACTATGTATTTGTCTTGTATATTTTCTTATGTAGGCTTCTAGTGGTACAACTGGTCCTCCTAGCCCATCCAGTCCACTACTGCCACCTCAAACTCTCTTCAGAGAAATGGGATCCTTCTCCTGTTCTGCTGGCACTACAGAACACCAGGCATGACTTCTACCACCCACCCCCGGCTGTGGGGATCAGTCTCTTTGCTGTGAAAGGTAGCCGCTTCTTTCCTTGCTGGTATGCTGTGAGGTGCAGCTTATGGTAGCAGGGATGTGGGCCCTGATCACCTAAGTCTCGGAGTGAGCAAAAAATTTAAGCATGTACTTAACAAAAGAGAGAGAAATGACCATCAATAACATGAAAAATATTGAAAGCCATCGTCAGGGAAATGCAAATTAAAGCCACTGTGTAGCACTGCTATACACATTAGAAATGCTAAAAATTCTAAGATGATGATACCATACGTGGTCAAGACTAATTGGAAAATTTATGTTTTTCAGCTGATTTGCAAAATGATATAGACACTTTAACAACTTGGCAGAGTCTTATAAAAGTTGTACATGTGTTTGCTATATGAACCAGCAGTTCCAAACCTTAAAATTTATGCAATATAAAATAAAGGTCTATATTCATAGAAGACTTATTCATAATAACCTCAAACTGAAAATAATTGAAATTTCTACCAACGGGTGAATAAATTGTGGTGTTATAGTGATGGGATGCTACTTAGCAATAAAAGAGAATGAAATACTGACATATAGTCCAGGAATTAATCCCAAAACTGGTGTCTGAAAGAAGGTAGAATCAGGAAATGAAACCTGGATAATTCCATTTGTATGAAAGCCTAGAGAAGAAAATCCTGATCTATATTGACAAGGGTCAGATTTCTGGTTCCTTAGAGACAGAATTAGAAGAATTGTCTGGAAAGGATAAGAAATGATTGTAGATGATAAAAATGTTCTATGCTTGGGTTTTGGTGATGGTTATACAGGTGTATAAATTTGCCAAAACTCACCAAAATATGAGGTTAAATTGGGACAACTTGTGATATATAAACTATTTCTCAATAAAGGAGATCAAGAACAATCGTGTTCAGCTAAATACATACTTATGAAGAAATATACAGTGTTAAATATAAATCTTAGTAAAAAAGAAATGTTGAAATCTGTGATTATTATAATCTATGATTTTATTCCAAGAAGCTAGAAAAAGAGCTGTGAATCATATCCAAATAGAAGAAAACAAAATAATATAAGTTAATGGAAAACAAACCAACTGATATTGGCAAAGATTATTAAAATATTAAGTGCCGGCAAGATTTAAAGTCACAAAAAGAGAGTACACAAATATTACCTAAATGTTATTGGTATGAGAACTGAAAAGGGGACTATTACTCAAATCACAAAGATATTAAAACTACAATAATAAAATATCATGAACTACTTAAAGCCCCAAATTATGTGATTTGATAAAATATGGACAAATTACAAACAGGCAAGCAAAAATCTTACACAGGGCTAGAAAATGTCAATAGTCTTATGTAGTTAAAATAGTTGAATTCAAAGTTAAAATTTTTCTACAAAGAAAATTACTGGCTCATTTATGTCACCTATAATATCAATAATATCAATCTTACCTAAACTTTTACAGAGAACCAAAACCAAACACAAAAAAAAGAGGAAAAAAAAACCAAAATGAAATAAATCTCAATTCATTTTTTGAGCCCACTATAATCTGAAAACAAAGTCTGGTAAAGCTATGGCACTAAAGGAAACAGTATTAAAACATTACATGGTATCTGAGAGAAATGAAGAAATTTTATCCTTTGGTTAAATTTGAAAATTAAAAAAAAAAAAGCGGGATTCCACCTTTTGGGTCCCCTTCTTCCTCCGGGAGAAGTCTTTTCTGCTGTCCTTTAATAAAGCTTCTACTTTCCACTCTACACTTGCCTCAACGTGCTTCTCTGATGTTATACTTCAGCATTCTGGGAAGCGAGGACTCGTCACTGGTAAACAACAGTAACAAATGGAGGTTCCCCACCGACATCTACACCGAGACCACCCATCACTCAAATGGCCCTCCAGCCTATTACTTCTCAATCGGACTTCTGATTTTTAAAAAAGGGGGACTCCAAAACCGCTTGCTCAACACCGTCCCCTTTCAGCTTGAAGAAGCTAGAATGGTCATCGCCCCCTTTCCTTACAGCAGTAAGGAGTTCCCAAAATTAGAGGGGGGAAATGAAGCCAGATTTACAGATAGGTAGTTAGTATAGTTAGTGTAGTAATTGGGTCTAATATCAAGTAAGATGAATAAGATGAAGGCCATTATTCAGAATGGAATCCAGGAAACCAGAGCAACACTTGGGGAAATTGAAATGTTAATGTCCCCAAGTCCTGGAGCCCATCCTAAGGAAATGTTAATGAAGCAGCTCCCAGAAAACGGAGGTGCTAATCAAAGCTGCCCCAGGCCCTTCCTGCCCAGATTACTCCTTCAGCCCACCTCTCCCCCACCCTTTGGGCCTTCCCACCTACATTTCATCACTACAAGATAATAGAGAACAAAGGACAGGAATGTGGGAAAGCTGAAAGTAGACCTTAGCTATAAAAGAGGGAAGACCTTCCCCTTCCATGGATTCCACCTTTGGGGTCCCCTTCCTCCTCTGGGAAAAAGTCTTTTCTGCTGTCCTTTAATAAAGCTTCTACTTTCCACTCTTAAAAAAACCATGTTTTTGGCACCTTTGTCTATTATAAGATAATTGTAATTTTGTGGGGTATTCTCTGTGTCCTTTCTTCTGTACCATTGGTCTACCAGTTTGTTTTGGTGCCAATGCCATGCTGTTTTTGTAACTATTGTTCTGTAATATAGTTTGAGGTCTGGTATAGTGATGCTACCTGCTTCACTCTTCCTGCTAAGAATTGCTTTAGCTATTCTGGGTCTCTTATTTTTCCAGATGAATTTCATGATTGCTTTTTCTATTTCTATGAGGAATGCCATTGGGATTTTGATCAGAATAGTGCTTTTTTTAGTGTGGTAATGTTGTTAATATTAATTCTGCCTATCCAAGAGCACAGTAGATCTTTCCATCTTCTAAGGTCTTCTTTGATGCCTTTCTTTAGTGTTCTGTAGTTTTCAGTGTATAGTTCATTCACCTCTTTCATTAGATTGATTCCCAAGTGTCTTATTTTTTTTTTGAGGTTATTATAAATTACTGGGGTAGTTTTCCTCATTGGAGAAAAGATAGCATATTTAACAAATGGTCCTGGGAAAACTGGAAATCCATATGCAACAAAATGAAATTAAACCCCTATCTCTCACCATGAACAAAACTCAACTTAGAGTGAATCAAGGACCTAGGAATTAAACTAGAGACTCTGCGTCTAACAGAAGAAAAAGTAGGACCTAAACTTCATCATGTGGGATTAGGTCCCAACTTCCTTAATAAGACTCCTATAGTACAAGAATTAAAACCAAGAATCAATAAATGGGATGGAATCAAATTAAAAATTTCTTCTCAGCAAAAGAAACATTCAGTGAGGTGAACAGAGAGCCTACCTCCTGGGAGCAAATCTTTACTCCTCACACATCAGATAGAGCACTAATCTCTAGAGTATGAATGCAAAAAGCTAAACATCGAAAAAACAAATAACCCAATCAACAAATGGGCCAAGGACCTGAACAGACACTTCTCAGAAGAGGATACGCAATCAGTCAACAAATACATGAAAAATGCTCATCATCTCTAGCAATTAGAAAATGCAAATCAAAACTACTCTTAAGATCATTTCACTCCAGTCAGAATGGTAGCTATTATGAAGACAAATGATAAGTGTTGGCAGGATGTGGGGGAAAAGGTACACTCATACACTGCTGGTGGGACTGCAAATTGGTGAAGCCAATATGGAAAGCAGTATGGAGATTCCTTGGAAATCTGGGAATGGAGTCATGATTTGACCCAGCTATCCCTCTCCTCGGACTATACCCAAAGGACTTAAAAACAGCATACTACAGGGACACAGCCACATCAATGTTTATAGCAGCACAGTTCACAATAGCTTAACTGTGGAGCCAACCTAGATTCCCTTCAGTGGATGAATGGATAAAAAATATGGCATATATACACAATGAAATTTTAGTCAGCAACAAAAAAGAAAATCATGGGCTTTGCAGATAAATGGCTGTCATTGGAGAAGATAATGCTTAGTGAAGTTAGCCAATCCCCAAAAAACAAATGTCGAATATTTTCTCTGGTATAAAGAGGCTGACACATAGTGGGGTATGGAAGGGTAACATGGACGGAATAGATGAATTCTAGATAGGGCAGAGGAGTAGGAGGGAAAGGGAGGGGCAGAGGATTAGCAAGGATGGTGGAATGTGATAGATATTATCATCCAAAGTACATGTATGATGACACAAATTGGTGCCAACCTACTTTATATACAATCAGAGATATGAAAAACTGTGCTGTATACATGTAATAAGAATTGTAATGCATTCCGCTGTCATTTATTTTTTTAAAAAAATTAATAAAAAACCAAAAAATAAAAAAGCAAACACACAGAAATTATGGAGAGACATAAAACCGTATATAAAAATTTAAAATTTGACAAATCTTATTCTAAAGTATATTAAAAAGGTAACATACAGTGTCTGAGTGGAATCTAATCCAAGAATGCAATGTTGCTTTATCATCCAAAAACATGTCCACATAGCTGGTCATAGTGGTGTGCATACACTTCAGTGGCAGAGGCAGGGGGATTGAAAGTTGCAGGCCATCCTCAGGTATATGAAAGAAACCCTGTCTCAATGTTTAAAAAAGGGCTAGAGTTGTAGCTCAATGGCGATTGCCCCAGTGTCCAATTCCACTAGAGTAAAAATAAATTCATATCGACAAGAAGTGTCTGGTTCTCCTTACATTAGGTAGCTAAAGTCTTCAAATTGTGAAGACAGAAAATAGAATGGTTATCTCCAGGGGCTGGGAAGTGGGATGGAGATGGCAAATGATGTTATCTAATGAGTGATGGGTTTTGGCTTTGCAAGATGAAAAGAATTCTGGGCATGGATGGGAGTGGTTAACAACACTATTAATGTCATTAACAGCACTGAATTGTATAAAAATAACAGTTAAGTGGCAAAATTTAATGTTATATGCATTCACCACAATTTAAGGAAATTTAAAAAATCAATGCATAGAAGTCAGTTTCAGTAACAGAATGAGAAAAATTATTATTAGAGTTGCAGAACAAGTATTCAATGAAATTCAACAACCTCCATGATAATAAACCTCAGAAAACTAGGATTTCAAGGAATTTTTAAAATTTGATAGACATTATCTAAAGTTTACCTCATCTCATACTAATGATAAAATGATTCATTTTCCTTTAATTTGAAAAAAAATGCAAAAATGCAAAAGTGTCTACTATCTCCACTTCTGGAGATCCTAGCCAGTGCAATGAAGGAAAAAAATGTATGAAGATAATAATGGATAAAGTAACAGTGATTTCTGTGTGTACACAGGCTATCTGTGATAAAGTACAATCTGAAACATAGAAAGTCCAAAAGAGTGAACAAAGTATCATAATTTAAGACATGAATTTAGCAAGGTAACTGGTTATAAGGCTGGCTTTTTAAAAAAACATGTACATATATGTTCATATTTTAGCAAAAACAGAAAATGAAATTTTTTTAAAAAGCCTTAAAATATCAAAAACATCAATAAAGGCTAACCTAACAAAACTATGAATGAAAATATAGCAAAAATTCTGAAATTGAAACAAAAGCTAAAGCAAAAATTAGTGATATTAAAATATCTACAATAAATTCAACTTCAGCATGTCCATAAACTGAAAGTGTCAATATTGTGAATATGTATTTGGTAATTGTTGAGACAATACCACTCCATGCAGAATAGTCCTTCTTAAAGAAGAGTTCTGGACAGGGCCTTTGCTGGTCAATTTCATTAGGGGTGCTGATGTGGCCAGGTACTGGGGAGCCTTCAGGGGTAAGCAGTGCCAGCAGTCTTTTCCTACATGGGGGTTTAGATCATTGAGAAGGGGGGAAGTTTTGTTTAGCATCTGATAGAGCTGAGGGTCTAAATCATGTCTTACTTGATTTGAGTCTAGATAGGGATCAGTGGCTAGTTCGGTTTCCCAACAAGTGGGGCCTGAAACCTTGGGGCAGTCCTGGTCTGAGAATCCCCAATATTTTCAAATTGTTATTTTTCCTGTCCTGTATCTTCCTACATTTGTGATAGGGAAAACCCTTTTCTGCCAGGTGACACTTGCTTGGCATTGCAGGGTAAATAGAGGTACCAGTCACAGTGGCATTGCAGGGTAAATAGAGGTACCAGTCACAGTCTCCTTTTATGTCTGGAGAAGCAGAACCTGGGGGACTAGGAACAGGTGGGGGAACATATTCCTCAGGAGGAGTGGAGCATAGCAGGGAGGCCATGGTGGTCCTGTTGCATAGGTTTGTTCCTCATAGATGCAAAAACCAACAGGGAATGGTTCAGTGCATGTATCCATTCTGTTGCTCCTTGAGGGATGCATTTCTGACAGGTTCATAGTGGAAAAGGGCTGTGACTCATTGTCTCAGGATTCAGTAAGACATAAGCCACTACAAAAAGCAGCAGATTCCCCCTAGTAAGTTTACCACACTTAAGTCAAATATGGCTAGAGCAGTCAATTTAGTGATTTAGGGCTGTGCAGTCAGAACTATAGATAACAGCAAGGCAACTAATGTTATCAGTCCTAGTCCAGCAGTGTGATATTGTGACCTTTGTCACCACACCCATTAAATTCCTGAAGCTTCCAGGGTGGTTTGGCCAGTCAGCCTTCAGGTCTGTGACTGGGGCAGGGCTTTAATTTCCTTGGGTCCTGTGAGTTGGCAGGTTAATGTTTGGGTGTGGACTCTGGAGTGTGGGTCTGAGTGGGTTTCTGGGGTTGGCCTCAGATGTGCAGGTGGTGGATTTCTCAGTATCTACTGCCTTGTATCCACGGGCCTATTCCTGCAACTTTAATGGCAGTGGGAGAGGTTAATGTGACAATATGGGGTCCCCACAGGTGGGTTGAAATGGCGGCTCCTTCCAGTTTTAATCCATACAGAGTCTCTGGGCTGGTGTGGGTGCAGTTGGTGTTGGAGTGAGAGGGAAGCCTTCTCCTGAACATCTCTAGATGTCTGGTGGAGAGTCTTTCCTAGGACCTGGAGCTGTTGGGCAGGCTAAGCTCATCTATCTGACAGGGACCCCTTCTTAGTGTATTACTTGCAGGTGGGGGTGTCCCAAACAGGATGTGAAATGGAGAGTACCCTGTGCCTCCTGGTGTACAGCAGACCTGGAGGAGAGCTATAGGGAGGAATCTACCCATGAAATCCCTGTTTCCTGACAGAGTTTAGCAAGGGTGGTCTTTAGGGTGTGGTTCATCCATTCAACTTTCTCTGAACCCTGTGGTCAGTAGGTGGCATGTGGCTTTTATTTGATTGCCCATATTAGTGATGGTCTGGGTAACTTCCAGAAGAAGGTGGGCCCATGGTCTGACCTGAAGAACAGGGGCAGGTGATATCTGGGAATTATTTCTTTTAACAGAGCTTTATTCACTTCTCTGGCCAATTCTGTTCAGGTGGTTATGGCCTCCACCCATCAGGTATCAGTATCCCTTTTTTGGATGACTTTCATGAAGTCTCTGTTGTCTTCAAAAGGTGAAGTCCCAATGGCCTGGACCCCTGATGCTGGGTTGGCTGCTGGTTAGCATTATTTTGGCACAAGTTACACACCTCTGGCTCACTGAACTGAAGATGAAAACAGCACTTCAAAATTTGTGATAAGCCTTTGAAGTCACTCCAAGGAGAAATCTGTAGGACTCAACACTTGTGTTAGAAAAAACTTTCTTTATTTTGTCTCAGCCATGTTTTGTCATTTCCAGAAGTTTGTCACCTGCTCGGTTAAATTTATTCCTAGGTGTTTTTCTCTTTTTAAGTCTGGTGCAAATGGGATTCCTTTTTAAATTTCCATTCAGCCTGGTATATAGAAGAGGCCATTGATTTCTGTGTGTTGAATGGGTCCTCTGCAACTTTGCTGACGTCAGGTGCTAGCTTTGGTAGTGTTTTGGTGGATTGGGGGGAATTTTCTGTGTGTAAGGTCATATCATCTGCTAATAGAGCCTTACTTCTTCCTTTGGGGTCTGCATTCCTCCTGTCATTCTCCTTCTGGCCTAAGTGCTCTGGCCAGCACAGACAGTACAGTGCTGAGGGGCAGTGGATTGAGTTGGTGTCCTTTTGTTCTTCTTCCTCTTCAGGGACAGTTTTCAGTTTTCCACCTTTGAGGGTCTTGTTAGCTCAACAATGGGTTTTCCTAGTCACCCTTTATGAGATTGAGGAAAATTCCTTCCCTTTGTACTGTGTTGGAGTTCTTAATCATGAGACATTAATTTCTTTTCTTTTAATGTTTTTTAAATTTGTAGTTGGACACAATACCTTTATTTTATGAATTTATTTGTATGTGGTGCTGAACAACAAACCCAGTGCCTTGCACGTGCTAGGCGAGTGCTCTTCCACTGAGCCACATCACAGCCCGAGACATTAATTTCTGAAAGGCTTTGTTTTCCTTTTTAATGTAGAAACTTTGGTGTGTGTGTTCTATTGTGACTGGTGCTGATTCTAAAGCAAGGGCTCCAATCAGAGTCATTGGTGATGCTGGAGGGACTGCCATCATTGTGGTATGGTGACCTTACGTTTTTTTGTTATTATCAATTGTGGAAGGTACCACTGTTATGCGGTTGACTTATTTATTAACTGTGTGCATATTAATGGCCTGGGGGTAATGGTGTGGCCATATGAACCTCACATGAGTTGGTGCCTTGTGTTAAATGTTGACTTTGGCTTCCAAACTGAAAAAATGCTACTTTGGTCATTTATTAAAAGATTGGTAACTGCTCAGTTAAGTAATGTGCAGCTGTTCATTGGTGCTAATATAGACCGTTGTTTTACAATTAAAGTAGGGTACAAAGTTGACAACGACTTCAAAACACACGTCAGAGCCTGGAGTGGAGCTCAGGGACAGAGAATATGTTAGCATGCAGGAGGCCTGTGGCCCATCATCACACACACACACACACACAAACAAACAAACACACACACACATACACACATGCACAAACTCGATTTCTCTGTGTCTATCTTTCTCTCTTCCTCCCACCTCTACTCACCTCCCAGAAATCAAAGAATTTCTCATACTTCATAAAACCAATGCACACGAAGAGTACACTTGCTGCCTGTTTAAAGAGGACAAGAATGAGCACCTGTGGACTAACTGCTCCACTTGAGAAGGCCATGAAGCAACCTCCCATAGAGGTTGTCATTAGCTGAAGATTTGTCCACTCTTGTCCTCACTATTCTTTACAGTTTATGGTAAGAACAAGTTTCTTGGTGCTTTATTATTTTTGCTTGGCTTCTTGTTGCTGTTATCACAAATGATTTCTCTGTGTGCTCTTTAGTTCAGTACTATTGTTGAGATTTACTGGCTCAATGACATGGAGGAGGACATTACTATTTTTCACTGTTGTATTATATTCCCTGGTATAATTGTAACACACCTGATTTAATCTGTTCTCTAGACATTGAATATAGAGGATTTTTTTATTTCAAAATAATACTGGTTTCAGCAAAATGATTGTAGGTTTGTGGGAAGCCCTAGAAACTCAGATCCTCAGCAATTGAGCAAACCCTTTCTCAAAATTCAAAAGGAAAAGGACCAGGGATATAACTCAGCTGTAAAGTGCCCCAGGGTTCAACACCCAGCAACAAAAAAATTTTAAATAAAAAAGAATAAACTTAAGACCTGTATGGCATTTACCCTACTAAATAAACTGCATCAGTCCTGTGTTATATAATATTCAGGTAACCTCAAACAATTTATGTAAACTTTGTAAAATAATGTTTAAAAAACAAAGATCAGCTTTGTTTTTTTCTTTTTCAAAACTAGAACACTTTACTTAAGATTTATAAAGAGCCCTGCCTTACCTGAGATAAGGCTCTGTGTCCCATCTTACTATATGTCAGAATAACTCCACATGAGGCCAGATTTCAGTTCATTTAAAGTTGTGTTCAAAAGTTGTTTTTTGTCAAGATTACTAGGATCTCAGGGGATATAAATGTATAACTCAGCCAATATTCAAGGTAACCATTACACAAACTAAATGTGTTTTTACTCTTGTTAATTTTATTTTGTAGTTTCCTCATAAATGGTCTAAAAATTGCCTGTTAATGTTTTACAGAGGTATTGCTTTAAGAACATACAAGCTGGGTTAATTTAAGATAATAAACCATCACTTATAGGACAGATAGGATAATACAGACCCCAATTAATAAAAGGTAAATGATTGTAAAGTTGTAGACATTAAAACCCAATACTTTTTTTAAAAAATATTTATGTATTTTAGTTTTAGGTGGATACAATATCTTCATTTTATTTTTATGTGGTGTTGAGGATCGAACCCAGTGCCTCACGCATGCTAGGTGAGTGCTCTACCACTGAGACACAGCCCCAGCCCCAGCCCAAAGCCCAGTACTTTTAATTTAAGACTGGTAAAACTGATTTCCTAGATGTTTAAGATCAAGACTTAAAAAAATTAAAATTAAATTAAAAAGGCAAAAAAAAAAACCCACCCAATATTTGGCTCTTGCCCTTTGAGTCAGTCTAAATCCAGGGAACAGGGGACTTCTGTAAAGAGCTTTGCAACTCTGGGCCACATAACCTCCTGATCAAGAAGATTAATGAGACCCCTAGAGAACAGAAAGCCAATCAGTGCATTTGCTCTAAAGAGGAGGATCATTGGAGAAGGAAGACATCCCTGATGCTTCCAAGGGAAGCCACACGATCAGCAAGACTTGGACCCATCCCAGAGCAAGTGGCACTAGCAGAACTAAAAGGCTGCTCTCAAGTTCCCCCAGGAATGACTCCCATGGAAACTCAGCTGACTGTTAACAATAGATAGAAACAAAAGTCAGTTTGACTGCTTCATCTTAAATACTTAGCAAAAACAGTTAAAGCCAAGACAGCCATTCCTGGACATTTTAATAATAATAATAATAATAAAAACTTAAGGTATATACCTTGTGTCAACTCCCCAAAATAAGTAAGACTAGTTGGAAGATGTACCTGTGTCAAAGATTCTCAGGCAGAAATGCCTGATAACTATCAAAAATATTATCAAGAGAAACTGCCAGAGTAAAAAGTTTTTAGTTAATTTAAGGCCTACAGATATTCCTAACTTACACAGGTAGGCTTGATGTTTGCTAGTACAATTATCCAGCCTTAAGTAACAAAATTAAAGGTTTCTCTATTAGACACAGAGGTCATACTAGTAAAAAATTTTGCAAGATCAGATGACATTAAATTATTTAACTATATCTTATGGGAAAGGACATCTGTAACATTAAAAGTTAAATGTTATGTTTACATTCCTGGTAACTGGGGATGTTAAAGCCTGGTGAAGAAACTTCCATTATACAGCTGCTGCAACATTTATTCAGTACTCATGGTTTTTGTTTCTCTCATTGAAGCACCCATTCCCAGATGACTTTACAACCTGTTCTTCCCCAACCAGACTTCAAACTGAACTGACTTCTAAAAAGGAACTCATGTCCCTCATGTTGCCCCCCCTCATCTCAAAAGAAGCAAAAATGAGCACTGCCCCTCTTCTTACAACAATGGAGCCAAAAATAGATAGACAGTCAATATAAATGGGTAAATTAAGTAGGTCAGATCAGGGAGACCGGTTTTGGGTGAGTTCAAAAAGTTGGAGACTGTTACCTGAGGGATTAAAATTCTCTCAGCGCTCTTCCCCTACCCTATCAAAGATTTGAAAGGGACACATAAGAAAAGGGGGGAATAATAAACCCAGCCTAATTCCCTCTTAAGATTGGGAGCCATCTTGCCACAAAGGCAAATTTTGTCAAAATTTTGTTATCTGTAAGTTCTCAAACCCGCTTTGTGTAACTTTCTGTGCTATAAAGCTGTGCTCCAAGAGAGCTGTGGGGCTGTCTTTTGTTCCCGCAGTTTTTGTTGGGAGATTATAAGGTTGCAGTAATTTGATTTCAGTTGGAGTTGGTGGTCTTTTCTTTGCATCATGGTCTAACAGATGCTTCCTGTCTGCTTTCTTGGTTTCATGCCACAGAGCAGCCCAAAATGGTAAGACTGGTAAAATTGATTGGCTAGATGTTTAAGATCAAGACCTAAAAAAATTAAATTTAAAAGGCCAAAGAAAAAAAACCCACCCAATATTTGGCTCCTCTATTCCATCATCTTGGATCCAACTAATGTATTTTTTAAACCACCAGAATTAAAGGCCTCTGAAGAAGTCTGAGTGTGCTTGTGTATTTTTGCTGACAATCCAGGAGCTCTGCACTCTCATGTCATTTTCTCATGTGGCCACCAGGGGGTAGTGCCTGACTTCCTGCCTTCATGACACTGCCCATTGGAGAAGGTTTGCAATTTTTGTCATCTACAGAACACATTTAATAGTGTAGATCATTTGTTTAACATATACTTACTTGCTTTTATTCTTCATTATGATTTGGAAGCTGATGAAAATTCTCTACAAGAAACAAACACATGGTTATCCACTAGTTGGAAGATGTACCCGTGTCACATGAAGACATGAAAAATGATGGGTCCACCCCACATCTCTGTCGCATCTCCCTTCTTTCTCCATCCATCATGTACCAACATCCATGTAAAACATCTCGTCACAGTTAGATGTTGAGTATCACACATTTCTTCTGTCGTTGTTCTTTTTTATGATGGGAATCTTCAGTGCAATGTGGTCTATCCTCAGAGACGGAATGTAACAGAAATGACGAGGTCCTACCATGGGTCCTCTGCAAGAGTTCTCATTGGATCTTTGTCAAATGGTAGATCTCATGGTTAGCATGGTTGAGGTGTGGCACACACTGTCCACTATCCTCAAAGCTCTGAGCTTTCTTTTCCCTGGGAAAGTTTTGCTAAAATCCTTTATGTTCTGAAAGAACGTCAGGTCAGAATAATGAGGTTGGTGATAACTATTTGAGAGAGAGAGAGAAATTTATGATTTTAATCACTTTTTATACAAGAGTTTATCACTCTCCATTGTATTATGATCCTTGGTGTCCCTTCCAGACAGTGACCTCAGAGCAGAGTCTATGCCTTAGTTCCAATTTTATCTCAAGAGTAGTTGCTGAATACTGATGAATGAATACACTTACTTGAGATCCATGGTCTGACAGGTTGGAGAACCTTATTTGAATTTGGTTAGTGAAATTATCCTGTGGGATACTCTAATGGTGGATATGTGTTTATTACACATTTGTCCAAACCCATATAATATTAAGATCGAGTCCTATGTAAAAGAATTTACACTAGAGATAGTGGTTTTTCCATTCACCAATTATAATAAATATGTCAAATTTGGTGAGAGGTGTTGATAATGGGCCAATTGTGTATATGTGGGGTAGCTGGTTTATGGGATATCTTTTTGCCTTCTGCTCAGTTTTACTATGATCCCAAAACTTTTCTAAGAAAGAAAATCTATTTAAAAAAATCCTATGGCACAACTAAATTTAAAAGCTAGATGAATAAAACATATAAACATCATAAGGAAGCTAAAATTAGAATTACCAAGTTGTAGTCATAAAGAACAGAACTGAAATTGCAAAAAAAAAATACTCCCAAGACAGTGGACACATCTGAGAAGAGGCCCCCAAAATGCAGAGAAAACATGTAACAGAGAAAAGAATGTGAAAGGAGGTTATAGATGCACAGTAGATACACTCCTCCTTCTCCTCCTCCATCCAGTGATAAATAAGCATCACATATAAGGATGTCATTTCAACAGAACTCTGCAACAAAAACCATGCTGAGAAATACACTAGAAAACACTCCTAAACTGGGTAAAGCAAAACTATGCTTTTATCATTATTTTGATTTCCTCTGTTCACCTTCATTTAGTGTGAACTTTTTGATCATGCCAACATCTTAGTGTAAACAAAACTCATTGGGGGGGTTGAGGTAGGGTTCAGTGACAGAGTTCTTGCCTCTCATTGCAAAGCCCTGGGTTGGCTTCCTGGTACTTCATAGATAGATAGATAGAATTTCATTGTACCTTGGTTTTCTCTTGTGGTATATAACAAATTAAAGTAAAAAAATGAAAATAAAGTAAGCTAAATAAAAAAGCAGCAAGATGATTGAAAGCATGGGGAAAGGCACTGGTGGTGAAGAAATCTGTGATCTTGTAACAGGGCCCTTTGCTGTAACAGGGGTCTACTTCATACACTTTGAATATAACCTTGCTGCTCAAACACAGGTGGCTTATTTTAAAATTGACATGTTTTTCCCCTTCCTCTTCTCCCTTATCCCCTCCCGAGCAAAGGGGAAGCAAGAGGAATGTTCTTTATGTCCTAAGCTGAGTTATCTTCCCTTCCTTCCATTCAATGAATAAGGAAACTGGAGACCTACTAATTGCTCTTCCAATGATAGAAGTTAAACATTAATTACTTCCACAGAGAGAGATAACTTGGAGAACAGCCCTTGTATCCCCCTTTAAAAGCCCTCTATTCCTCCTTTGGCATGAGTCTTCTTTCTCTTTTGCTAGCAAAACAATAAAACTTCTTTTTCCCTTTTCTCAAAACTTAGTCTTCGTTATTGAATGAAATTCAGAGAAGAGGATTGAGTTTCCTTGTCACCAACATGAGTGACCATTTTCAGTTGAGGAAACTGAAGTCTCAGAGAATTGCTGGTATCTGTAGGAGCTCATTTCTGTAAGAGGAGAGACAGGGTGCTGACCCTGGTCCTACTGGGTCAGCCTTGTGCCTGTTCTTTTCATTGCAACAATCATTTGAAGGAGAACAATCATTCTGTCTCATTACACTGCTGAAAAGCTTGTATCCAACTACAGCAAAGATTCTTCTTTTTTATTTTGAGACAGGATTTCTCTGAGTTGCTTTGGGCCTTAGTAAGTTGCTGAGGCTGGCTTTGAACTCATGATCCTCCTGCCTCAGCCTCTAGAGGTACTGGGATTACAGGTGTGTGCCACCATGCCTGGCCCTTTATTATTATTATTTTAAATTTTGAGACAAGGTCTGGCTAAATTCCCCTGGCTGGCCTCAAACTTTTGATCCCCCTGCTTTAATTTACCAACCAGCTGGGATTTTAGTCTGTACCACATGCCCTTTCTTTGTGTTTTGAAGGCATTTCCTAGGAAACTTTACTTTTTACTTGGAGACTTGGACCTGTCTCGGATGTTCCCTTCTAGCAGAAATTAAACTTGGTTTGTCCCTTCCAATATTATATGGACAAACTGAAATATGATGCAATGATGTGATAAATCCACAGTAGGCAAACCACAGGATAGAATAATGAGTGGTTGCTGGGGATGGGGAGAAAGTGAGGGGGAGGGGTGAGACTGGGGGACATGTTCTGGAATCAGTGGTGATGGCTGTACAACAGCAAAAATGCAATTAACTGCTGAAAAACATTTCAAAATAAGTACAATATTCATTTTTATTCAAAATTAATAGTAAAAACAAAATCCAACAATGAAAATAGGGAAACTAGTGAAACAGTAAGGGAGCACAGGGGCCTCCCTTGGGCATTAGCAGGTCCAAGGTGGCGCTCAGGAGCTGGCATTGGCTATGGGGCCACTAGGAGCTCTAGAGCTGGAGGTGATAGTGAAGGAGTTTGGGGTCCTGGCTCTCCCTCTGGGGCTTGAGGTGAGGATGGAAGTGCCACAAATATCAAAAGTGACCCTGCAGTTGCAAGAAGAGAAACAATCACCCAATGACCACGTTCTTTTCAGTGGCAAATTATTTCTCACTGCCATTCAGAGGAAACTCTATATACAAAGCCACCACTGGAATTACAAACAGAGCAAACCTAGAGAGTTTGCTCTGTTTGTAATTATCCTGCTCCTCTCAGCTTCTGGAAGCTCTGCTCTGCATACCCAGCTCCATCTCATTTCCAGTGCTCACAGACCCCAACCCCAGTCCTCCTTCCCTTGAAACTCAGTGGGTTTCAGGGGCTTCCACAAGGCCCTGAGTAGGGACCTCAGTGTTACAGGTGGAGCCAGGGGTGTTGTGCTTCAAGCAGATTAACACATTGGGTAAGGGCTTCCTGGGCCTGGTCCACAGGGTTTACTACAGGAGCCGGTGATGGAGGAGGTGGTACTGAAGTAGGACAGAAGAGGACCTAAGGAATGTTCAGAAAGCAGGTTTATTGACTGCAGAATTCAGAGGTGGTTCTTGCCTAAGCATTCTTCCTCTAAAAAATGAGTGTATATATATATTTATACCCAGGGTGTGGGGGGAGGGGATTAGGAGGTTCATACCACAAATGTGTTTCATTCTGCCCTCTAGACAGATATGGGTTTCACAAGTTTTTTTCTGCAAACCTAGCATTTATGAACAAAGAGGGAGCTACAAACCACAATGTCTTCTGCAGATTTTGCTGATAGCTGATGTCCTGTGAAAAAACTGATAAAAAGAGGAATTATATGCCACAAATACAGTGGGGGTTTCTGCTTAATGATGGTAAGGGTCCTCTGGGTGGGGGTCCCTGTCCTGCTTCATTGCTGGGCAAAGGAGGGTCAGCACCTGAGTGAGAGGCCTGGCCTTGTTTCCCATGCTGCCCTCGAAGGGCGACCCTGCATGGCTGAGCTCCTGGGCCTGCTTCCCCTGCCTGTCAAGAGGTCAGGCCCATCATATGCCAACCCCAACATGGCAACCTTGACCCAGATAGCTCTGGTCACTGAAGAGATGCTGATATAATGTCCCAATGGGTGGAAGTCCTGGATCAATGGTATGATCACCTCATCCTTCTTCAGGGAAGCTTGACACTGTCTGCTCCTTCCCCACCTGACCTCCCAACCCCAGGAGGAAAGGGAAGGGGTACCTTCTGTGTGCGTTGCTCTCACTGTCTCAGGCTGGTGCTCCATAAATATGTGATTAAGGAGGAAACAATGGGAGTCTGTCATGCCAGCCTTCCCTGGGTCTTCTAGCTCACATAATGGCATCTGCCAGGTCTCCTTTTACCTTGTCCCACTGATATGTGTGCATGTCAACAGGAAGCCAGGAGGGTGCCCTAGCTGCTGTAATGAAGGGGTCTCTGAAGATCCCACCTCGGTCCCAAAGAGTAGAAGAGCTGAGGAAAGCCCCAATCATGGGACCTTCCCTGAACTCCCCTTCCTCCCTGGCTCTGCTCTGGCCTGAGAAGTCGCGCGCATCCACGCTCCACGCCCACAATTTTGAATGGGGAGCAAAAGGAACTGCTATTGGTCCAGCCGGTGGGGCTGAGCGCTGATTGGCTGAGGCTGGCAACGGCCCTGCAGGAGCGCAGAGAGCCGTTGAGGACTCGCTGTGTGGCAGTTCCCCAGCCCTGGGCTCAGTCAGCGCCTTGTCAGCACCTGGTGAGCACCGCAGGAGCGCCCTGGAGCCAGGTGCTGCTGTCCAGCCCCAGTGAGTGCCAGAGGTCTTGCAGGAGGCTGGGGAGGGGACCCTCCCTCTTAGTGCCTGGTCACTCAGGCTTGCCCAATTCACCTGTTGTCCCCGTGGGGTCTGGCTCCTCCTCTGTCCTCAGAGTCAGGTTCCTCAGTCCAGGGTTTCCTGAATTCTCCTGAAACACCCTCACTGATCCGTTGCACCCTGATTTCAGGCCTCTAGGTTCTGTTTTGATTGGATCCTTTTGTTTGCAGCCCCCCCACCCCAGCCCCTGAGCATTTCCAGAGAAATCATTTACCAGTGGATCTACTTCGTTGAAGGCAGAATTGGGGATCTAGGGTCCTCAGCACCTTCTGTGACATCCTTACTCTTCCCCATATCCCTGAGAAGCTTCTCTAGGGATCCTTAGAAACAGAAGGGGCAAAGCATAGCGTGGCCCTGCGGTGTCCCATCTATCTTCGTGACTTTGCAGATCTGAACATGTCATCTCTGTGAGAACATTGTCCCCACACCTTGTGCATGTGTTAACAATATCAAGCTTGGTTCTCATGATCACAGTGGCTGGACCCCACTGGATGTGTGCCGGGTAGGGCAGGGTCAGTCCATACACAGAGCAATCTTTCCAGTGGGAATAGCCACTGCACCCTTGAGGGGAGTTGCTGGCCTGCAGAGGAGCGCTCCTCTGGGGGCCTTTCCTGGCTCTGGCTCCTCTCTCTTGACAGCCTGGTGCACCAAGTGGGGGATGTTCTTATCTCCCTCTGTGGACCTGCTCTAGCCCTTGATCCCTGGCCCTGACAAGAACTTTTTCTCTGAAATTAACCTATTTTTTATGTGGCCAAGGCTGCTTCTCACTTGTTAGGTTCAGCTCAGTTCTTACTACATTGAATAACTGCATTCCTCAATTTCCCTGGCAAAATTCATCATCCTGCATTGAAATCTCATTCTGTTATCATGCATCCTGTGCAGGCCCTGCAGACAGAACCAAAACCAAACCAAAGAACATGGCTGTGTTTAACATCACTTTGGTGTAGTCCTCACAGCAGTCAGGGAAAACAGCAGGTTTTGGTAAGGAGCGTTACAAAGATTTGGAGCTTGAGGGACATTTTAAGGAGAGAGGGGCTCTTTTTTTAAAGAGTGGACACTGTCAGGAAGCAGAGAATTCTATTGGTGGTAGTCTTACATCTTATCCAGAAAAGGGAAGAATGGAGGGAGGTGAATGTTAATTGGGGGCAAAGCAGCAGTCACCTAAGTTCACCAGATCGGGGATGTTTAGTCACGTCTGTGAATTAATCTATGTTCACCTTTCATCTGTGTTCAGACATGGTTAGAGATCAGACTTCATTTTTGGTCCTGATTACTCATTTCACATTGAATTTGGTGCATGTTGATGCTTCATGAATTGCTTAGGCTTCACTAGGATTTCAGGGCCAGGCTGTGAGTGTCAAACCTGGTCCTGGCAACAGCAGGCCCCACTGATAGACAGGCCAACTGCTGGAGGTCCAGGCTGCTTTCTTCTTTCTCACAGGATCTCAGGGGCAGGTCCTAAAAGATGCCTCCTAGGAGGCATACCAATACATTTTTTTTCAGTTATAAGGATCATCAATACTTCCAAACAGGAAAAGGATAAATGAACAAAAATAATAACCATGTGTCTGTCAGTCAATCAATGTTCCCAAGTCCAGTGGATCAGTAAGAAACAACTGTGCCTGACACTGAAAGTAGAGGAGTCCAATGCCAGTTTCCTCCCATTCTTTTTCAGAGCTGCAGCAGTGAGACACCTTCAGTCCTTGGATATTCAAGTCTTGTAGCTTCTTGATAATGCACCAAAGATGCCAGTCTGGGAGGGGACTGAAGCCATCCAGCTCCTGGGGTAAGTTAGCAGTGGAAATCTCATGAGTTGTTAGAAGTCTCACAGAACACAAGTGGCAGGTAAGGCCAGAACAGGGGCTTCCAGGAAAAGGTAACTTGAAATAGTAAGGTGCAGTTGAGAAGAACCCAGCATATCCCTTGGCCTCCTCCTTGCCTTAGCAAGGAATGAGCTTCCTGAGCTGAGGTTCATCATGAGGGCTTGGCCAGGGCTTGGATCTGTGACAGCAGAGAGCTGATGGAGGGTTATTCCAACTTGAGTATTCTGAGAGAAGGAATCACAGCCCTCTTTCTTTTCCTTATTTTCTTAGGCTTGTTCACATACTCAGATCTCTTGCCTGAGGCAGAGTGTCTCCATGTACCTCATGGGACCTCCAGAAAAAGAAGACATGTTTCCTCTTACTCTCAAAGGCACTGCAGTTTTCTGGCTGCAGGTTCTGGTGCTTTTGTGATGAATTTTGCAACTTTAGAAATGTCAGGGCTCAACCCTGTCTCTCCAACTCATCAGCAAAAATTTGATCTCCCAAGATGAAACATTGGAACTGGGTCAAAATGTAAGCAGAGGTTAATAGTTAAGGTGCAAAACTGTCTTGAATAGGAGGAACATTAGTCAGCCCTAGACATTTAGCAGCACTGATTCTGGTTTTTGCTTTGGAAGTGCTGAGAATGGAACCCAGGGCCATGCACATGATAGCTAAGCATTCCATCACACAGCAACAGTACTTCTGTCTTTAAAATTCATGTGGAATTGTTAGACTTAGTGTGTCAGTAATCTGATTTTCATTTCAAACTTAATTTGATTTGTTTGCATGCAGATCTATGCATGAGTAGAAGTAGATATCATTGATATCATAGTAATGAGAAAATGAAAGATCTGTGGGGCTAATGATTGTTTCAGTGTTACATTTGTTATATAGATATGTATAAATAAATTACTATATTTCATAGTAAATACATTAACAAATACTAAACTTCTAAATACATGCTTGTTGTATTTAAAGTAGGATTTGCTGTAGACTAGACTATCCACCAAGAGAAATCAAGGGAACTTCTGTATTTAGGATAAACACACCAGATTCTAAATTGTTGTTTGTGTTCTAACAACAGCAACAACAACAAAATGAAGAAATAATGACTTTAAGCAAACTACTGCAGGGCTAGACATAGGTCCTGGTGCATTCCTCTCTTAGAGAAGTTCCTAAGTCATAATAGAAAACAGTATAATTTTTTTTCAAAAACTTGAAAGAACTATTACCATATAATTAATCTAGCAACCCCCCCCATTTGTTTGTGGATGAATAAAGAATGTGAAGAGTGTGTGTGTGTGTGTGTGTGTGTGTGTGTGTATGATGGGGGTGGGTATTGAGAGTGATAATGAGAATATTATTCATTCTTTATTTTTCCTTCATAGTGGGGATTTATCCCAAAGGCATTTAACCCATTAGCCACTTCCTCAGCTCTTATTAAATATTTTAGTTAGAGACAGAGACTCCCTAAGTCACTTAGATTCTTGCTAAGTTGCTGAGGCTGGCTTTGAACTCATGATCCTCCTGCCTCAGCCTTCAAAGCTTATGGGATTATAAGAGTGAGCAAGCACACTTACTTATTATTCAATCTTAAAAAAGAAAATCCTCTCTTTGTAACAGCATGGATTCCTGAGGACAACATGCTAGTGAGATCAGCAGACACAGAAAGAGAGATAAAGCTTGAGCTCACTTCTGTGTGAACCTAAAAGGGTCAAACTCATAGAAGCAGAGAGTCCATGGTGGGCATGAGGGCTATTGAGAGGGGA
This sequence comes from Urocitellus parryii, assembly GCF_045843805.1. NCBI lineage: Eukaryota > Metazoa > Chordata > Mammalia > Rodentia > Sciuridae > Urocitellus > Urocitellus parryii. The sequence goes on along the minus strand of NC_135537.1, from coordinate 120,703,907 downwards.
AAAGGGATAGGTGATGTTGGTTAAAGGTTGTAAAGATTATACACGATGGAGAATTTCTAAAGAGCTAATGAATAGCATGGTGAATACAGTTAATAATATGGGCTCTTTAAAATTTGCTAAGGGGATAGATCTTAGGTATTCTCAACACACACACACACACACACACACACACACACACACTCAGAAGAAAATGGTGACTGAGTTGATAGATCTAAGTTCATTAGTTTGTGGTGATCATTTCACAGTGTATCCAAACATCATGTTTTGAACATCAATGTGTACAAATTTAATTTCACAGTTACACTTCAACAACAGTATTAACAAAAACAGTATCCAAGAGTCTGAATGGTGTGGGCACCTGTGTTGGAGGAGGGAACAAGGTCAGTCATTCTCAGGGGATGCACCCAAAGAGCCATTCAGCTGGAGGACAGTGCCTTCTCACTGCTGAGAAGCAACCTGTCTCTTTAGGAGGTCTTGGAGATTGTTTCCAGGGTATATCACCACTCTCTAGATCAAAAAGCACTGGTGGATTTGCAGCAGGAATTACCTCATTGCTGCCCACAAAGCTCCTATCATCAGCATGAAAGCTTTCTGTTTAAGTAGGATCAAAGCTATAGCTACTTGTTTTCCTTATTAATTGTTGTGTGTTTGAAGATTCTAAGTTAGTAAATTATAATTTCCTCTACTGTTCACAGTAGGTCTCTATTTAATCCTTCCATAGATAAATAGCTTTTGACAAATCCAACACCTGAGGTTGGCCTGCTGGATGCATAAGGAAATACAAAGGAACAAGAGTTAAATATAAAATGCTTTGGTTATTGATACTTGTCATGTCTTCAGTGGAAGAAAGGGATGGACCAAGCTTATATGATGACCCAAGCAAAATCTAGCCTTTAACTGAGAACCCCTACCAAAGGAGAGTGTGGGGAAAGATGCTCACAGTGGGCTGTTTCTCTTCCAGAAAACTTTACATGAAACTCTTAGCTTCAGAATCCTTTCCAAAGGGGAAACTATGCTGAAACTTCACAGACAGAAGAAGGCTAGGCAAATTCCCAAGAGAATAAGCAAGGACAGAGGAGACTCAAGGGGCTCATCTCAGCAGGCTTTAAACAATTCTTAATAAATGGGATGAACAAATCAGATATTGATGGAGTAAATACCAAAGCTTAGTACAAGACTCCCAGAAGTTGTGTGGCCTCATAAGATCTCCCAGAGTGTCCCAAGAAATAATCTACTTTGTCCATCCTAGTTGATTTGAATCCAGAAAACTTAACCCTAAGTCTCCTGGGAAAATAGTCCCACAATCTGATCAGCACAAGGCCTAATAGAAAGGAAAAAGTCTCTTATATACACAAAAGAGTGAAAAACGGTCCAAAGATTGAGAATAGATATTTCTGGGACTCTTTCACACAGGATCCACATGACCCATGTTACCAAACCCACTGAGGAATAACTAATTAGAATATAGTTAGCTTGAGAGGATAGAGATCTGCAAGGCTTGATGGAATTAAAGGAAAGTTGTGGATGAAAACAAATGTTTTAAATTCTTCATGAAAATATTGTGTTTCATTGAATTGAGTGTTTTATGGAGCTGGATACTGTTTGAGGAATGTTTTTCTTTTTTTTTTCTTTTTTTTTTAATTTTTAATATTTATTTTTTAGTTCTCGGCGGACACAACATCTTTGTTGGTATGTGGTGCTGAGGATCGAACCCGGGCCGCACGCATGCCAGGCAAGCGCGCTACCGCTTGAGCCACATCCCCAGAGGAATGTTTTTCTTAACTAGTATTGTACAACAGAAGCTGCTAAGTGTGCAAACTTATTTAAAATTTTTCATTCTAATTTCTTATAAATGACAGAAGAATGCATTACAATTCAAGTTACACATATAGAGCACATTTTTTCATATTTATTGTTGTATACAAAGTATATTCACACCATTCATGTCTTCATACATGTATTTAGGGTAATGATGTCCATCTCATTCCACTGTCTTTTCGACCCCTGGGCCTCCTCCCTTTCCTTCCTACTCCTTTGCCCTATCTAGAGTTCATCTAATCCTCCCATGTTCCCCTTCCTAACGCCAACATTAATCAGCCTCCCTATGTCAGAGAAAATATTTGGCATTTGTTTTTTTGGGATGTGCTAAATTCACTTAGCATTATAATATCCAATTTCATTCATTTGACTCCAAATGCCAGGATTTTGTTCTCTTTTACTGATAAGTAATATCCCATTGGATATATATACCACATTTTCTTTGTCCATTCATCTACTGAAGGCTGTCTGGGATTATTCCACAATTTAGCTATTGTGAATTGTGCAGCTATAAACATTGATGTGGCTGTGTCCATGTAATATGCAGTTTTCAAGTCCTTTGGGTATAGACCAAGGACTGGGATAGCTGGGTCAAATGGTGGTTCCATTCCTAGTTTTCCAAGGAATCTCTATATTGCTTTCCAGATTGGCTGCACCAATTTGATCTCCCACGAGCAATGTATGAGTGCCTTTTCCCTCACATCCTCACCAACACTTATTGTTGTTTGTATTCTTAATAGCTGCCATTCTGACTGGAGTGAGATAAAATATTAGAGTAGTTTTGATTTTCATTTCTCTAATTGCTAGAGATGCTGAACTTTTTTGTATGCTTATTGATTAATTGTCTATACTCTTCTAAGAATTGTCTGCTCAGTTCCTTGGGCCATTTGCTGTTTGGGTTATTTGTTTTTTCTGTGTTTAGATTTTAGAGTTCTTTAAGTATCCTAGAGATTAGAGCTCTATCTTATGTGTGTGGTAAAGATTTTCTCCCAAGATATAGGCTCTGTATTCACCTCACTGATTTATCTCTTTTGCTGAGAAGTACCTTTTTAGTTTCAATCCATCCCATTTTTGATTCTTGATTTTAATTCTTGTGCTATAGGAGTGTTATTAAGGAAGTCAGGGCCTAATCCAACATGATAGAGATTTGGGTCTACTTTTTCTTCTGTTAGATGCAGGTTTCTGGCTTAATTCCTAGGTCCTTGATCCACTTTGAGTTGAGTTTTGAGCGTGGTGAGAGATAGGGGTTTAATTTCATTTTGTTGCATATGGATTTCCAGTTTTTCCAGCACCATTTGTTGAAGAGGCTATCTTTCCTCCAATGTATTTTTTGGCACCTTTCTCTAATATAAGAAAATTATGTGGGTTAGTTTCTGTATCCTCTATTTTTTTTTTTTTTTACCATTGGTCTACCAGTCTATTTTGGTGCCAATACCATGCTGCTTTTGTTACTGTTGCTCTGAAGTATAGTTTCAAATCTGGTATAGTGATGCCACCTGCTTCACTCTTCTTGCTAAGGTGCTTTAACTATTCTAGGTCTCTTATTTTTCCAGATGAATTTCATGACTGCTTTTTCAATTTCTATGGGGAATGCCATTGGGAGTTTGATTGGAATTGCATTAAGTTTGTAAAGTGCTTTTGGTAGTATGGTCATTTTGACAATATTAATTCTGGCTATCCATGAAGAAGGAAGATCTTTCTGTCTTCTAAGGTCTTATTTAATTTTTTTCTTTAGCATTCTGTAATTTTCATTGTAGAGGTTGATTGCCAAGTATTTTAAAATTTTGAGGCTATTGTAAATGTTATAGTTTTCCTCATTTCCCTTTCAGAGGATTTGTCACAAATGTACAGAAATCCCTTTGAGTTATGGGTGTTTATTTTGTATCCTGCTATTTTGCCTAATTTATTTATTAATTCTAGAAGTTTTCTGGTGGAATTTTTGGATCTTCTAGGTATAGAATCATATTGTCAAGAAATAGTGCTAATTTGAGTTCTGTATCTCTTAATTTCTTTTGTATGTCTAATTGTTCTGGCCAGAGTTTCAAGAACTATGTTAAATAGAAGTGGTGGAAGAGGGCATCCTTTTTTTCTTCCAGTTTTTAGAACAAATGCTTTCAATTTTTCTGCATTTAGAATGATGCTGGCCTGGAGCTTAGCAAAGATAGCTTTCATGATCTTAAGGTATGTTCCTGTTATCTCTAGAAATGTGCAATATTAATTAGATGTTCTAAATTTGTTTGATTTTTTATAGCCTCTATCTCCTGATAAAGATGCTTATTTGCTTCTTTTATTTATTTGCTTATTTATTCTTTTATCTGTTTATGTAATTCATTTTCAATGTGTTCTTTCATTGTTTGAATTTTCTGTCTCATATCCTCTTTAAGATTCCATTCCATCTGTCTAAGGTATTCCTTGAGTTCTTTATTTGACCATTTTTCTGATGCCTCTAGGTCCTCCTGAATATTTAGGCTGTCCTGCATTGTTTTTACTCCTTTTCTTCCTTGCTTTTTCATGCTGATCATGTTACTTCTTGTTCTGTTTGACTGCTGAGTTACTGTTTACTCCTATAAATTTATGTGATGCTTGGGAGGAAAGGTATTAGAAGGGAAGGGAAGAAGTCACTAAAGAGAATGAGAGTAAACAGGCAGAATTCAAGGAAGGAGGAATAAGGAAATTGAAAAGAAATGAAAAGACAAAAGAAAAAATAGAAAAGAAAAAAGAAAAAAATTTAAAAAATAATCAAAAAAATAAAAAATAATTATAAAAATATTTTTAAAAAATAAAAAAAACAAATAAAAAAAATTAATAAATGCAGTCTTAGAGTTTGATTAACTTTTCTTCCAGTAGGTGGAACTGTGCCCACCGGGCCAAGCTTCTCCTTTCAATACACAGGGAACCAATCGCTGTGCAGTAGCTCTTCCTCCCCGACTGGGTGGGTCTCCAATCTTGAGTGCCTGGGGCCTTTTCTTGTGTCTAGTCACTTCCCCACTTTTCCTCCAGCCAGGTCCCGCTCACCGGTGATGCTCACCACAATACTGGCTACACGCCAGGTCTGTTGCTCCTGGGAGCCCTATTTTCTTAAACGACTGGGCACACTCTCCCTGTTTGCCATTCCCTCAGACCCTAAGTTTGTGGAGCTTGGGGCTGAGAACCCTCAGTGTATTTTGCTTGCTTTTGGTAGCCATGCCCCTGTAGCTGGTGCAAGAGACCTCAGTTGTCAGCACTGGTGGGAGCAGTAGCCAGGGTCCTGCGCCACGGGTACCGTGCCACTCCTGATTCCCTTGGTCTGACTATCCTGCTCACAGGAGAGCTGGGAGGGGCCCTTGAGGTTTCCCCGCTGTGTTGAGGGGGAAGGCTAGGGGGTTACACACCTGCCGCTGCCAGTTTCAATGAAGTTATCTCCTCCCCCGCATTCTGGTGATGTCAGATCTCTGCGATGGTGGTGTCCCATGCAAATGGAGACAGTTCGTTCCCTTTGTCTTGTGACTAATGCAACAGGTATGTCCTGACTGGCTCTCCCAAGCCCCATATCAATCCTGTGGCCACTGCCTATGAAGGCTCGGTTGGTATTAACCTCTGCAGGTTCAGAAGGGCCGACCAGTTGTTTCAGCGGGATCGTTTACTACTGAGTCACAGCGGTTTGTTTGTGAGACGCAGGCGAACGGGAGCTTGAATTCAGCCGATCCGGGCTCGGTGTGTGTTCTGAGAGGCACAGACTGTTCACCCCAGATCCACATCAGCTCAGCATTGCCTAGTGATCCTGAGTATACAGCATTTAAACGGTTTAAGACTCCCTATGCCCGCGCAGCTGAAGAGGTCAGAGACTTGATCTCTCCGCACCTGCCGCCATGTTGGATCTCTCACATATTTTCTCAGATGTTCTAAATTTGAACAAGATGATTGCTTGAGCCCACACAGGGAATGGGATTTAAAGAGCATAAGCTCGACGCTGGAGTACTGGAATGGACAGATCCTTTATAAGATTGTGCTGGGTACAGTGCTTGCACAAAAACCTGTGAGCATCTCCCAATGATAACTGATAGAACTTTGATCAAGAGAACTTTCATTCAAAGAACAAATTACTCCATTGCTATTAGTTGAAAATGACCTTGTAACTGAAGAACAGAAAATATCCCTGAAACACAAAATATGCATGATGCCTTAGGTGATGTTGGAGAAATGCTGTAATGGGGAGGGCTGGTAATAAATGAAAAGGCTTGTGCAGAAACCTACTCTCAGGAGATGCAGAGTTAGCTGACATGTTCCTGAGCAGTTTGGTCTTTTCCCTAGGCCTGACTTCAGAGAAACCTGTGGAACTGCTGGATTCTATCCCCACTTGGACTCTTCCCTTTGAACAGCTAATGATTGACAAAGAGCTGGTTGGTTTCTGGGTAGCTGTGGCAAGCACGCAGTGAAATCAAGAAAAGGTAAAAGCAGATCAACTTTGGGGGTTGAATTCCATGATGTTTGCTCTATATTTGGTTTTTATCCTGACTGATGGGAGTCTGGCTCAGTCGCCTGCCCTAATTGTGAGGTAGAGAGGCAAAGGAAAGCTGGTCTATTTAGGGAGTGCCTCTATAGGGCACAAACCATAGAAATCACTAGGGGATGTGAAAGGTACATGGAAGTAGGAGTTGCCATTGTTTACCAGAAGACCCTCTGTCCAGGATTGGGACATAATTTGAATTGACAAGTAGGTTTCCCAGTGTGCTTGCTTGAGTTGGTCACCTGGGTGCAAGATGGGGGGGGGCTGTAGCAATACACAGATGGGCTGTCTCCAGACATGTTGAATTTGCACCCTGTGAGGTACAAGGTTACTATAAGAACTGTCATGACTGTGAGGGAGGGAGGAGGATGGTGCCTCTGGCTATGGGGCAGATTCCCAGAGGAGAAGGCCTTGCCCAGAGCTGGCAATTCTGTATCCCTGGGACACTATGGTCTGTACCCGCAGGAAGAGAAACAGACTCTGGACTGGTTCATGTGATCTTGAAAGCTGATGAGTCCCAAGATCTGTAGTCCTCAAGCTGGTGTCTCAGGAGAGACTGTGGTGGAATTCCAGCCTGATCCTAAAGGCCTGAACACAAGAAAGCCAATAGTGTAGTTGAGGTGAGAAGGTGGTTGGTTGATACCCACAAACTAATATTCCAGTTCACATCTGAAGGCAGATGAAACCCACTGTCGTGGCTCAAAGGCAGTTGGGCAGGAGCACAGCAGTTCACCCTTACTCAGTGTTTTGCTTTATCCAAGCCTTCAACTGATTGAATGAGGCCACTCCTGATGGGCAGGACAACCTGCTTTTCTTGGTCTACTGATTCTCATGTTTCTTTCATCCAAAACAACTTTACAATCACACTCCAAATCAGGTTTTCTAAATATGTGAAACCCCTGTGGCCCACTTATGTTGACCCTTGAAGTAAACTGATAACAATCACTTATGTTTCAGTTAGTAATAAAAAACTGTCTGATACATGAGCTGTTAGATGCTTCTCACTTCATGACAATAATACTTCAATGCGTTTCCAAAATGGTTAGAAATTACCCCATAAATTCATAAGCCCAATTATAATTAGGAACAACAAAAGAAATACAGAATTTATTTTGGTCATGAAGCCTAATTTTTCCCTAGTAAATATACAAGCTACTTAGATTAAATGAGATATAAAAATTTATAAATACATCCAAGTTGTATGTAAAAATTGATTAGAATGTGAACAGATACACAGTATATGTTACCTGATATATGACATTCATCAAATGCAAAAATATAGGGACAGAGATCCAACATGGCGGCGGGCGCAGAGAGATCAAGTCTCTGACCTCTTCAGCTGCGTGGGCATAGGGAGTCGTAAACAGTCTAAATGCTGTTTGCTCAGGATCACTAGGCAATGCTGAGCTGACGTGGATCTGGGGCGAACAGTCTGGGCCTCTCAGAACACACACTGAGCCCGAATCCGCTGAATTCAAGCTCCCGTTTGCCTGCTTCCCGCAGACAAACAGGTGTGACTCAGCACTAATCCATCCGGCTGAAACAACTGGTCAGCCCTTCTGATCCTACGGAGGTAAATGCCAACCGAGCCTTCATAGGTAGTGGCCACAAGATTGAAACGGGGCTTGGGAGAGTCAGGACCCACCCGTTGCATTGGTCACCCGGCAAAGGGAAACGAACTGTCACCATTTGCAAGAGATACCACCATGGCAGAGAACTGACATCACCAGACTGTGGCGGAGGAGTTAACTTCATTGAAACCAGCGGCTACAGGTGTGTAATTCCCTAGCCTTCCCTCTCCACATATTGGGGAAACCTCAAGGGCCCCTCCCAGCTCTCCTGTAAGGGCCCCTCCCAGCTCTCCCGTGAGCTTGATAGCCAGACCAAGGGAATCAGGAGTGGAGCGGGACCCGCGGCGCGGAACTCCCGGCTACTGCTCCCACCAGTGCTGACAACTGAGGTCTCTTGCACCAGCTACTGGGGCCGTGGCTACCGGAGGGCAAGTAAAATTCACTGAGGATTCTCAGTCCCAAGCTCTACAAACTTAGGGTCTGAGGGAATGGCAAACAGGGAGACTGTGCCCAGTCGTTCATGAAAACAGGGCTCCCGGGAGCAGCAGACCTGGCATGTAACCAGTATTGTGGTGAGTGTCACCGGTGAGAGCGGCCTGGCTAGAGGAAAAGTGGGGAAGTGACTAGACACAAGAGGAGGCCCTATGCACTCAGGATTGGAGACTCGACCAGTCTGGGAGGAGCAGCTGCTACACAGTGATTGGTTCCCGCGTATTGACAGGATAAGCTTGGCCTGGTGGGCACAGCTCCACCTACTGGAAGAGAAGTTAATCAAACTCTAAGACTGCATTTATTAGTTTTTTTTTTTCATTTTCATTTTTCTTGGTGCTTTTTAAATTTTTTTTAAATTTTTTAATTTTTTAATTTTTTTCTTCTAATTTTAATTTTTATTTTTTTTATTATTATTTTTAATTTTTTTTCTTTTTTTATTTCCTATTTTTTTCTTCTTTTGTCTTTTGATTTCAATTTTCTTATTCCCCCTTCCTTGAATTCTACCTGCTTACTCTCATTCTCTTTAGTGACTTCTTCCCTTACCTTCTAATACCTTTCCTCCCAAGCATCACATAAATTTATAGGAGTAAACAGTAACTCAGCAGTCAAACAGAACAAGAAGTATCATGAGCAACATGAAAAAGCAAGGAAGAAAAGGAGTAAAAACAATGCAGGACAGCCTAAATATTCAGGAGGACCTAGAGTCATCAGAAAAATGGTCATATAAAGAAAGAACTCAAGGAACACATGAGACAGATGGAATGGAACCTTAAAGAGGATATGAGACAGCAAATTCAAACAGTGAAAGAACACATTGAAAACGAATTACATAAACAGATAAAAGAAGAAGTTAAGCATCTTTATCAGGAGATAGAGATTATTAAAAAATCAAACAATAATTCTAGAAATGAAGGAAACTATAAACCAAATTAAAAACTCAAATGAGAGTATCACTAACAGAGTGGAGCAAGTAGAAGCCAGAACGTCAGATAATGAAGACAAAATATATCATCTTGAAAAGAGTCTAGCCAATTCAGAAAGGCAGGTAAAAAATTACGAGAAAAACATTCAAGAGATATGGGATAACATAAAAAAACCAAACTTAAGAGTCATCGGGATAGAGGAAGGTATAGAGATTCAAACCAAGGGAATGAGTAACCTGCTGAATGAAATAATTATAGAAAACTTTCCAGAAATAAAAAAGGAAACGGATATACAAATTGTAGATGCATACAGGACACCGAGCATATAAAATCACAGTAGACCAACGCCAAGACACATTGTTATGAAGATATCCAATATACAGAACAAAGAGAAAATATTAAAAGCTACAAGAGAAAGGAGGCAGATTACATTCAGGGGTAAACCAATAAGGTTAACAACAGATTTTTTATTACAGACGCTGAAATCAAGAAGGTCCTGGAACAATGTATTTCAAATACTGAAAGACAATGGATGCCAACCAAGAATTCTGTATCCAGCAAAATTAAGCTTCAGGTATGACAACGAAATAAAAGTCTTTTATGATAAACAAAAGTTAAAAGAATTTGCAGCCAGAAAACCAGCATTGCAAAGCATCTTGAGCAAAACACTACACGAGGAAGAAATGAAAAACAATAACCAAAACCATCAGTGGGAAGTGCCTCAGTAAAGACAGAGGGCGGTGGGAAAGATAATCATGGAGAAACAAACTAAATTAAAATAAAGGATAAATAATCAAACATGGCTGAAGTACAAACCATATATCAATAGAAACTCTAAATGTTAATGGCTTAAACTCTCCAATAAAGCGTCATAGAATGGTATCATGGATTTTAAAAAAAAATCCAACAATATGCTGACTCCAGGAGACACATCTGATTGGAAAAGACATAAGCAGGCTGAAGGTGAAAGGATGGGAAAAAATATACCACGCACACGGTCCTCGTTAAGCAAGTAGGGGTGGCCATCCTCATATCAAATAAAATCGACTTCAAGACTAAGTTAATCAAAAGTGATAAGGAAGGACATTATATACTGTTAAAAGGAACCATTCATCAACAAGACATAACAATTATCAATATTTATGCACCAAATAATGGTGCTGCGACATTCATAAAACAAATTCTCAAGTTCAAGAATCAAATAGACCACAACACAATAATTATGGGTGACTTCAACACACCTCTCTCACCATTGGACAGATCCTCCAAACACAAGTTGAATTAAGAAAGTATAGAACTCAATACCACAATCAATAACCTAGACTTAACTGACATATATAGAATATATCAACCATCATCAAGTGGATATTCTTTTTTCTCAGCAGCACATGGATCCTTCTCAAAAATAGACCATATATTATGCCATAGGGCAACCCTCAGTAACTATAAAGGGGTGGAGATAATACCATGCATTTTATCTGATCATAATGGAATGAAACTGGAAATCAATGATAAAAGAAGGAAGGAAAAATCCTACATCACATAGAAAATGAACAATATGTTACTGAATGATCAATGAGTTACAGAAGACATAAAGGAGGAAATAAAAAAATGAAAATACAGACACAACATATCGGAATCTATGGGACACAATGAAAACAGTTTTAAGAGGGAAATTCATCGCCTGGAGGTCATTCCTCAAAAAAAGAAAAAACCAACAAATAAATGAGCTCACACTTCATCTCAAAGCCCTAGAAAAGGAAGAGCAAAACAACAGCAAATGTAGCAGAAGGCAAGAAATAACTAAAATCAGATCGGAAATCAATGAAATTGAAACAAATGAAAGTATTGAAAAAATTAACAAAACTAAAAGTTGGTTCTTCGAAAAAATAAATAAGATCGACAGACCTTTAGCCATGCTAATGAAGAGAAGGAGAGAACTCAAATTACTAACATACGGGATGAAAAAGGCAATATCACAACAGATGCTACAGAAATACAGAAGACAATTAGAAATTATTTTGAAAACCTATATTCCAATAAAATAGAAGATAGTGAAGACATCGATAAATTTCTTAAGTCATATAATTTGCCCAGACTGAGTCAGGAGGATACACACAATTTGAACAGACCAATATCAATGGATGAAATTGAAGAAGCAATCAAAAGAGTACCAACCAAGAAATGCCCAGGACTGGATGGGTATACAGCGGAGTTTTACAAAACCTTTAAAGAAGAATTAATACCAATACTTTTCAAGTTATTTCAGGAAATAGAAAAAGAGGGAGCTCTTCCAAATTCATTCTATGAGGCCAACATCACCCTGATTCCGAAACCAGACAAAGACACCTCAAAAAAAGAAAACTGCAGACCAATATCTATAATGAACCTAGATGCAAAAATCCTCAATAATTCTGGCTAATTGAATACAAAAACACATCAAAAAAATTGTGCACCATGATCAAGTAGGATTCATCCCTGGGATGCAAGGATGGTTCAATATACGGAAATCAATAAATGTTATTCACCATATCAATAGACTTAAAGATAAGAACCATATGATCATCTCAATAGATGCAGAAAAAGCATTTGACAAAGTACAGCATCCCTTTATGTTCAAAACATTAGAAAAACTAGGGATAACAGGAACTTACCTCGACATTGTAAAAGCTATCTATGCTGAGCCTCAGGCCAGCATCATTCTGAATGGAGAAAAATTGAAGGCATTCCCTCTAAAATCTGGAAGAAGACAGGGATGCCCTCTATCACCACTTCTATTCAATATAGTTCTCGAAACACTGGCCAGAGCAATTAGACGAAAGAAATTAAAGGCATAAAAATAGGAAAAGAAGAATTTAATTATCACTATTTGCAGGTGACATGATTCTATACCTAGAAGACCTAATAGGGTCTACAAAGAAACTACTAGAACTAATAAACGAATTCAGCAAAGTGGCAGGATATAAAATCAACACACATAAATCAAAGGCATTTCTGTATATCAGCGACAAAACTTCTGAAACGGAAATGTGGAAAAACACTCCATTCACAATATCCTCAAAAAAAAAATAAAATACTTGGGAATCAACCTAACAAAAGAGGTGAAAGATTTATACAATGAAAACTACAGAACCCTAAAGAGAGAAGTAGAAGAAGATCTTAGAAGATGGAAAAATATACCCTGTACATGGATAGGCAGAACTTACATTATCAAAATGGCGATATTACCAAAAGTTCTCTATAGGTTTAATGCAATGCCAATCAAAATCCCAACGGCATTTCTTGTAGAAATAGATAAAGCAATCATGAAATTCATATGGAAAAATAAAAGACCCAGAATAGCAAAAGCAATTCTAAGCAGGAAGTGTGAATCAGGCGGTATAGCGATACCAGATTTCAAACTATATTACAGAGCAATAGTGACAAAAACAGCATGGTACTGGTACCAAAACAGGCGGGTGGACCAATGGTACAGAATAGAGGACACAGAGACTAATCCACAAAGTTACAACTATCTTATATTTGATAAAGGGGCTAAAAGCATGCAATGGAGGAAGGATAGCATCTTCAACAAATGGTGCTGGGAAAACTGGAAATCCATATGCAACAAAATGAAACTGAATCCCCTCTTCTCGCCATGCACAAAAGTTAACTCAAAGTGGATCAAGGAGCTTGATATCAAATCAGAGACTCTGCATCTGCTAGAAGAAAAAGTTGGCTCCGATCTACATATTGTGGGGTCGGGCTCCAAATTCCTTAATAGGACACCCATAGCACAAGAGTTAATAACAAGAATCAACAAATGGGACTTACTTAAACTAAAAAGTTTTTTCTCAGCAAGAGAAACAATAAGAGAGGTAAATAGGGAGCCTACATCATGGGAACAAATTTTTACTCCTCACACTTCAGATAGAGCCCTAATACCCAGAGTACACAAAGAACTCAAAAAATTAGACAATAAGATAACAAATAACCCAATCAACAAATGGGCCAAGGACCTGAACAGACACTTCTCAGAGGAGGATATACAATCAATCAACAAGTACATGAAAAAATGCTCACCATCTCTAGCAGTCAGAGAAATCCAGATCAAAACCACCCTAAGATACCATCTCATTCCAGTAAGATTGGCAGCCACTATGAAGTCAAACAACAACAAGTGCTGGCGAGGATGTGGGGAAAAGGGTACTCTTGTACATTGCTGGTGGGACTGCAAATTGGTGAGGCCAATTTGGAAAGCAGTATGGAGATTCCTGGGAAAGCTGGGAATGGAACCACCATTTGACCCAGCTATTGCCCTTCTCGGACTATTCCCTGAAGACCTTAAAAGAGCGTGCTACAAGGATACTGCCACATCGATGTTCATAGAAGCACAATTCACAATAGCTAGACTGTGGAACCAACCCAGATGCCCTTCAATAGATGAATGGATAAAAAAAAGTGGCATTTATACACCATGGAGTATTATGCAGCACTAAAAAATGACAAAATCATGGAATTTGCAGGAAAATAGATGGCACTAGAGCAGATTATGCTTAGTGAAGCTAGCTAATCCCTAAAAAACAAATACCAAATGTCTTCTTTGATATAATGAGAGCAACTATGAACAGAGCAAGGAGGAAGAGCAGGAAGAAAAGATTAAACAGAGACATGCGATGGGAGGGAAAGGGAGAGTAGAGGGAAATTGCATGGAAATGAAGGGAGACCCTCATTGCTATACAAAATTACATATAAGAGGTTGTGAGCGGAATGGTAAAATAAAGAAGGAGAGAAATGAATTACAGTAGATGGGGTAGAGAGAGAAGATGGGAAGGAAGGGGACGGGGGATTGTAGAGGATAGGAAAGGTATCAGAATACAACAGTTACTAATAGGGCATTATGTAAAATTGTGGATGTGTAACCGACCTGATTCTGCAATCTGCATTTGGGGTAAAAATTGGGAGTTCATAACCCACTTGAATTTAATGTATGAAATATGATATGTCAAGAGCTTTGTAATGTTGTGAACAACCAATAAAAAAAACAAATATAGGGACAAGGAAAGGACCAGTGATTTCCAGGGATTAGGCTGAGGATTGAATCTCTGAGGCAAAGGATTTTTAGGGCTGTTAAACTATTTTGTAGGATACAATAATAATGGATACATATCATCATACATTTGTCCAAACTCATTGAATGTAGGATAGCAAGAATAAAATATGTTTGTTGTAAGAAACATCACTTTGGTGGGGGATGTGCACAACTGGAAGCCTGTGGTAGGCAGGAGATATACAGGAAATCTCTTCCCAATTTTGATGTGCACCTAAAACTTCTCAAACAAATGAAGCCTATTAAAAACAATATTATCCTATGTGCATATATGATTACAGCTCTGTGTCATGTACAACCGGAAGAATGAGAAGTTTCACTCCATCTATGTATGATGTGTCAAAATGCATTCTACTGGACTGGGGATATGGCTCAAGGGGTAACATGCTCGCCTGGCATGCGCGGGGCACTGGGTTCGATCCTTAGCACCACATAAAAATAAAATAAAGATGTTGTGTCCACTGAAAACTAAAAAATAAATATTAAAAAATTCTCTCTCTCTTTATAAAAAAATGCATTCTACCATCATGTATAAAAATTAGAACAAATTTAAAAATAACAACATATTACATCCCCCAAAAGGGAAGAGAGCCATGTAAATTAAAATTCTATGTAATAAATAGAAATGAGAGAATGCTTAATAGTTAGAGGACATGGATATATAGATTACTGAATATTATTAAATAATGAGAATCAAAATATGTTTGAAGCCAAATACTAAATAACCATTAATAAGTACCCATTTTCATTTTTAACTGTATTGTATCCTAGCATTTCCAAGGCATATTTATAACAATATCTGTCAATGCAATTAACAAGTAAATGAATATGAAGTTTCTGGAATGTTGATCCAGCACAATAAAACATCAGTTTTTTAAAAACTATATTATTTTTATAAAGACAAAGCTAATATGCAAATACATATCATATCCTTCATATTCATGCAAATTAAAACCTCTCTAGGAAAAAAATACTCTGAAATCTAATGTATAATGAAAGGTTTAATTCACATCAAGATTTTTTTTTTCTGTTTTTCAGTAGATGTTCTTAGTGGATTCAACAGCAAGACAGTGAAATTTGGGCTCTACTTTAGGGGCCAGAAGATTGTAACCTATGGAACTAAACATTGTCAGGACCACATAAGCACAATAAATTTTGTGGCAGACAAAAATCTCACCCTTGCATATGCAAGAGAAAAGGGACTTTCTATTTTCTATGGAAGCACTTCTTGCTCCATTGTACTTTTAACCTTTACATCAGGAGTTGTTAAAATGCCAACAAATGATGTGGAAGAAGAAATTTAATACATGTATATTGGGTCATTTATTTGAAAGCATACCTTGAGAGCATATTTAAAGGAATTTGATATTTTATTCCACTTCAATGTATGGCTATAGTACAATAATTTATAGCATATAAATATTTACAAAGGGATTTGGTTCACATTTTGAAGTTTCAATGCTATTATTTGCTATTCCAATTTTTATGATGATATATAAGGAATAAATTAATCTATTAATGTTCTACCAAATTTCACTGAAGAATTTTGTTAGAGCCTAGCATTTTTAAAATATCACAACTCTGAATGCATACTGAGTAGGCATATAAATGAAGCAATTTCCAAATCCAGTGAACCAAAATTGTTTTTCAAAAGATCAACAAAAGTGAAAGTCCTTTATCTGGATATATAATAAAAAGGAAGATTCAAATTACTAAAATCAGAGATGAAAGTGAGAACATTACTATTCACTTTACATTTGTAAAAAAATTTATCTGTGCACAATTGGGATGCTTGTAGTCATAGCTACTCAGGAATCTAAGGCAGACAGATCACTTGAACCCAGTAGGTCAGTGTCATCATGTTCAACATAGACCCTGACTCAAAAAACATACTATTAGAGAAAAGTATGCAAAAGTTATTCCAATAAATTGAATAACTGGTAGTAAATTTGAAATTCCAAGAAGCACACCACCTTCTAAAGACGAAATCATGAGAAATCATAAAAAATGAGAATACACATAAAAATAACAAGGAGATTAAACTAGTAATCCAAAACAACTTTCCAATGAAAAGTTCTAGACCAGAATTTCAAATGAACCACATGGATGGTTCTGAACCAGATGACTTCACTAAAGAAGTCTATCAGGGTTGGGGTTGTGGCTCAGAGGTAGAGCAATCACCTAGCATGCATGAGGCACTAGGTTTGATCCTCAGCACCACATAAAGTAAAATAAAAACATTGTGTCCACATATAACTAAAAAATAAATATTTAAAAAACTATCAAATGTTTAAATAAGGACTGGGATTGTGGCTCATTGGCAGAGTGCTTAGCTAGCATGTGTGAAGCACTGTGTTCTATCCTCAACACCACATAAAAATGAAGGTATTGTGTCCTATCTCTAACTAATAAAATTATAAAAAAATGTTTAAATAAGCATTACCAGCTTTATTTTCCAAAATTTAAAGAAGAAAAAAAATACACCTTATGCATTCTGAAAGGCCAGCAATAACTTGGCCTCTTGACAAGAGAAGGAAATTCTAAATCATTATCCCTTATGAATCCTGGTGTAGAAATGTTTACAATGCTAGCAAGTGCAATTCAGCAGCTTATTAAAGTGACTGTATAATGTGATCAAGTATAATTTATTCTAGGAACACAGGAATAGCTCAACATGTGACCATCAATCAGTATACGACATTAGCAGACTGAAGTATAGGAAGCATTTGAAAAGATTCAACACTATCTTAAGAAGAAAAAAATTACAGTTAACAAAGTTGGACTAGAAGGAAACTACCTCAACAAAGATATTACATGAAAGGCCACAGCTAACATCATATTTAATAGTAAAAGCTTGTTTGGTAAAATTGGTAAAATGTTCAGGACACATGCTTTCCCCTTCCATTCAATATAATAGTGAAAGTTCTGGGCCAGAAGCATAAGGAAAAAAAATGAAATTAAGGCATCCAAATGGGGAAGAAAGAAATAAAATATATCCCTTCACAGAAGACATAACACATATGTAGAAAACCCTGAAGATGTCACACAGAAAATTGTTAGAACTTATAATTTTAGTAAAATTGCAGAATGTGAAGGTAACACCCCAAAGGAAATTGAGAACACAATTCCAAGGCATCACATTTGCTGATTTCAACTATGAAAAGCTAGGATATCAAGACAGCATGGGACTTGCATGAAAACCGGCACATAGTCCAGCAGAGCCAAGCTGAGAGCCCAGACTTCAACCCACACATGGGGTCAAGTCATGTTTGACAAGGGGACCAGAAGTGCATGAGAGGGAAAGGACAGTCTCCTTAGTACACGGTGCTACAGAGACTGGGAACCTACACACAGAAGGATGAAATTGGATCCTTATTTTATGTTCCATACACAGAAAGGAACTTGAAATGGAAAACAGACTTAAATGTAAGTCCTGAAACTCTAAGAAGAAAACCAAGGGGAAATCTCTTGATATGGGCACTAGCAATGATTTTTTGGACATGAGACCAACAGGATGGGCAACAGAAGAAAACTAAACAAGCAGGGCTACAAAAAGCAAAGGAATCCATCCATAAAATGAAAGGGCAATGTCCAAAGTGGGGGAAATATTTACAAAGCACATCTGACAGGGGTTAAGATGACTCTAATAGTGGGGAAAAGGCCTGCCTTGGCGTTTTCCCAAAGGAAGTGACAGGTTACCAATAGGTATGAAAAGGTGCTCAGCATCACTAATGGCTGGGAATGCAGATTCAAAACCAAAATGAGGTGTCACTGAGCACCTGTTAGGCTGGCTCTTGGAAAGAAGTCTAGAGAACAAGTGTTGGCATGGCTATGGATCAGTGGGGACCCTTGTACACTGTTGGTTCAGAATTTCACCTTTACAAGTGGAAAGAGTTCTGGAGGTGGGCAGAGGTGGTTATTGCGCAATAATGTATTAAATATTATTGAACAGTACACTTAGAAATGGTAAAGATGGTCAAATTTTATGATACATGCCTTTCCCACAGTTTAAAAAATAAAAATTAAAAATTTGTGTTGAATAAAAGTCTAGAATACAGATTTTATCCTGAAAACTCTGCAGTTTTAGAGTTGATCCTGAGTTTTTGTATCAGCACATTATTCATATTCATAACAGCTTGGTACTTGGCATCAGTGCTACCTAATGATTGCTGTTATTTTCATTATGCCGAAAGATCCCCATGTCTTCTGTACTGTGGCTGATTTGTTGGGTTTTAGCAACACCTCTTTCCTTCCCTCAGAGTTAGTCTTTTGAGAGCTTCTTCCTGTTACCTCCATATGTAGCCAGCTTGATGGGCCTTGAGAAGCCAGAAGACATGGAAATCAGGGGCTGCCTGCAGCCCAGATGTTTGTAATGAGGGTAATTTTATGTATATAAAATTATGTCATCTGCAAACAGGGATATTTAGACCTCCTTCATTCTTACTTTGATGCCTTATATTTTCTTGTCACCTCTTATTTCTATGGCTAGTACTTTCATTAGTATATTGAATACATATATTCTTTTGTTCCTAATTTATAGGAAATAATTTCAGCTCTTCTCTAATTAGTGTGATGTTTCTTTGGTCATGGTCTCTGAACATCCTTTCTTCATGGTCCACTTTATTTTCAAGATCATTTACTTTGTCTATGAGACCTCAAATCTGTCTTCAAAGTGATCTAGTCTGCTGGTTGTGTTTTCCATTGAGTTTTTAATGTGCTTATTGAGTCTTTCACTTCCAGGATTTCCATTCAGCTTTTTTTTCAGAATCCCTCTTTATTCAAGTGAACCTTTACAACCCATATTTTCTCTTTTATTTTCACTCCTTATATCTTCTTTTAGCTCATACAACATTTTAACTATGAACTCTCTAATTCTTCTGACATTTCCTCCACTGCAGTGTTGATGGGATCAATTGTTAAAATTATGGGCTTTTGGGATGCTTTGTTCCCTTGCCTTTTCATATTGTTTGTATGTCTATCCATCTGTTGTGATAGCTGTCGTTTTTGAAAAAGGGACTACTTTGTGAGCTTCTTTCTTTTAAGAGCTCTGAGTTGAGTGAATATCCAGATATTGGTACTTTAAGTCAAAATGAGACTTTTGTTGATCTCAATATCAGCAAAAGTTTGAGAAATGCCACTGAACCCTGAATATTACAATCACTCAGAACCAAGCCTCCTGCTATTCAACCTTATGAGAAACACAATGGTGACATTGTTGTCCACAGTTCCTCAAATCCAGGTCTAAGCTGTAGTGAAGTTCTGGAATAGGTCAAGATTAGTTCTTCAATTTACTAAAATTGGTATAATCTTACATGAGGGCTAAAATTGGGGAAGAGGAAAGATTGGGGAAAGAAATGAGAGGGAGGAAGGAAGGAAAAGGAAGGAAGGAAGAAGAAGGAAGGAAGGAAAAAGAAGGAAAAGGAAGGAAGGAAGGAAAAAGAAGGAAAAGGAAGAAAAGAAGGAAAAGGAAGGAAGGAAGGATGATTTGGAAAGTATCTATGCTTGAGGTAGTAGCAGATAACTGAAGAAGATCACTATAAAGGGTAAGAGGAGCAGCTATAAACTAGAGCCTCTAAAATAAGGATATGAAGATTGATTTCAGTTAAACCAGTAGATAAAACACAGTCACATGTGTTGAATCTTGACTATTAGCATAACCACTATTATTCAAGTGAAAAAGTTATAAATTTATTTATAGTAAATCATGCCAAGGTGAAGAAAATTCTTTTTGGATCTTGGTTTGGGTTTCACTGGGGTTTAGACCCAAATGAAAGATGTGCATCTTTCTTTGTCTGTGGGTCTCTCCATCGTTGCTGGGGCACAGGAGCCACTTCCCTTTTGTTGTGAACCTCCCACCAGCTGCCACCACCTGGCAATCAGTTAAGTTATATCACTGGATATTCAGACAGCTTCCCTCTGGTATGGACTATCAAGGGGATGGTCCCTGGGCTTCTCAACAGTGCTTCCCCTCAATGTCATGGTTGGTGCTGCTGTGGTCCTCAGGGATCCATTTTCCTCTGCTCAGGGCCACAGTTGCTTTGCTGCTTTGTCATTGTCTGGGTCAGTGGATGCTGCACAGAGATTTTTTGTTCTTATTGCTGTATTGTTTTGTTTTGTTTTTTCTCCCTGCCTTTGCCTGGGTTGCAGAGTGGTGGGCTAGGTGCACTTCCCAGCACAGGCCACTCAGCCCCACCCACTCTTTTGTGGGGAGGGGAGGAAGAGGGAGTTTCAGTGATTTGGGGGCTACTAATGGTTCTTCTAGAACTTCTTTCTGGCTCTATTCCTATGAGTTCCCACTACAGGGGACTTCCCTCTGGTTTCATTTGCAGCTGTCTGGACATAGGAAGATGTCCTGTCATGAGATGGCTGTGAACCCCTGGCTCAGCTTTTTTTTAACAATTTGGTTTTAATCTTTGATCTGTTATAAGGACCCTGCTGTTCCCATAACACTTAAATTTTTATCTGCCTTTCCAAATGTTTTTAGTGGGTGAGTTTAAGTAAATTTCTACTCCCTCTCTCTTTCTATTGCCCCTTACCCCTTACCCCACCCTGG